>NC_071285.1:31205080-31270358 GCF_943735745.2 Anopheles bellator
TCACACGTATTTCACCACCAGCCCTCTAAAAACAGACATTTGCATTACGTTTAAGCACCACTTATCCCAATAGCTCTTCCCGGGGGATTTTTGTCCTACATAAAATCACGCCCAGGGTAGTAAAACAGCCCATGCTAGGCCCATTCTGGAAATATCTTGCTGACCGTTCGTGACGGGAAATGAAATCTCCATAAACATAACCTTTAAATTTGAAGTAAACACGACAACAATCGCTGAATTGTTAGCCAAATCGCAAAGCGAAACCGTCACAAAGACGTTGGAGAATATTTGGCCATTGTGATGATGGAATGCAAAAAATGTATGAACGATGGTGCATCCACAACGTTCAAAACAAACCAATACACTTCTTCCCCGTCAACCGGCCCCGAGCATAGCAAATAGGCGACGATTTCTTGCCAAGCATAAAACTGAGTATAGGCCGGAAATAATAATAAAACTTTCGGGCGAAACTTTTCCAATTCACACATTTCCCCCACATTTAAGATGCAAATTTCTTCACACAGCTCGCTGGACACGGAGCATTTTGGGCACGTTTCAAAAAAGATAAACAACTTTGGCAAACTAATTTTTTGCTCGCGAATAGAGTGGTTGGTAGCAAAATTGCAAAACCAAATGAACCGTTAACACATGAAGATATTTATAAACCTACAACAGTTACAATGCAAAAAACACGAAGGCAATCCTTTTTCACATTAACTTAAACAAAGTAAAACAGACAGGCAGACACCGAATGGTAAGAGTTTAAGTAAAAAAAAAACAAAAACAAGTAGAGAATTTTAAAATTAAAGCTCCAAGAAAACACCACTGCGAATAGGATGCTTTTTGATTGTTTGATTAAATCAGGCAAAGAGGAACCAGAAACACAAACAAGATGATGACAATCACCTAGCGAAGGATCTTGTCCACGGCCCGGAAACGAGTTTTGTCCGCTAAGCAAACACAAGGGTGGTATTATCGACCCTTATTGGCGGACTACGGGGATACCGGATTGAGAAAAGGAAATAAGAACGTTCGACTACATTCGATTGTTGTTGCACTACGCATTTTCCGGTCGCCCTCTTATCCGTTCAGTTCGCACACCCTTATGACGTCTATGAAGCAGAAAAAATGAAATTTCTTAGACGACGCTGCTCAAAATGTACAGATTGCGAGGGTTAGGAAGAGCGTCGCAGAAATCGAAAAAAATCATATTCCAGTGAACGTAAACAGAAGAGATGAACGTGCTGAAGAGTCGATAACGGGAAAAATAATAATACGGGGCAAAGTGGGACTATCAACCGTGATGTCTCCGACGTACCAAAAATAGTTCCTAAAGATAGTCAAAGATATAATTAAACATTTTTTAAAGAGATATTGTTGAATTTTAGTAAACTTTGCTCAACTTTTAAATATGAGCAAACCTTAATTGAAACTCATTTTATTATACATACAATTGATGTGATGTTTTAGTTTACCAAAATTACTTAAAATGACAAAATTGATGATTGATGGTTTTTTGAAGCATTCAAGGCTTTTTCGACCATATATTCTAGTCTCAATCTAGACACAAGCCTTCAATATTTGTTAAAACCACTTAAAGTCCTGTTAGGCGTCAATCAGAATTTCCTCATTACGAAAACCGCATTCAATGGCTGCGTGTGATTCAGCGAAGGGTTCCGCTCGTTGAGTATCAAAAATACAAGTCAACCATCACCACCGACACCACACGTGCTGTATAGTAATTCATTCATCCGGCGCACGAATGTCCTGCAGTGGCCGGTCAGAATTCCGGATTAGCCTTTCAGTCGTAAAAATGTCATATAATTTGCCGGCCTTTACCAGGAATCCGGGAAACTAACGCAGCAACACACCGTATCGACCCAATTCCGTGCCCCGAACCCGTGTGCTCGGGAGAAAGAAATCCCATTTATTTCCTCTGCCTCGCTGAACGTAATTAATGAGACGGGTGCGTTTGCTTAATCAAATTTCGTTGATGATAGTATTATTGCCGATTTCTGGTCTCAAATCGCTGTTTCTGTCCCGCCCGGAGCCCGGAGGATTGAAAATACGTCGGCCACATTCCACTCCGATCTCACGGTCTGGCCAGATGGGTCCAAACGCGGCGCGTGGAAAGCGTTCCGGAAGAGTCCTGGCCACGAATCACATATGTTTCGGGGATTGTTTTCGCATTCTTCCGCTTGTAGTCCGCCGCAGTACTGGCTGACTGAAGTTCGTTCGGACCATAAATAAAACATGCAACCGCCTGAAGTCGCTATTCATCCTTTCTTGTTCCGGTAATTTATTGTAGCGCGAGAAATTTGGGCGTGTAAACGCGAAAGCCGAGGATGGAAAAATTACAAAACACTCACCGGACAGGCAGTGGCCGACCCGGTGCTGGTTTCTTCTTCGCACGGTCTGCTCTCGATACCGGGTTCCATAAATATTTGCTTAAGTATGATAAATACGACAGGCATGGTAAATTAAAGGGAAAGCAATTTCGGGTTATTATTTACTGCCAAAGAATTAACCCAGTGACGCTACGCTTAAGCCATACCGGGAAGTGAATCGAATTGGAATTAAACGCTGTAAACTTTATGCTAATTTTAATGCGGCACAGTTCAGCAAAAACAATTAAAGCCCTTTATTTTCGCTGCTGTTGGTCTATATCCGGTTCCGGAGCATACCATAGGTCTAAAATTCATACATCGACAAATATCCTTCTTGATAACCGATGACAGCCAACCGATCCCCCGAAAACGGGGACCAACCGTTGGAGGCGTTGGAGACGGAGCCACGGTCCGAGAAACAAAGTGTCCATTAGGGGCCCCAGACATCCCATCATGCGTACAGCCGAGCGGCTAAACGCGGCAGGGGACACCGCCAGAATTCCCACGATAGCGTTTGCCAATCTCTCCACGTCGATTAATAACGTTCCACTATCCAGGTGCTTCCGTTTCGTTGGACCACCGGTTCCGCACTGGCCGGTCGGTCGGTCAGTCGGCCTCCTAGGCTGACGTGCTGGAGGTTTAATCTCATGTATCATAAATTATCAGCAGTCGTGCCGGACAGCTTCATTAGAAGTCACTTCTACGTTGCTGCCGGGGCTGCCTCCACTGCCGGGGCCGCAGCTAGAAACCAAAGCAAAGCCGCGAACCCAGTCCGCCGGCGAACCGCACGATCTCGACGTCGATGCCGATCATAAATTATGGCTCCGTACACTCTCCATCTAACCTCATTAATATCAAATTGAAGCATTAATCTACAATTAAATTAGTGCTGGATAATGACAAACTGCGTCAGCCACACAAAACAGATGCACCGCCGCTGCCCAGCTGCATGCGGGGCCGATGATAATGATGCTGATGGTGGTTGTCGCTGACGATGGGGCCGGGCCCGGATCCCCGAAGGAACCGACCGCACAGCCCCACGACGGCGGCAGTCCAATCACGTAAACAAGAGTCCATCTGCAAACGGTACACCATTCGGTGAGCATATAATTTTTGCGGCCGTGGGTTTTTCTGCCTTCCGCGCGCATCAAAGGCAAGCGCGGCGACGCACACCGCAAGAACTTCACCGCCACATCATTGGGGCTCCTTTCAGACTCCCGGGGTTCCCCACTCCGACGGTACACTTTGTCCATCTCCGTCGCACGGTGCGGGTATGAAATGAAGAAGAGAAAACTGCCGTCCCGTCCCGTGTGATGTATGGTTTTATTAGAAAATGCACATCAAACGATGCTCCGTTAGAGGGAGATTAATTGAAGAATAGAAAATGAGATCAGACTTCAGTACAACGACTACAAGTATCATTATGAACGCGTTTTTCTCCCTGAAAGTATGCATCGCTGCGAATAGATCGGAATGGAGCCTGGGAACGAGATGTGCTATCGTGGCGGTCTCAAAAACGTGGGCACACGAGGAATTAAAAATTGCGACAGTTCCCATATGAAAGATATATTCAACGCTTGCCAAATGTGGCCCGCGAAAAATTATCCAAAAGCAAGTCGTGGGAAAGACAGCACATTATTTAAGTAGATTCAACGTTTTTTTCAATTTTACGAAATACATTGTGACAATAAAGTATCCGGAAATTTGTGATTTAAAAAAAAATCCTTTTTCCGATTTTCGATTATTTTGTGGCGTTCGATTGCTACACACATCAGTGACTTATGGTTCGGCCATTTTAAATTATCACTTAATCTTTGACAGCTGTTTTATTGTGGTCGTGTCTTGGCCCATCGGCGATTTTTTTCTCTTCCAAAAAATGGATGGCAAGGAATCTATATCAAATTTTGTGTAGAAATCGAAATTAAGAGCGCGGACGCATTCAAAACGTTGATTGTGGCTAATGGTGAAGCTATTAAAACCAAAAACAGTGCTTATCGGTGGTTCAAACATTTCTCAGTTAGCCGAGAAGATGCTCTTTCACGCAAGAAAGCTGTGAAAAATTAACTGAGCTTTAAAAATAGCCGAAATTTGCAACATAATTGAGTGACATAACACATCGCTCAATAAGTCCGTAGCATAGCTTATAAAACAACAATATTTTGATATAATTTGTATTTATTCATCAACATAGTCTTCTTTTAAGGCGATACAGTCAGTCCAACGCTTCTCTAACTTTTCGATACCATGTTTGTAGAACGATTTATCTTTCCCTTCAAAATATGCCTCAGTTTCGGCGATGACCTCCTCATTCGATCCAAATCTCTTTCCCTGGAGCATCTTTTTGAGATCCGAGAACAGCCAATAATCGCTGGGGGCCAAATCTGGCGAGTATGGTTGATGGGGCAACAATTCGAAGTGCAATTCATTCATTTTCACCATCGTTTTCATTGACTTGTGACACGGTGCATTGTCTTGATGAAAGAGAATTTTTTTCTTCTTCATGTGCGGTCGTTTTGCGTCGATTTCAGCCTTCAATCGTTCCAACAATGCCATGTGCCATCGCTGTTGATTGTTTTACCTTTCTCAAGATAGTCTATGAACAATATACCATGACTATCCCAGAATACGGAGGCCATAACCTTGCCAGCAGAAGTTTGAGTCTTTGGGCGCTTTGGGCGGCTTTCACCGGCTGGTGTCCACTCAGCCAACTGCCGATTTGACCCAGGAGTGAAGTGGTAGATCCATGTTTCATCCATTATGACGTAGCGACGAAAGAAATCCTTTTTATCACGGTTAAATAGGGCCAAACATGCCTCAGAATGATCGATTCGTTGTTGTTTTTGGTCCGGTGTTAGCAAACGCGGCACCCATTTCGAACAAAGCTTCCGCATACCCAAATGTTCATGCAAAATGGTAAACACACTGCCTTCTGATATCTTTACGGCCTCAGCAATCTCCTTCAATTTCAATTTGCGGTCGGATAAGACGATTTTGTGGACTTTTTGTATGTTTTCTTCAGTAACTGCCGAATTTGGGCGACCGGAACGTTCAGCATCATCGGTGTTCGTACGACCACGTTTAAAGTCACCAAACCACTTCTCAACCATTTGCCTCGATGGAGCAGAGTCCGAATAACATTTGTCAAGCCACTGTTTAGTTTGCACGGTATTTTTTCCCATCACAAAGCAACGCTTAATGAGCACACGAAATTCTGATTTTTCCATTTTTTCCAATTTACAAAAGTTGATTGAATTGTTCACACTGTAACTTGGTAAATAATAGTCCGAATGTCATGAAACTTTGACAGATATCGTTTGAAGGTTGGTACTGTCTAAAAATCATAAGGATGCTGTATTTGTTTCGCCATCTATATGTCATTCTGCGAACTTATTGAGCGATGTGTTATGTAGCATCATTACGCAGCAAAAAAAATCGAAAATCAAATAAAGCATTTTTTTTTTAATCACAAATTCCCGTTACTTATTTGACAGAATGTAGATAGAGAGACAATAAAACTGCAATCCTTTCAATAATCGATGAGCTACTTTTCCCACACTTCCTTTTTCTTTCGTAATCCAGAATGCAACCCCTTAGTGTCACATTGTCACAAGCAGGTAACGGTGCGTCTGCGTTAAGCTGCGTAATTCCATGAAAACGGATTTGCTGTAGTAGTTTCCAAGATTAACAAGGACCACCATTTGCACAAGCAAAGGTGAAGCAGTGCCTTGCGTCATTAAACGCAGTTTGCGATGCTGGGGCCATCGATGCTGTCGACCTGCTGACGCAGCCCGCACACGACCATGTTGTGCGCCTCATTTACCACGCTCTCAGTTCATTGATCCCAACGATTTTCTGCACACCCTCCTCCAGCGATGGCCCTCCAGGCGTTCCAGAGTGGGGCGGTGGAAAAAGTGCCCGGGAAACCCCTGGCCAGGATTTTCCGTATCGGGAGCAATCCATTTCTTCCGGAATGCGCACAATTTCCACTCGAGCGCCAAGGACCCGCTTTGCGTGGTCCTAGAACGTCGCTACGGTGTAGGGTTGTTGCTTCTGCTTGTTGAATATTTTAATCCTTGACTTCACGACAAATTCACGACTCACGAGGGCGCTCGACCCCTCGGGCGAGCTACAAAGCATATATACGCATATGTATATACATTGAAGACCGTTTACGCGTGAACCACCGTGAAGGGCCGGCAGAAAGAATGTTATATTCACAGCGAACGGCACCGAGGCAGCGAGATTCGCCATCGAACTGCCGGTAATCCGGAACAAACAACCTGGCGGCTTTTCTTAGGAACTTTCGAAACCACTCGCTTCAGGTGACACGAAGGTGGCAATGGGAAGGTGTTTCTAACAGGTCTTGCTGCAGTCACATTCTGCTGATGCGAAATCCATTCCAGCCATTACGTGCAATGATGTTTTACTTCTTTTTTGATCAGAAAGTCTCATAATGCTATATGCCACTTTATTGCAAACACTTCCCAGTTGTTTCAAGCGCATACGTCAAAGCAAAAAATATAAACATTTTAACTGTTGCAACGTTTCGTGCAAATAATCCTTGACTTGAACACGCCTTCCATAGTGTTCGGTGTGGTCATTTGCCGTAGACTTTTCTTCCCCTCGTTCTTCACTCACATTTTCCGCCCAAAAACGTATCCGATGCGGAAACAAAGATGTTTTTTCTGTCATAAAAAAAATCATCTTCCAAGGCGAATCCGCATTTCAATGAAATCCTTTTACCCAAAATTCACTCGTACCGTGCTAGAAGTCGCAGCGTCCCGGCGTTGGCGATACCTTGATGCAATCGACCGACGAAACACGACCGATCCCTCCCCAAGTTAACTGGAACCCCGAAATGGAATACAGTTTGTTCTTCGACGTTCTGCGTCCCCCGCCCGGGCTCTGGCGCACAGTGTCGGAAATAGGGCTGGATCATGTGCTAGAGCACCTAAGCGTTTGGACGTTAAATTATGCACGACCATTACCTCGCAACAGAGGCAGAGATTTTGCCTGAAGTTTTCTTGCCGCTCTGAATAGAGATAAAAAAAAAGTCCCTCACACTGAAACACTATTCTGCAAACAATTTCCTGCCGTCTGCCGTCGTCCCCGACCGGTAGACACTTTTGACGCATGGAAACGAAGCGAGCTCGAGTTTACAGTGAGCAGCGAAATGTGGTTGATTTTCTTTCATTTCCCGTACCAGGGGCCCGTCAATGGGGCAAAGGAATATTTTCGAAAAAGACGACTGTTCGCCCGTGTGTATCCAACATGACTGCAACTGAAGCACCATCAACCGAGATCTGATAAAAAAGAGGAAAAAGTTTTGCGTCAAAAAAAGTCGTGCAACGTTTTCTCAAGGGTCGGTTGTGCTCAAGTGTTCTGCAGCAAAGAACCGTAGCTGTCAACACTTTTCTGCAAATAATGGTGAAGCTCCGATGCTTGCACCGTCCCTCCCGGAGAACCACAATAGGCTCAACCGCCACCGGTACGAAAGCGGGCAAATTGTCACTTAAAATATTGAAATGAATTTTCTTCGTCCGCACAATACGGACACACTGCTCTTCACGGGGCTGAGTGGGGTATGAATACACTCTCCAACAGATTTATGAATTCCAAAGAGCGGCTAGATAAAGCGGGCATAAAGTATGCTTTCCTTCCATCGAATGATTATTAAAATGGCTACGAGTTCAACCGTTCCTCTTGGAATGGTATAAATCGCAGCGGCATTCGACTCAATTCATTCCATTACGTACTTCCCGTTCAGTCATGTTTAACTTGAATGGCTTATCTGCAACATCGATTTCATATTGGAGTTTTGGTAATATCAGCTAGTTAGGGTTCACTGTTTTCCACGGTATGTTCATTTGTTTTGACCTAACATTTTTAGTGTATCTCGTTTAAAAAAAACCGAAAGGATGCTCGAGGTATGCTAAAAACTAAACTCAATATATACAAATTTCTAACGGGTACTCCGTTGGCGTGTCGAAGAAATGTTTTCGGTATCACTAAATAAATAAAAGGTGCTCTAAAAACATGTTCTACGTCGAAACAAACGGCATGTCAGCGAGAAACTGTGTCGCTTCCGCCGCATCCACTGATGTTGTTATAGATTGTGAACCGAATTTTGGTGGATCAATCGAGTGCTTTACACAAATAAGGCTCAAAAACGGACACACTCATCGACGCCTAAACGACGGCCTTCTTGGTACCTTGGATAAAATCCCAATTCGAAAAGCATGCACTCTTCGGATTTCGTTGGTCAGCATCCGGGTGCGTGCCGGACACTTTCGGTGTGTCCGGTGGCACCGATTTGCAAATCGACAGGAACCATTCCATCAATCTGAACAGTGCCACTCGACACAAAATCCGACGTCGAACCGGCCTTACTTTTTCGATCACACGCTCCGATGGACGTGCGTTGCGACCAGTGCAATCTTCACTTCATCGACTAAGCCGTGGCTTAAGAGCTCTCGAGATCAACATCAGTTTCCAACCAAGTTAAACAATCGAATCGAAGCTGTTTGGCTGCGTACCGTACGCTCGGCTCGAGCCGTCCACTCGAGCCCCATGGTGCCTCTCTCGGCCGGCTCGCACAGACAGGCTTTTCCGGGACACTCTAATCCTTCACCAACCTGCTGATAAGGTATCTTTTTCTCCGTAGCTGACCCGGGTAAATCTATGCCACGCCATGCTATCAGCTCGAGCGAATCGAGCTCGCCTCAGGACATCGACAAACAGCGATAATTCCATTGATGTGGCAGTCGGTGACGGTGTCAACACAATGGCCACTGCTGGCAACATAGAAACACACAACTTTCGCCTAATCCCTTACCCTCATTTCCACGACAGCGCTTTAACTCTTTCGAGATGATTTGGCCACCGGTGAGCGATTGTGGATGCCATCCCGGGCAGAACCTCTCGATAATAAATGGTTCGCTTCCGATTTGTCCAACACGGAAAGTTCCATTCGGAACTATCCTCTTTGCTGATTTCAAACCGTTCAGCCGTTCACTAAACCACAATGTATTTTCGGTAGTGGCTTGCCTTTCTCTTATCAAGCAATCACTATCATTGTGCATTAGCTGTCACTGTGCGTATTAAAATTATGCTTGATGTTGAGAGTCCTGGAATAACTCCTGAAAAACTGGAAAAGTCGCTGATGGAGAATAGAAGTGTAGTACAAACAATCTCCCATCTGTGAAAAATAATTTTGATAGCATAACCAACAGCATAAAATATTTTTATCTTCGGTTCCATTATTTGTACTCCAACTCATACGATTTAAAAATTATTTGAAGCCACTAGTGCAGCCCATAAGTTCGTTCAAGGAACGACAACCCAACGTATGAGTTGAACTGAGGAACTCCTTTCGGTAGTAATTCAGTTTCACGCTGTGGCTGCGGTGTGTCAAGTTCTATTCCAACAAACACTCGTTACAACATTCCCATACAGATGCACTATCAGGAAAGAACCCTTACAACGGACACTGGCGGGATGTTGCTTCCTTTGCCGGGTCGCTTTAAGTACGCCCAAGGACGGGCACTTCTGTGCCTCATCACCGCACTCCTTGGGCCCTGCCCCGGTAATAAGGTTCCCTTTGCACGTGCTCCGGCATGTTGTGAGGCAACGACCGATTGTTTATCTTAATGTTGGACGATTTATTTAATAAAAGTTGGTGCTTCGTTCGAAGCTATCGGAAACCAACTCCCGGCCGGAACAGTGCGATATCGCTGGCGAAGACGAAAGTGTAAGTTACGCCAGGGAAAATTACCGTCTGATCGGAATGGATTCGAAGATATGCACGGTTGCCAGGGGTTTGTGCCCATGGGTTGCGGTGGTCCTGCTTGCTCTGTGCCATCGATCAAATGGCCGTAGCACTGATGCCGGTGGTCATCAACGGTCACACTCCGTCCCCGATGGCATCCTTTGGCGATCGAAGTCAAACCGGGGCTTGTTCATTCATTGCCAGCATGGCCATGGCCATGGCTAAATGGCTTTCGGATCGAGTGTTTCAGATAAAACACTGCTTTATGAAGCACGCTGGCACCGAAGTTGACGGACTGGCGGGGCCGGCGGTCCCAGCGCTCATCGGCGAGGTGGCCACAGTAATCCCATTTCGTGAAACCGAATCCTGACATAGCTGATAAGTGCCATGAACCGCACATATCCTAGTTCTGTTGCTCCCGAAAGGGTGTTGCGGAGAAAAATAAGTAGAGCAAGTGTACCATCCCTATCTCGCTGCCAGTCGACCCCGGCTGTAACCCTGCCATGGCAACGAGCGGCACGGGATAGATCGACACTTCTGACATCCTTTTGAGCGCCGCAAAAATCCGCTCGCCTCCCACCGGGGCCATCGGACGGTCCCGGGAACTACCGGGGACAGATAGGCGGCTCCAGAGAGCGGTCCAGCGTAGCACATTTTATACGACCCATCATTACGATCAGCGAATATCAAACTCAGCAATGGATTAAATTTACGGTACTTCAAATATGTGTGCTCCTGGGACTCATCCGGGTGCCACCACGTTTCATGGGCTTCGTTTCATTCGATTTCCGCTCCCTTTTTTCCTGTATCGCCATTTTTACCGAACCGGCTCACATGCGGCTCTTTTGCGGCCACAGTTGGTAGTTTATTTTATTTCCCAAAACGTTATCGAAAAGATATGGCGAACCCCGCTCCCTCTCATCCTGAACAGAGGGACCAGTTAGCCTAAACTGAAATATCCCATTCCCAGCAGACGGGATGGCATCGTAAAACGCTACGGATGATCCCAGGTTACCTTGTCCGCCGCCCCCGTTTTTTGACGGCCATTTCCGGCCATGTTTGTTACGCCACACATGACGGTTTATTTCT
This sequence comes from Anopheles bellator, assembly GCF_943735745.2. Taxonomy (NCBI): domain Eukaryota; kingdom Metazoa; phylum Arthropoda; class Insecta; order Diptera; family Culicidae; genus Anopheles; species Anopheles bellator. The sequence continues at coordinate 31,216,325 of NC_071285.1, forward strand.
GGCGCAACCGTGTGCATAAACAATATGATGCCTATGACACTCGTCCACGTCCGCGTAACGAGGAAAAGAGTTGCCGTTTTATGGAGTAATTCCAACATTGCGAACATTCAACATACACTGCTGGTCCTATAAACCGGCATTTGGACTTGAAAAATGAACTCGCCAGTCCTGATGCTCTTAAATCAGAGCTGATCGATATAGCCTTCGATATGTATGAACAAATGTTAATCAAATTGTAGTCACTAAGAAGCTTACTAATCACTCAAGATATTTGCTAGCTTCCAACAGCTTCGCATGTTTAACAATCATTGAAGAAATAACAAAATGGAGATTGAAATGCGATCAAATTGTACACAAAGATGTACTTATAGAACGAATGAAGAACCGTAGATCAAAACTTTATTATACTGTGATTGCAACTTTTTTAGCTAAACAAATACAGGGTGAGCAAATTAGCGTGTCCTTTTTCATTTCGTTATAAAACGGAAACGGCTGAATATTTTGCGATGATTGAACTTTTATTTGAAAGATTAATTCTTTACATTTTTTTATGTAAAACAATTTTTGTAAAATGTCCACCTTAACAGTAGCTCATTTTGTCGACCTATTTTTGAGTACATTTTCGATTGTATCTGATCCGATTTCGTAAATAGCAATTTGGGTTTGGGTCTTGAGATTGTGAACAGTTGCTGGTTTGTTCGCATAACATAAATATCGATTGTGGCTGTCGCTGTATGGCACGTAGCGCCGTCCTGTTGAAACCAAATGTCGTCCAAGTTCTCGTGGAAGCTTCGTGGAAATCATGGAAATGAGGTTCAATGAAATGTGCTTTTAACGAATGAGTTGGCAACCTACTACTTCCAAAATAAATTTTCCATATGTTCCATTTTTTTACAACCAAAATTGTATTTTATACATATGTTAACAATCAACCATTCAAACAAAAGTTCAAGTATCGAAAAATATTCATCCGTTTCCGTTTTCTAACGAAATGAAAAAGGACACGCCAATTTGCTCACCCTGTATTTCCGATCGTTCACTGTATTAAGTTCATTCGACGATTCTAGTTCCTACACCGCGGATCCGTCATTCACTTGATCATTAATAATCACTCACTCGTCAACCCTACTTAGAGTGGCGGTGGTCGGAACCCCGGAACTTTGGGTGAAGTCACCACGCAGTTTCCCTTTTTATTGAAAAGGAAGCCTCCTCACTCGTCGGATGATTGAAAATCATGAAATTGGGATTCGAATCGTAAACAAACCATAATTTATGTAACACATGGCCCACATCCGAATGGCCGAATGGGATAATCGCCAATTCACATTTTGCGCCACAATTCTGGCCCGGTGTCGATACGTGCGTTTATGAAGCTGTTCCTGGTCCTGGGGCTGTATGAAGTCTTCTTGGTGGCGAACTTGCACACATACGAACCATGACGGACGGAATCGTACCAACCTGCCCATCACTGAGCCACGTCGGCCCGAAGGGGAATGATACGCCCGGACCCAGTGCCCAGCAACCTGGCGTACCTGGTTATCTGTTGTATTCATTAGAGAAATCGCCCAAGGGCTTCGGAAAGCGACATCGTTCCGGTTATTGGGCACATACCCGAACCGACCCACTTCAACATCCCATTCCGCTCGCTTCCTGCTTCATGGACTCATTCGTGACATGCAACAAACGTGCGTGAAATGCTGCTTCCTTCCTGGCAAAGCAAAGGCTGCAGCAGTGGCTGGAGGGTACGAAGGTCACTATTTATATTTCGGGAATTGGCAACACTGATGTCATGTGAGTCCATCTGATGGTTCCATCGTAAAGTTTGACATTTTTGACGACATACGTACTCAGAACATTTTGTCATACGGACGCTATTTGTTTATTTTATATTTAGTTGAAAGTTTCGTCTCGGCAAAAAAATGGAACTGAATCGTGAACATTTTCGAGCGATGATTTTTTACGACTTTCGACGTGGATTATTACAACAAGAGTGCGTCAATCAACTTAATTTGACTTTTGGCGATGAAGCTCCATCAAAAACCACTGTGTATCGCTGGTATAGTGAATTCAATCGTGGTCGTAGTTCGCTGTCCGACGAGTTTCGTGAAGGTCGTCCAAAATCGACTGTAGTGCCAGAAAACATCGATGCTGTGCACGAAATGATTAAGCAAGATCGTCATGTAACCTATTGTGAGATTGAGGCATCCCTAAGCATTAGTTCCACCAGCATATATGCGATTTTACATGAACACTTAGCTGTGCGAAAATTATGTTCACGTTGGATCCCACATAATTTGACAATCGCTCAAAAAAAGGCTCGTGTCGATTGGTGCAAAGAAATGCTTCAGAAAAACAATCGCGGTGCTTCAAAAGACGTTTATAACATCGTGACAGGTGACGAATCATGGATATATTCGTATGAGCCCGAAAGTAAGCAGCAGTCGACTGTATGGGTGTTCCAAGATGAACCAAATCCAACAAAAGTTGTTCGCACACGAAGCACTTCAAAGAAAATGGTGGCCTGTTTCTTCGGAAAAACTGGTCATATTGCAACAGTGTCTCTAGAGGATCGTAGAACAGTAAATTCTGAGTGGTACACAACCATCTGTTTGCCAGAAATCTTCGGTGAAATAAGGAAAACAAACAAGAGACGTCGGATTGCTCTTCATCATGACAATGCCAGCTCTCACACATCGGCTCAAACAAGAGACTATTTGAGCACTCAAAACATCGAATTGATGGGTCATCCGCCGTACAGCCCTGATTTGGCACCCAATGATTTCTTTTTGTTCCCATCCGTGAAGAATAAACTGCGTGGTCAACGATTTTCATCGCCCGAAGAAGCTCTTGAAGCGTTCAAAAATCATGTTTTGGAGATACCTCATTCGGAATGGAATAAATGCTTTGAAAATTGGTTTAAGCGCATGCAAAAGTGTATCGATCATCGTGGCGAGTACTTTGAAAAACAATAAAAATATATTCGCAGCTTCACTATTTGTTTTTGTTCCTATTCCCGAAATATAAATAGTGACCCTCGTATAATGCTTTCCCTACTGCCCGGGTACGTGTATGTGCTTGGCAAGGAATTTGTGAAGTTGGCGAGCGTATGAGCAATTCGACATTTTCATCCCCCAATCCGCTCATGTTTCCACCGAATCCCGAAAGCCTCTGGTGCACACGAACGCACGCGTACGCACTCACTGGCCCAAGGCTAAACCTGTGGCAAAGCATCGCATAACAAATTCACGAATCGTACGTCGCATAATCAACCTGATAAGCACACACAAATATTTATTGGAAGGATTCTGCCGGGTTCTATCGACCAAAGTCGAACTCAACTCGAGTCGAGTGATAGAAGAACGTTTACGGTATGTTTTTGGGGATTTTTCCCGCATTAAAGGGAATAGTGGAAGGAAAATTGAAAAGGGTATTTTTGTCACTAAATGCGTTTGCATCATTCCATTGACCTAGAAAAACTAAGAAAACAATTTTCTGTCAATCAACTTTATCGTTCTTTATCTAACAAGCAGTACTCTATTAGTAGATCACAAAACTAAACTCATAAGACACGTTTTCATATTTTATTTATCATCACCAGCCCTTGCGTCGGTTCTTGGCACTTTTAGAGAGGAAAAAATTATCGAGTACGAATATGAGAAATATTGATTATACTCGTCCGAAGCGAACAAGAATATCACTCCACCGTTCTGATAGTGTCAAAATGTCCCGAGGGAGTTCCACCCTCGTAACCCATGGTTGAAAGTATGTCTCGGACCGTACGTTGCTATGTGCTGGTCGTCATATCCTTTTGGCCTCTGGCCGATCTATAGAGCCCGACTGAAACTGTGTGTATTTACCAAATTATAACCTCAGGACCCGACATGCGAAATAAACCGACGGAATGGTCCGTTTGAAGTTTAACGTCTTTGCAAAATGAATTAAATTGTTGAAGACTTGATCACTTATTCATGGTATGGAAAGGAATCAACGAGGCGATGTTGCGTTTGATGTTTTCAAATTATTGTGAACATTCAGTCACAACGCAACGGAGGCGCTTTGAGATGAAGCATAATTCTGCCTCTGGGGTGGTTGTCCGTTGGGCCAGAGGTCGCGAAAACTTTGGCAACACCGAACCCCGGCACTGTCTTTGATGATGATCGTCGATGAGTTCAGTAAAAATAGGTTAGGGGTATGAACAATCGTCTTACTTTCATACTAATTGAGTAGTAGAGAGTATATACTACAGTATTTTGAATATTGAATTGCTTTCGGCCAGTGTTTCAACTCTAATACTTCATTTCATTTAAGGAAAGTATTTCCATTCGTGTTGTAACGTAACCTTCGGAAACTTAGGATGTAAAAAACTCTCTCTCTCTCTCTCTTATATATTTATTCGCTTTACTTTTGCAGTAAAATCGTATCAGTCTTTACGTTAACTGTTTTCAATCGCTTACGGTGGAAGTCCTGCCCTTAAATCCTATATTATTATGCAAAACCTATTTCAACATTTCGAAGAAGAACTTCCCAGCTATAGTCGACCTTCCCTGAAACCCTTAGACGGACGGGTTGCTACCCTGTTCAGCCCTTTTTAATGTTCCTGAATTTACAACAGAAACACTAAAAGTATCGAAGCATAGTTTACCCATTGGATCATTTCGGAAAGATGGAAACCACGGAACCGTGGCGTGGGGCGCAACATTTTGTAAATGGTCAACGACTGGGAACGGGGTTCAGCTTCCTGGTTTACATTTGACCGCCCGGGCCAGGATTGGTGGCCGAAATGTTTAGTGACATTTCACTTTTCATTGTTGTTCGTCAGAGTGATGGGCTGAAAGTTGTTAGCAGATTTCGGGCAGTTGGTGTGTGAATATGACCCCGAACGTGGCGTAAACGAAGGAAAGGGCCGAAAAGGGTCGAGGGTGGGACATAAATTTAAGAATTATTGGAAGTAGTTTCTGCTGACCCTTCTTATGACGGATATTGGAAGCTGCTGATGCGTACGACACAGCCCTTCTACCCTGGCTGACCTCCTGCCTGATTATGCCATTCATTTCGGCTTAAGGCCGTTCCTGTGGGGTATTTGGTCGCAGGACACAGGAACTAAGACCGTCTTCCGCTTGACCGACAGCAGCAATCGACTAACCAAAGAAGCGTGGGATCGATCCCACAAGCTGGAGTGAGGTTCTGGAAGGTTTGAACCGAAAGGACAACGAGGAGCCGAAGAACAGTAGGACACAATTTGAATCTTTTTAGGGCAAAGGTGCGACTTTCTTGACGGATGAAGGTTTTCTGGAGCGGGGAAGGCTCAACAGAGGCCCAACGATTTTGACTCTCGGTGATTAAAGGAAACTTTTACACGATAGTGGTATCACGTGGTCCAGTAATTCGGGAATTTCGACTTTCATAAACATCTGCTGGCCCTCGTTCCATTGTTGCCAAACAGCCGAAACCAACTGCTCCAATTATGGATGAAGCAGAAAAGAACACTATCGAATAACATACCGCACATATTCGGCACTGTAAGTCCTCACTGGACCGCCCGAACCTTAATTTGCTTTCGGCTACAATTTGTAATCAATTTAAAGATATAACTGCCCAACGGGATGTTTCATTTTGTTCTCCCGGTCACAAGTGGATCGATGGCCCGCAGCGGAAACTTCGAAACTTCCGAGCAACACCCATTACGATGGTGCCCGATGGTTGGGTGCTGTATTCAACAGGAACGTGAGAGTTGTCGTAAAACATTATAAATTTCCTAATCTATTCCATGGCAGAAACCTAACAGGAATGGGAGCTTTATTTAGAGCAGATTGTGTCCTTTCTTGACGGGCGGATTGCCGATCCATTGACGATCGGTAAATGAGTGTAGCCAGGACAAACCATTAGGTGTCCTGCAGGCATGGCAAATAATGATGTCAATAAAAATAGACAGCAATAAAAATACACCACTGAGATATGCTGCATACCTCGGCAACTCAGCATAAGATCTTGTCGGTCTTTACTAACCGTGATGGTCGCTATTTGTTAACAGCGAGAAGTGTGCAAAGTCCTTGTCACACCTGGGGCCATTTTCTCTGATGGGCCGTCCATTAATAGCACGCAATCAATAACACGTCGCGGCAACGCCATAGCCCCACAGCATCATCTCAATCAGATATTTTACGAGAGCTACAAACAAGGACCCGATACGATGATCGGTAATTATGCCCATTAAATCGTGGTATCAAAAATGGGCTCATTCCTTAGCGACGGACTCCCTTATCTGCGTTACGTTCCGGTTTTGTTGCCTTCTTTTTCTTCAATTAATCATCAATACAATGCACCGAGCATATTCCAAGATCAACGAGTGTCTTACCGACATGTTGCAAGATGCCAGTCAATTGCCTCAATTTCCGATGTGATTAGAAGCTCATACGAAAAAACTTCAAAACGGGCGTCGCTATCGGGAGTTTTCATTCGAAACAAATCATAAATATCCCAAAGTATTCTTATTTTTATTGCAACAACGGTATAGCGAGTAACCTAGACCATGCCTTTCGTACACAACTTTATACAGGAATGGATAACCATAAACATTTACGATCCAATCAAAAACTCCATTCATTTTACCAAAAGTTTTCCCTCGTTTTGTGCTTGAACTCGGTAAACAGCAACCGTTCTGATTTCCATCGGATTGAATATGGACGAAATATTAGTAAAGTAATTAATGATTTGCTCACGTTGGTGAGATCAGAAATAAAACATTCAATAGTGGCACCCAACAAGTTCAAATTGTTCCAATCAATATTGGAAGGTCCTATGGTTAGCTACAGTTTGATATAGTTACAAGCAATGCAAAACCCGAGCCAAACTGAAAAAAGTTATCATTTAATTAATAAATAATAGCGTATTAATAAAAACTTGCCATTTGGTTCCAGAGCAGGAAGTGCAGTCTTCGAAGTACAATGAAAAGTCTGTATGCCACATGCCACTTTATCAAGGTTCGCTGCATTGCATCTTCACAACGAGACTCACCAAGTTACTTCTTTACAACAACAACACAATACGTTGTCCAGAAACGTTTTAACTCCAATCCAACTCCTGCCCACAGATAAGTCTGCGATGTTACTACCAATCGAGTAGAGCAGCATATGCGTTGACTGTAGTTTTATGCAACTTACTAAAAGGTTTTCGAAATGTTTCCACGTTTTCGATCCTCCACCTCTAACACCCCACGATACCATCGGTGGCCGAAACAAAAGCAAAGCCTTTCGGAAGATCAGAAGACATTGTTGCCACAATCGTCCGGTCCGGTTCGGAAACACCTCCTCACGGTAGATTTGTACCTCTGTCGCGTGCCTTCCCAAGCTGACTTCCGCTTAACTCCTTTTTACTGTGCCAATAAAACTCCAGATTCCGACCGTTTGACCCCGGGAGCGGGAAGAAAATTTAACAACCTCGCCCGTAGAAGCGTGAAATCGGTGATCCCGAAGACGGTTTCAACCCGCTCCGAACACGGACACCGCAATCCACGCCCAATGTTACCCCATCGGTAGATAGTATTGTAACATTATATTTCTATTCCATTTTATGATCAGAAGATAAAGTTATGTGAATACAAATTGCTTCATTAGGAAATCATTTTGGAAAACGCCACCATGGTCAGCCCACAGTTACTGCTACGAGTCGGAACTACCTTAGTATTGGATACACTTAACTTCAGCATGCCTCAACGGAAGGCAGAAAGGATGAATCAACCGTTAGGTCAAGCGCTTATTTTGGAACTCTTGAGGCAGCATTGACTGGACTTTGACCAAGCTTGGCGATAGAATAACTTTTGAGGAGAGACTGTTCGTGCCGATCGTAGTCCGGTGGCCAAAGAAGCTATAAGTGAGCAATCCGGCCAGCAGAAAACGGTATCCAGTTGTAAATTTCATTAGTAGCTTTGTGCCGGCAGTGTTTGACCAATAATGTACTGTTTCTTATTTTCCCTTCAGCGAAAGAGCGAGTCTGTTTTCCAACTGTGTTAAGGGCTATATCTATAAGTGAGGAAAAAAGTAACAGTATTTTTCTCACACATACAAGATACTTTGGTGTCCTTTCGTTCAGGCACATACAGAAGGTAAAGTGATAGGAAGTCGTTTAATAACTTAACTAAACTACTGCTCTACTACTTACATCCGATCATGGCTGAACTTTTTTAAATAATACCTCCGTCTTGCATAAGTTCTAGTAAAGTATCCGCCAACGATCCATGACGTCTGAAATGTCAAACGAATCGCTAGGAAAGGCGCCTAACCAGAGACCAATGAATGGAACATCGGGAAGTGGCTTTGAATGAATAGTTAAGATGACACACGTGCCCAATAGTAGAACCGAAATCGCTGAACTCACTGTTCGTGGTGCACGAAGTGTAGCGCGGCTTTACCTGAACTACTTCCTCGCAGAATATTAATTAGTGCCGTTCAATAAGACTAAAAGCATTTTCACGTTATCTTGATTCCCGGTGGCATGGTGAGTGGGACGGAGTGGAGCAGTCAGTCAGTTTTCTCTTTAATCCTTACGGTTTAAGCCTGCAGCAGCTCTGGCAACGTGTAAAGCGGCCTGATGGAAGTCGCGTCTTTCGATTTGCATAGAGTACATTGCCACAACCACAAGTAACGACAAAATCTGTCATGAAAGCAGACACTGTGCAGAAAATGTGAGCGCTTCTCGCTTCAAGTCCTTTGTGACGTTCACCCGGGAGACGAAGCAAAGCCGATTCTATATTTGTCTAGAGCTATCGCAACCTCTATGCTGCTCGCTCAAACCAAAGTTCTGGATGGACCGGACCGCGTTGGACGAAGTGTTTGAATATAACTCAATCGATAAGCCTGCGTGTACATCGGCCGGTCGGCGATAGTAACAGTTAATCATCATACGTGACATAGAGGGCAACTATTTACGGTCAACCGCAAAAGTGGAAAATATCTTCACACGCTATCCCGGAGAATCCGGGATCTTGAGAAACGTTGGTCTCGCTTACGCGCGGTACACGCCAAATGCAATTAACCTAATTTGCCGTAAACCTATCCCCGTCGGTACTTAAAGCTTCTTACACGGACCTGCCCTTCTGCAAGCTAATCCCAGGTCATTCCCATTCTGTCTGTTTCGATAACTAAATCACCACCAAGCCCGGCAATCAACACTGAGCAGTTTGCGGTGCGGTTGAAAGTTGGGCCCGGTCCGAGAGCGATGAAGCTATCGCCAATAAACGGGGCTGAATTGTGCGATAGCATAATGAGGCTCCGAATGACCAACGTACAAGGGGGGTATCTTTCCAACATTGTTTCATTCGATTAACGCCAGAGCGCAGGAGCGCACCGAGAAGTGTTATCGTGTCTTCTGAAGCATTAGGCGCCAAAGGGGTTTGCATAAATATTTAGTATTCATTTGTGTCTGCAGCCCGACCTCGCACTTATGGTTCTGCATTGTCCGAAAGGGTGTGCCGGTGGTCGAGAGATAGCGCAACGAAGTCGGGTGAACATTTCGTATGAATTGTTTCGCTTTTGCACCGCAATACTTTAAAAGCAACTGCCAAAAAAGATGTAACTTCTCCGACCCGGCCACTGAGGGTAATTTGTATGGGGCAAGCGGACATTGATGGTAAGAATCGGTATGATTCTACGGATTTTTTTAAGTATTGAATTGTCCAGTTTTCGAGCTATTTTAACGCCCCAAGTTATGCAATCAGCATGGCATGCGGTCGGATGGCAATCCGTGGTTACTTTCCGTGGCAAACTTTTTCGTGGTTAGTCATCTGAAAATATCAAAATTCTGATACAAATCTTATCACTCATGTGTGTAAACATACAAAGGAATATTAATTAGCAAAATTTTTCATGCAAACTCATATCGATATTGTCTACTACCAAACAAGTTAACGCGTCCTAAGCGCCGTAACAAGTTAGCTTAGAGAGTAACAAGATAGAGAGCTACGTACAAAACTACGAACGCTACAACCGATATCGGCTTTTTTTTGGAGCATTTATACGAACTTTGCTCTTACATTGTGCTACAGAGTATGATGAACAAAAACAACGTGAAATGCTCGTTGTTAAGTACCTTGCGTAAAAAGGACTCCCCAACATGCTCTCAACACCGGAATCCAAATCAAATTTATCAGCGCGTATCTCAACAGCCTCTCTTGGCGGCATCCTGCGCGCGAAACAGGAAGCCACCGTAAGCAGGAAGTGCCCATGTCCTGCGCCACCGTGGCATTGTGTTTTTACGTTCACTCACGCTACGGTCGATCTGGGGAAGAACGAATTTATTTGTGTGCACATGAGACTGACACGCTCGCAACGACCTCGGGAGTTATTAATATTTATAGTATTCATCCTTCGTGTCCCGACTGGGCTATCCTTCAGCAATCGGTACCAGGACGGTCGGCGGGAGGTGATAACGATTCACGGTGTCATCTTCTAACGCCTGGCGTACTACATCTCCTCGGAGAGAACCGGAACGCATTCCCTGGAACGAAAGGTTGTGTCAGTGGTCGCCATGAGTGATCGCTTTAACATTCATAATTGAAACGAATGATTTGATGGAGCGGCCTCGCTCAGTGCCGTTTACAACTTCCGTTCACGAAGTTACTTTAACACGCTGTGGCATGATTCATTGTTTACTCGGAACATTTGCCGTGCAGTGGCAAACTGTCATGTGTTCTATACGACACGTAATTTGTATGAATTGATTGCCAGTTCGAACATTGCGTGTCTTCACTACAGCATCACTAAATGCCAGAACCTATAGTCTATAAAGTTTAATAAAAGGTTTTTACACCTATGGTACCTTTTCCCAGAATTAGGATATGCTAACGCTAGGGTTCACGACTCCAGTGTTGTACAAATTATAATCACTGTGATGTAAGTTGTAAAATGAAATTATGTAAAACAAAATTGCCGACTAATTTGCCAAAAATGAGCTTAAAGGCGTTTGGCAGACGTGGTCCTTGGTCCTTACTCCACGGATTCCGACACGCGAACCCGATACTGAGTTATATTCCATAAATGAACAGAATGAGAAATGAAATATGTCGACGATATTTCACCACTCATACGCATCGGCAAGCATTCCCCGAGCCCGTATGAGTAACGACATTGTATTATCAATAAGCTGGGAGCGTATCCACAGAAACTCCAGTTCATTTCCGTTGGAATGTGTGAAGTGTGAAAACTTGGTAACCAAACGGAAAACCGAGGCCGGATGTCGGCAAAGGACTGCACGCCGCTCTGCCGGATCCGGAGCTTCGCGAAGCTCGAAGGTTCAATTCTTCCCAGCAAGATAACCGTGGTTCAGCGGGGACAATTCCGCGGTTCCAAAGAATCTAAATTCAAACTCAATTTAAACCACCAGTGACGGCGAATGACTGTTGGCTTCCGACCTTACACCGGGCCAATCCGCAAAGTAGCAACGAAGCGCTGAGTTCGAGTTTCGCTATTGATTCATTTAGGGCTATTAATCAATGCTGGTGGCAGTGGAAAACTTTTGTAAAAATGTCCCGGAAACTCCGGTTGCCGGTTTGCATGCGCGAGAACTGTCGAAGGTCGAAGGTACTTTCTTTTGAGCGTGCCTTCCTCGCTTCGACCTTCATTAAAGGGATCTTCCGTCGGGCTGGCGGTGACAGATCGGGTCTTTAAAGGGGAAGGGATCGGTGTAAGTACCGGCCGGTGATTGTGGCGTGAAAATCGACTTTTCACAAGTTTTATCTTTCACCTGTTTTCCGCATCCGGCGTTTAATTCAAATTACTTTGCCCAAACTTTTGCCAGCTCCGGCGGGAACATGAAACGGCACCGGCAGCAAATCAGGTATTCCCGCTTTTTTCCGTCCTCCAGCACGCCAACTTACGACCACACACTCCTCCTACGGTAGGAGCAAGCTGCGTCCTTCGTAGGCCACCACAGTGCCAGTTTCGGGACGTCATCAGTGATTCGCTTTCAACTCATGTTTTTATGATGGCAAGAAGTGCGCGATGTAGAAAAAAGCACAGACAGGGAAGCCAACATTTTCCGCGCACAGTCACGATGAAACGGCCAGGTGCCAAAGACAGTACCCGTGGGGGCCGTACCCAGGGCCCAAAACATACGACGCAAGGCTGCTTCACGTGCAGAGGAGCCGCGTAATTCACGCGCCAGCCGAAAATATCGAAAATGGGCGCGAACGACCGATGTTGGAAATAAATAAATTATCAACTTTGTATCGTGCCACCGGAACTCGGGCGCCGCTGTTTGGAGGCAAAACTTGGGGCCAAAGCTTACCTCGGATCTCGCACTGACACGCGACTGTCAGTTTGACAGCTTGAATTGGCTGCGCGTAGTTCATTCTTCCGGCAAATGGCAACTTTCCACCGGAATACAACCATCAACGCAGGCTATTCCTGAAGTCCGGGACGCGTGTGAAACTTAAATTTTCCCAACCCGCCATACACGCCTACTAAGTCAGAGGAACTGTTACTAAAGACTTCAGGCCGTACCATAAAAATATGATTTGTTGGGAAGGTTCTTTTTTTGTGGTGTCGTATCACGCAATATAAAAATATCGTGTTTCAGCTAAAATGAGCGTTGGACTGACTGACGAAGTTGAAATTTTTAACAAGAGCTGGTCATAAACCAAATATCATATCAGGTGAAATTTATTGTTACTTCAATTCTATCAGTGATCCCGAAAACAAAAGTGTTGCCGGAAACTATTAATTTAGCGAAACGAAGAACTATTACTTCAAAGAGCCACACAGAACTAACATATTGTGTTATTGTTGTTTGAAACTTTGATGCAGTAGCGACTGCACATTACAACTTGCTTTCTAGAGCCGAAGAGTAAGTTGCCTGTACTGGCAGTCTCTATTTAAATACCCTATCGACCAGCCACTCAATGTGGCGCACTCTCCTTATCGAAACGGTATAAGATGATTAAATAAAATGACTGCTGGCTGTAAATCTGTAACGGACTTGAAACGAAATTTTTTATAATAAAGTAATGTTTGCGTTATTGTCCTGAAAAATATATGACTGAGAATAGAAGAACCGCACAAAAACGGCCCAAAACCATGTTTGTTATGAAATGTGGTATAGCCATCTGTATATGTATACTAGCCATCTGTTCGATGTGGTTCGTCGGTAGATCATCCGTCTCTCGGATTAAACGGTTTGTAAACGAAAGGCTTCAGTTCAAACCCTCGCAATTGTGCAAAGACTTAAATGCGATTTTTTTGCGGTGGGACTTGATGATTGCGCCCTCTTAGAATTAAGGATAACTACCATACTAAAAATTTGTGGAGAGAAATCCACTTAAAAAAATTACAAAATTTAGTTTTTGATGATTTTTTTATCATTAAGTATTTCCTTTGTTATTATGCGTGAAACAGAAACGTTATGTAGCTGTTAGAATTTGTGAAATCTTGTAAAACCCGAGTATCATAATCTGATTTGTAATTTGCTTAAGTTTAGACTTTGTTTGATAATTTTTAATGTTTTATGATTTCTTGATAATTCAATATAGCCGCATCGGAATGGCTAATGTTGTAGCCTACAAAACTCTGGCTATAAAAATCGCTAAGGAAACTTTGTGCATGCGGAAGCGAAAAGAATATTCGCCTAAACTTCGCGCCAACCAATCAATGCGCTTATAGTCTGTGGGAAAGTTTTGTACTCCCGATCCACACCCTGTCGTCGACAATATTGTCTTTGCGTTACTTGTGCATGATGAACTTCATGTTGGCGTTTTGAAAGTAGTTAAACTTTCACGTCGCTCGAGTGGAAGGCACCGTTCCTGTGTACCGTACGCCAGATGGAGGTATCTTGCTACATATGTTTGACCTGCCAAAAAAGTGGGAAGTAAATTTTACGTACGATGAAATTAATAAAACCAGCAAAACTTTTCCCGGCCAGCAGCGAGCCCCCGCTTCCCTTGCGGTTTGGTACCAACGATCACATATGGCGGGGAATGTACTTCTGCGGCTACAATATTATAACGAACGCTATCCTTGGGCCAAAAATGCGGCTGGTGGTTAAACAGTACATTGGGCCAGAATTCGGGAAAACTGAACTCCACCTGTCAACCACGTGCACCTCATCGCCTATGCCATTATCACACACAAGGAAAGTTGAAACTTTGTCGCCATATTAACCTTTGATAAAATTTTAATCCTTACTGCGAATTTCCTAAATTAAATCCTGCTCCGCTCGAACACCGGAAGGCCACGGTGCCGGAGCAGGCAGGCAACAGGCGGGCAAATCTGGCGCGAAAGAAGTACACTAAACGATGAAGACAAAATCCTCCCTAACTAGTTATCAAATGGCTGAAGCAACACACGGCGGCCACGGTGGCACTTAGTGTGACTCAAATGCCAGAATCAGCAATGAGAGTGCGCCGAGCATCGTTGCAATCGTTAGCATAAGCACAATGTTTTCCATCGGCCGAGGTTATGCGGCCAACGAAGCGAAGGGTAGGAAAATATCAATATCTCGCTTATGCGACACGATATCCACCAAATATTTCCATGCAAATTGGTGTATGGAAATTGGGATACAAATTTGTTTCAACTTTCGTTAATTTCACGCCTCGACGACGTGTTTGGCTGTGGCCTACATGAAATTAGAGCGGGAAAGCGCGTTTTCTCATACTCTTTCGATGACCGCCTGGACTCAAATAGGTTGACTTTATTGCTTTAAAGCGTTGCCACCCCCTGGTTCTGTTAATGTAGGCCAAAGATAGGAATTCTGAGAGCCACAGTCCTGTTAGAAAAGCCTACGCCCATACTGTTACCCGGAAACCCGCTTTGAGGCATTTCAGTTGCGCAAAAGGTTGATGATGCATTTAATGGCTTTGTCCTCAACTTTTCGTATCCGATTTTTTCGAGAGTTTTTGCCCAGCGCAGCAGCGACGTCGAGCGATAGCGCCGAAGCTTATCCTCACAGTACTGCCCCCTAATGCCAGGGTGTAAAGCAGCCAGCAAAATTAGCACTCGGGCGAGAGAAAAAACCGTAAATGTAAATTAGCCTAAAACAAATCGGAAGGGATGTACAAAATTGTTTGTTATTTTCATCCGGCAAGCGCAGTGCTTATTTCCAACAATTTCATCATCAACGAACCGGAAGAGATTTAGCTGAGAAGCGCACCAGTAATCTCGGCTCGCCGGTACCTTTGGCACAAAACGTTTTGCATGTAAATGCTGCTGCCCTGACATCATTGGCAAAGACGATGTACAACATGACACCTTTGGAAGGAAACAAATTGAAACAGACAACCGTTTGCGTCGTTTTTTAGCTTTTTGTCTTTGGAAAGATGAAGTGATTGTGTATGCAAATTAAAACCCTGTTTTTGAATTTCAAGCGGGACAAATAGATTGCACAAGGCCCAATAGAAAAGCTGCGACGGTTGAATTGATTTCTTTCGTAACAACTGCTTATTTAAATGTGTATTACACTTGAAGATTTTTGTAAAGTATATGCTGCACATTAGGACGACTTAAAAATGCAAAAACTCCTTCTTGGTAGCTCAGGTATTTTAATCTGCTAATCTTGGCAGGGTTGTTTATGAGCGAAAAAAAACTGACCAATTTTCTAAACTTGCTTCATTTTACAAAGCTTCTTTTTAATTCGCAATCACCAAGCCGTTCAAACTAGGTATTAAACATGCTTTAAATCGTTTAGCATTGTTGGTTGATTCACCATCTAAATAACATCCAAAGGTATCACTTAAGTTTTTCAACTATTAGAAATCAATTGACTTAAAAATGAAAGACACTTGAAAATGCTTAAAAATCAGTTGAATTACCGTTGCAAGTTATTTGCGTTTCGAATGACGACTATGCAATACTAGTATTCGGCAAACATATTTTTACAAAACCTTTGAGAAACTATTTCGATTACTAAGCGAAACTAAGCGATTTCAAGTTTTCCTCACCAATGCACGGCAAAAATACGTTCTTTATAAAGTCTCGTTAGACCATTGCAAGATCTTCTTGTCAATTACAATTAAAATAATTATAATCGCCGAGCAGTCTTGGCCTGCAACAGAGACAATGTTGCAATCTGAGTAATCCATTGCATGTTAAGACTAACATAGTTTGTGAGCAATAAATACGGGCCTAATAAATTCTAACGTTGAGAAAATAGTTTGTGAGCAAACATGACATTGGAAACGCATCGATAAAGGGTACAAATTATTTATTAATTCATCGTTCGTCACACAAAAACTGTAGAAAGCGAGGTCCACCCGGTAATAAAATTATACTTCGTTATGCATTTCAACAAGCCTCTAAGAAAATCCAACAGCACACGGTGGAACAAAACTTAATCCAATTGGTTTGAATTTCTTGGCTTTTATTAAAGCCTAGGAAAATGCTGAATATAGATCGATGAATAAAAGTACTTTCTTCGGAGTCAACGCAGGTTAATCAGTGAGAACTACGCTGTCATTTGAAAATCCTTACGAGGAGATAAAAATGAAAATTGACTTCAAACAACTAAACTGTCGCTTGTACTACGCAAGGACTTAGCAGCAGCACCGAAGCGAACCACGACGAAGAAGCAACTTTAAATACGCTCAAATAAAATTATTTTCCTCTGTATGGCAAAGCGAGTAGATCAGCGATAATGAAATAAAAATTATCTGCCGATAATCGTATTAGCGACAAAGTCCCGCCAAGCGGCTAGTGTAGAAAGAGCTAGATGACGTTCCTAGTGTTCCTAAATAACGTCTTTATCTCAGACAAACACTCTGCATATGATGTTTACTAAAAACTTGTATGCTCAAAAATGGAATAAATGAATGGAACATTCCGAAAAATTCCGAGCAAACAAAGAGCAAACTTTTACGAGCATTATCCGTTGAGGAAAACTCAAAGTATGCGATTTGTTCCGATTTGAGTCCCTTTTCCATAAATATACACTTCTAGCTCAAATGATCACTCACCAATGCATACATAGAAATTTGCAAGTGTCCAACACAATCCCTAATAAGAACCCTCGTAATCCAAAAAGATCTAATCTTGTACAACCTTTTTTGCTTGTAATGTTGTATGTCGTAATAGGTAGTTAGTAGAGTTACAAATTGAAGGATGTGTACGCTAAGATAGTGCCCGTAAGGTGCCTCCGTTATAATTCTGATTCCTCCAGGGAATAGAATTACAATTTCTGACGACAACGTCTTCGACGTAGCGATGCTTTAAACTCGTTTTTCTTCGCTGAATCTTTCACTGATTGCCCGAGGATATTATCCAGAGGATACCCACAGGCCAAGGGATGGCAATGTTGAATCCTGTGAGAGTCCCTGCTTACGAGTATATTAGGCCCGGTCACAACATCCCGTAGTCAGGAGCCATGTTTGTATGGCGTCCCTGAGCAGATCTAGGCTTTTTGCTCCCGTTTGTGATGAAAACATGATGTGTCATATAATGGTCTAAATGGAGTTCTCACTCCATAACCGATTCCGGAATTTCTCCAAAGAGACCCAAGAGAGTTACATCAAAATTGATGTTTGCTTGTTAAGGCTGATTGTTGAGGAGCTCTTTTTTCGTAAAACAAAACCATAACATGCACTTGCTTTGTTGTATAAATTTCTAGCTCCATTCATTAAAATTATTATTATTTGTTAAAATATATGCAGGTTTTCAAGCATGTCACATCCGATTACTGCGCAATTTTCATACTAGCTGTCAACAACTTGTAATTTATAACGCAAATTAAACGCTCTGGAAGAGCCTTTTAAAGAAGAGGAGAGATGCTATTTGATGTTGTACATTTTTTTGCTCACCCTAATCATAGCACGTACTGCTTTCAATAAGAAATTTCCGACATGATGACAACTTGATCGAATTAATGCCAATAAACCAGAAGCCCAATTACTAGCGTATATCACATTGTCACCCAAACGATGCCTCGTTATGGACAGAAGCCAAGATATGCTAATCCTCTCGACCGGTCTCCTCCATGTTAGACCAAGGAAGATTCCAGAGGGGCAATATTGTTGAAATATATTTCACTTTTTGACATACACCGAGCGGCATAAATTCCTGTCCCATCGCTTTGGCGGTTCCCTAATAAGACAGAGAACGAACCGGATTGAAATATTACCATGTGCAATACTATTCTGGCCTCTTAACGGAATATTCTTGCATCAACGCCTTTTAGTAGCAATTAATGCTTAAACACCATGAAAATATTAATCGATGGTACAAAGTGCATGAATGGCGAAGAGGTAAGTTTTTGCATTCGCCCGGAATGACATTTGATTTTTTTTTTTCTTGTTTAACATACCACGGATTGACATCCTTACAAATCGCTTAGCTGCTTTCGATCGTCTTGTATTTGGCGTGTGTCCCCAACAAGTAAATCGTGTTCCCTGAGGAAACTCAGCATAGGCAGAGAACAAACCATACGTTGGCCACCTATCAATATTGAAAATTTATTTGTAATAAAAAAAACCCCAATGAACTGTATATAATCTAAAGAAAGTGGAATGTGTAAAACATTGAAGCAACAAACAAACAAATGAACAACATGGTTTTTTTCAGAAGGTTTTGAAAACAAAAAAGAATTTTTCGATAAAGTAACAAATATGTACAGAAGAACCCTTGTTTAGGCACGTTTAAAAAATCAAACGAGTGTAAACATAGTGACCTAATCAAGGGCTTAGCCAACCTTCGTGCGTCATTTAAAAGTACTGTTAGGGTTCAAATTCCCATTAGATTAGACCATTGGTCTGTCTCTATCCTCAACATAAAACGAGGTATGATAAGTGAAATGAAAAGTACCACTTTATTCCAAGCTTTTATTTATGATATCTTGTCCTTTCTTCCTCCTGTCTAAAGTTGTGCCGTAGCGTTTCTCATAGCTATCATGTAGTTTCAAACCAAGAATTTAATACAAACAACTCAATAATTGTTTTTTTTTGTCGGAACTTTCAGCGTTCTTCTATTGATAAGTAACTGCTAAATGAAGCGTTTCAGCGTTATTGATGGTAAAACATTGTCGAAACAGTGCTGCTGTTGCGATACATGAAGCCTTTTTTGTTAAATCAGCGCCGCATAGATTTTTTTACAATCCCTCACCTGAAGGTTACGACAGAAAGGCACATCCGCATGAAAAACACCACCAGCTAAACTGTTTGCTACATTCTGTATCGTTCAGCACGCGAACTAATAGCGTCTGCACTAATGTGCAGCTATCGCAGTAACCCTCGTGCCATGTGCTATCGCTGTGGACGGATCAATTGCATAGGCGGAGTGAAAATACTCAAACGGTCCGTTCTATCAATGGACGGTACGCCCAAAAACTTGCTTCACTCTGAAAGAGCAGAATTTTTTGTTTCTACAATTTTTTACTCGAAATGTCCATCACGACAAATGGCGTGCATGGTGCGATGGCCAAGGTAAAGTACTGTAATTGAAAAGAAAATTTTCAAATCCCTCAATTATTCTAACCTTCTTGCTTCGAGCACTTCCGGTAGCGGCCGTGCCCGGTGGCCACTTGGGTTACGAACCAGTAAAGGATTTGCTCGACGTGCCCCGGGTTCGCCGTTCACAATTGGAAACAACTCGTGCTAGAACAAGTCCGGGCTAAGGTCGGCTAGCGCCAGAAAACTAAGCACCGTAAATGCTGACAGAATGCAGAACGATGCCGATCTCTAAGCCGAGGCCATTTTCTGCTAAAGTTTACGGCCTGGCCACCCCCGGGGCGCTCTCCAGGCGTCCGAACCATGTCCGTGGCGGGAACGACTTTCGGAAGCGAATCATATTCATAAATAAGCAAACAAACGTACCGCAAAGTGGTTCGCTCGACGACAAGCCAGGAGAAGGCCCAGCAGTAAGTGGTGTAGCTGGCCCCCACTGGCTCCGACCCTGCCAAACTCGCCATCCGTGTGTTTCCGGGTGCCAGCCTGGCTCGAAACATAAGCTTTGCTCAGGCATTCAACAACTTATGCCGGCCACTGCGCACGAAAAGTGGAGAGGATATCGACGATTAAGTTATAACCACTTTCCACCGGAGCTAATCATCTTTGAAACAAAAGACCATGCCCATTCTGTAGCCCGGCATTCGGGGTGCTTCCGTCAGGAGTGGAGCGCTGCTGGACGGGGAGGACCGCACCGGAAAGGCTCGGAAGTTGATCTTCTGGCCCATACCAAGCGCCAATAATTAGCGCAAATTAAATCCAGAAACTCATCGAAACACGTTTTCCGGTTGGCAGGAGGAAAAAAATGTACCCTTCTGACTCGGAAACACACGTACGGCCAAGTTACACGTACGGGTACGGCCGAGCCAGCCCCACCGGGCAACATCCTGCTACGAACCGAGTCCTTCCGTATACACGTTATGCCGCAGGAATGCTCGTATTCTGCGACCGTTTATCACGGTCCGTGAAATAATTAAAGTTTTTCCTCGCCGGCGACTGGCGACGGTGGAGATTATGTATTTCGCCGAACAGCTAGCTAGTCGCCACGGAGCAGCTCTACGTTTCCTATTTTCTGCTTCGCTACTAACCATGCTTCGCCATGCGTGAGGTCAATAGCGGGAGAAAACCTTCGGAAAACATCACTTACCAATTTACCTTTAATACTACAATCGAGAAAACTATTCGTCTGATAGAACTGAGAACGTGTCATTGTTGTTCAGTGTTCAAAGTGTCATTTAGAAATACGAAATAAAATATGCTATTACCATTATAATTTTTGCCTCTTTTCATGTGCGTCTCTGATAAAATAAATAGATTAATAAATTAGTCATGGAGCATAGACGTAAAAGCACCCTAACTTATAGAAAAAGTTTTCAAGTTTAACAAAGCAATGTTTTTCCAATAGTTTTTTCCATTGCTGCTGGCTCGCTAGAACTAAGATTAAGCAGTAAAAAGCTTAATAGATCCATACGACAGCATAAGCATCACAAAATCTCCTATATGCCGTCCGCTTCAGCAATCTTGGCAATTATTATCTCTATTCCTAACAAAAACTCTACAAAGCTTCCTGCAGGCAGAGAACGGTTTTCGGTAAATCATCTACAAATTTGTTTATCTTACTTATGTTTAGTATTTAAAAATGCAGATGCTTTATTCCAATTCAATTGCTTCCAGGCCATCCCAGTTTTCGCAATGAGCTACCAATGGCAGATGGCAGCCGTTTTTCTCGTCAGTTACACCCCTTTTTTAGTTCAGTATTTTACGAGCCAACCTTTACGCGTACCCCCGGCCGTCCCCGAGGACGAAGCTATCATTAACAAACATTCTATTTCTAATTAGAGTTACGTGATTATTTTCTAAATATTTTTCCACGCTTAATTACGCCGCCGAGTTTCCCAAGTGGCCAACATTCTCGGCCGTCGCCTGCACTATGGAAGCCGGCATATTTCGGTCCGCCGGTTCCCGGAAACGGTTTCGCTGGAGCGAAATCGAGCAAGTTCGCTTCACCCAAACCATCCCGGTCCCAGAACGGTATAATGGGCCGAAAGAGTCAAAACGGGTGGAATGATGTCAACGGGTGGGCAAAGGGGTGTCCGAGCATGGTGGGGAAGAATTTCAGCTCGTGTGGCGGTATCAGAGATCCTCAACACATGACGACCGCGCGAGTCTGGGGAGCCGGAAAGTCAAATAGAAAATGGAAAACACCAATTCGTAGCACGGTAGCCGCCGTAGAGTCCACCCTTCGAAGTGGTGAACCATTGTGGTTCCCAGCGACGGTAAATGCGACGATCTTTTCTGGAAAACGGACACCGAAAACAGGGGTGGGTTGGTGAGAATGGTCAAAATTTTGTAGAAATGGATTTCCCGTTGGACTCAAAATTTGTGTTTATAAACGGTTCGAGTTTTTCTCGCCCATCTCGGTAGTGGACTGCCGGATACGTGGGGCTCATTTTAGTGTGGATAATGTTGCGAGCATGTTGCTAGCTTTTTATCTAGTCGTATTTTACTTGTTTTTTCAGTTGTGCTTCACTTTTTCGTTAGTATATTGGCAAAACATGTGCGTGCATACTGCATGGAATTTCGACAAAATAGTTTTGTGCTTGTTGATGATCGATGCAGCAATTGCACAAAGCAAATTGTGTTGAAAATTTTCTAGAAATATACCCCATAACATGTCTTAAAAATTTGTTACTAGCCGTTTACTTGTGTCACTTTTAACGGATGTAAGACGTTCGAGGCTCCCCTAACAATCGGAGTATTATCCGTAAATCGCGCAGCCTTCCGTCTTGACACCTTGAACAATGGGCTCAGGATTGAAGTGCAGCCAGTTACAGGAAGCCACCAAATCCCTGCTTCCAACTACGATACGAGCGTGGCTGGCGTCTGAACTGTCAAACCCCGGTAATCCGCTTTATTCGACGGAGTGTGTCCACCACAACATCAATGGCTAGTGGCAGCAGCAGTCGCAGGACGCTTCGGCTTTCCATGTGGACAGTTTTCCATGCACCGTTTAATGGGAAAATTTACGATCTGCGAATGTGAGCGAAAATTTATGACCTGAGCGGATTTCATCTGCCTGGTGGTCTATTAAAGTGTCATCGTACCGCCGTAGCTGTTGGCTTCTACGGCATCACCACCTCCGTGTTAGTTCGCAATGAACTGCTTCCCGGGAACTGCGATGTTGGGAGAGTTTTCCCAACCCACTTCCAATCGACGACACGTGGGCGCCCACGAGGAACTGCAGTAAACAACTGACAAAAAGTCTACCATAAAACACGAAGTCAAGGTACAAACTTGTTCGATTATTCGATAATGTCCCGCTAGCGCCCGGTTTCATTGCCTCTCGCAAACACGCAACGCTACGAAACAGTAAACGTTCCAATCAATCGCCGCCGTTGACAGTAACGAATTCAATCGACTCATCAGTTTCTTTAAATGGCCAAACGTAATCGCACCCTCAAGTACGTGGTTAACAGACGAGTTAACCGCTCGCGCAGCGTTGACAATAAAATTGTCAGAACCTCTTCGTTAGAATTGTTTCCACTTTTTTCGACAGCTTTACCATCTGGCCCCGGTCCTGACGTTCAGGAGTGACTAGCCAAGATATTTCCAGATCCTTCGATCACAGACCACCATTTACAATGAAATATCTTCTATTTAGTCAAACTTTTGTAATAAAGCAAGCATTCATACTACATAAATAAAAATTCGTTTACGAAACGTTAGAGTCGATCATCTAAAGTTAAAATATTGGTATGGCTGAACTACATTAAACCAAAAAAATACAGTGCACATATACTATTAATCCATTGATCCAAACCAAACGTCATTGAATTATCTGGAATGGACAAAACCGAATAGAAAACATGCAAGATAAAGTCACTATTTTGTGCCTGGTGACATTAAACAAACTGTTGGGTATAGCACCAGAGATATTTAACATTGTCTCTGGCACAGGCTTAAGATCGCTCAGCGGTTGTAACGCCGAATAAGAAAAAAAGGATACATTAAACAAATACAATAATAATAAGTAGAAAAGTTGTATTTTTTCTACTTTGAGAAGGGTTTTAAAATTTATCAAGACAAATCACCAAATCATATGAATAACATGAACAAATCGATTTTAACAGTACAGAAATTTAAGATGTCCATGAATTTTTAGCCATAATTTTAAAGAAACATATTAGAATAGATACAGGGTGGTCAATAATGGGTGCACTTTTTCATTTGGTTATACAACAAAAACGGCTGAATATTTTTCGATGCATGAACTTTTATTTGAAAGGTTGATTCTTAACATTTTTTATGTAAAACAATTTCGGTAAAATGTTTACCACGATTGGCTTGGCAATAGCTCATTCGACCTTTTTCTGAGTACACATTCGAATGTATCTGGTCCTGTTTCGGCTATAGCAATTTGAATTTGGGTCTTAAGATTGTCAACAGTTGCTGGTTTATTCGCATAACATAAATATCGATTCTGGCTGTCGCTGTATGGCACGTAGCGCCGTCTTGTTCAAACCAAATGCCGTCCAAGTTCTTGGCTTCAATCCACACCAAACAGTCACTCGTTTTGGGTGCATTGGCTTCTCTTGCACGATATGTAACCAAAATTGTATTTTATACATACATTTCAAGAATCAACCTCTCAAATAGAAGTTCAAGCATTTTATTTAGCCGTTTTTGTTGTGTAACCAAATGAAAAAGTGCACTCTAATTTGCTCAGCCTGCAGCAGCCACATATCCGTTTTTTATTAGCTTCCCTCGAACCATCCCTCAACAGTAAAACTTTACTCGACACAGCAGTGATAAATAATAACTCTGAAAAAGTCTCAAGTGCTTCGATGGAGTGTTGGCGTGATTACTGCTTTGAAGATTCCCCTGATTACTACTGAACCAAGTTGTCTGTTGTTTGAATGTTGGAGTAGATCATGGATCTTCATTGTATTATTTTATCTATTCCTTGTACAATTTAAGTATTTTGTCTTAAGACCTCTTAATAAATCGATCGATCGATTCTTCATCAATCGATCGATTTCTTCATACACCTATTTACTTTCATCAGTTTTTTCTACGTAACTGTTAATAAGTCGGCATCGTGTAAACTTGCACCGCTTTCCGGTGCCAGGGCAACAGTCATCCTCACCATGGTCAAAATTTTCGAGGCATAAAGTTGGGCATCACACGCAATGCAAGATACAACGAAGAGGATAAAGTTAGTTGTCTTAAGTGCTTCTACCATCTGCCAACCATAAACCGCTCCTTTGTTGAATGAAGGTCTGTTTCAAGGATAACCGTGCTTGAAATCTTGAACCAACGTCTGTAATGAGCATCGTATGCACAGACGTTGGTGCAAGGACTTAATCTGCATCGCCTTAGTTAGTAGCAAAACACAGGGTTCAACGCCAAGATGAGTAAAAACAACAACATCACAAAAATGTGCAGACAGAAAAAAATGGATAATTTTTTCAAATAAAACAAATTTCACGGTCATTACGTGTTGGTTTTAGTGAAAAATTTAAAATTTTAAGGCGTGTGTTGTTTTACACGAACCAAACCAACTGGAATTGTGAAAAAGGTATTAGCGATGCCATGACTAGCTGACTGCTTATCGCTGGCCTAAGAATGTCCCTGGTGGGGTCCCTGGCGAAGCCGTACTCTCCCATTCCGGTGGCATTCGGTGTCAAAAACGGATGCCGTATTTCATCAGAGGATTACGAATACTACAACATATTTTACGCGCTCCTTGAGAAGCTTCAGACCGCCGCGCCCATGCCCATGCCAGAAACGGCCAGAATGCATGGCAAACGTTTGGATTGCAAAAATGGTAATGGAAAAGGATCACAGTTGGAAGGCCGTGGAATGTTTTTGCCTCCATTTCGGCAACGAGACGATGATGAATGTTTTTCCACTGATGAAACCTCGCCGATTATCCGGCACTTCTCATTAGAGCCACCGCCGCGCTGTTAGAGCACGGTGAGGGGATGTTGCTTAAGAAACGCGTCGAAAACGCCACCGAGGCGTCTAATGAGGTCGAGAGAGATTGGAAAGCGGTTCTACACCAAAAAAAAAAAAACATAAAAACAAGTACCGAAATAAAAGGAAAAACCGTTACCTACGACGACCCCCGGACCACGACCGACACGTAGCTGCTCTGTGCGTCCATAAATTATTCGACTTACCACAGTTTTGCGTAACATCTGCGGCAAAAGGCGAACCGCACAACCCACACGAATCCGCTGGTATGAAGTTTTCCCTGGTCGGGCCACGGGGCTTTAATTGAAAACCGCCACCTTTTAACGAAACTCTTGACCAGTCACGTCCGCCTGACGGGGGCAAGATTTTGAGGCGCAATTGCAAGAACAAAAAGCGAAACTGACTACCGTATGCAAAAAAGGGCCGGCGATCAAAATCTTTTTTCTGGTTTGAAGCCATGTCCTTAGATTAACGCGAAACACTCGAAGAAAAAGTTCCTTTCTAAAAGCCATTCTTTTCGAGTAGCGCGCGAGAGGCGCAAAAAATAGCGCCAAGGAAACATTAATTAACTTACGAACTTTCCGAAACAATTTATACCCATTTCTGGAGTTTTCAACAATAATCCCTCGGTATTCATTTCATATTTTCGCTGCTTTGGCGACGGTACGAAAATTACTTGAAAAGTGAACCAAAAAAAACCAACCAATTTGGCTCGATGGCTTAGCGTTAGCGAAAAGGATAGCGTTTTCTCGTCGGACTCTGATACGTTTTTAATGTGGTTGTAAAATTGAACATTTTACGCAAAGCAAAGCGTAGTAATTCTTCTCTGTCCAGCCACAAAAAGGACTCCGCAACATCATCATCGTCATCCCCATTTTCATTAACATCATAATTACCGGCGTGTTTCAATTAGAGCTAAACGTATCATGTCGTTTTCAACAACACTTTTCCCATTTTCCAAAGAAAACCCAATCAAGTCCTAGTGCGTGCCACCCGCGGTCGAACCAATAATGGCGGAGGGTGGGACTTGGTTACAGAACTTCAATCTACTCGGCTGTCACACACCGGGCGGTGCACCGAAGTTCAGCATAATTGATATCGATAAAATATTATAAGCACCACGCAGCGACCAGCGACCCGGCGCACTGTCACTGGCAGCCCGAACGGACATTTGGAATCGTGTAAATTTTGCTTCATTTTCAAACCCAGCAACCCCCGGGGGGTTGCAATCCGACCGACTCTAGACGGGGACGTGGATGCGTGTGGCGGTGGCGTAAAAGTAGTTGATCATTTTACGCAAAGCAGGAAATTTCCAAACAAACAAACACGGGACCCGGCGGCCCCGCGCGTTCCCGATGTTATTACGACGATTCGTGCGTATCTGGAACAAGCCAGGACACGGGTTACGCCTGGAGGAGCGATGAATGGTTTTATCAATAGCTTCCAAACACATCGCAACACACGAACACGCCACAGACACACCACATCAGCGAATTGACACCGACGCCGCAGGGGTACATAATGACCTTTGAAAGCTAGTTCCATCCGGGTGGTTTCGTGTGATTGAAATATGTAGAGAAAAGTGAAGCAACTCAGCAGGATGTTGTCGAACGCAGAAAGCACGAGCACGCCTTGTGCTTTTCCGTCCAGGCCATTTCCCAGAGGAATGTACTATAGATTTCGGGGCGCTTCTTTGAGCAACACAATGAGCCATTCCGCCGAATATTAGGCTTGAAAATGTAAACCTGATCGCCCGGTCGTTAGTTAAGCCGTTCAGTTTCAATGTTCTGTCACCATGCAGCATTACTGGCCGTGTGGATCAGGGCCCGTTAGTGTAACCATATCGCATATCACCATCATCGGACGTTCGACTCCTGGTTTTCCCCGTGACTGGCACTCATTATGCTTAGCGTCACATGAAATGCATCGCACCACGGAAAATCGAATCCGCCCGTTGATGGAATGCTATCATCGTTACAGGGACGGTTACTGTGCAGTGTTTTACGCCCAGCCATTAACCACGGCCCGTGTCCAGGTAGCCAGTACATGTCGAAATTATAAAAGCACTTTGTGACACGCACGGCGATAGAACTTCCCTTTCGAGCGCTCCCGTCAAATAAGGACACCGTCGTCGGTGAAAAACCGGTCCGACTCCACAATTCGACGCCGTTCGTTCTCGATTGCGTCATAATCCCGCCCGTGTAATTATGCTTCATCATATTGATCGTTACGAATCATCCTTCCAGGGGGTTCCAAGGGGGTGGGGGACTCACACAGAAGGAGGACCCGTGGACCTATCAAACGCAGGCACACGGAAAATGGGGCCGGGACGATAAAACTCATCTTCAATCAGCTAAACGGACGAATGTGGGGGGGGCCACAACCAGCGCCCAGGCGGCTCCGAGATGTAAGAAAACGCAAGGAATAAAAACCGACCGTAAAAACACCCACCGGAGCCATCAAATCAAACCCACGCGCGCGTGTGTGTGTGTGCATAGTAACGGCTGCAGTGAATTCGCAACCCGAGGGAAACGCAACCGGAAATATGGGAAATTACATTTCGTTTCCCTTTTATTCCCGTTTAATCCCCATCAATCCCCGGCCACCGAAAGGTATTTCCGTGTCCTGGGTGTGTCTGGGATAAGGGGATTCTGTCGCTACACAGGCTGCCGGCAGACGGGCAGAGATTCAAATGCAAAAATCTCTTCAAGCACTCCCTCAGCAAACGGCTCCAACGGCCATTTGGTGGAGGCTCGGTTGATAAATTTTCTATTCGATTTGCAATGATAAATTTTGCAAGAAAATACTTCGCCAGTGGGCGGAGGAGTCAAGGGCAACGGCTGTCAGGGGAGCTGCCATCCCGGTTCCCGGTCCCGGACCATGATGTTGCTCCCTGTTGCTATTGAGTAGATTTCCCACGCGAGTGATCGGTAGACAGGAAATCGTGCCAGATAACAGCTATTGACGTGAGTCGCCTTCCACGAGGCTTGCCTCTCATCAGCCTCCACGCTTGACGATAAATTCCTCTTTCTTTGCTTAGTTTTTCTTCTCTTCAATCATACGCAGGTTTTGTGAAATTTTCAAATTAGCAATGTTGTCAGAGGAATACTATAAGTTCATGGAATTAAAATATAAAAAATAAATTTAATAAAAAGACCAAAATAATTCGAAAAATTCCAAGATAGGAGTTTTGCAAACAAAAACAACTTTTCATAAAGTTTGGTACAATTATTTGAATGAAGTAGTTTCTATTACACCACACAGTGATTCGTTTGGTTCAAACGACTACTCACTGATTACGTTCAGTAACCGACAACCATTCGCCGAAACTCGTTCTGTGTGCGGTGCACAAAACCCCCCCAGTATTGAACATTGAGAAATCCGAGCAAAACAGGACAGCAGACATTACAAACATTACATTCTTTCTGCGCCTGTGGTCGGAAATGTATTCATGTTCATATTTTTGTCCAAAAACCATAAGTATTTGCATGAATGATTTTCTGCATCTTCCGTCCTCTCCGTCCGTCTGACGAGATACATGTAGTTATGAAATGTAAGCAAAGCATCCCCCGGCACCACCACTGCAGCGGCTCAACGGGGATCCATCGCAAGCCGCAACGCTGCCTGAGAAAAGGACCACAATCCCACCCGGCCGGGCGGAAAAGGTAAGAAAATGGGAAAACGCAATGGGTAAGCAATCATTGCATGTAAGTATTCCCCGGGGTTTTCATCCAGAGTGTCCTGCGAAAATGCTTCCTTGCCAGTCCGGTTCTTATGCTAAAGAATTCCGTTCCTCAACGTCAGCCAGGGTGGAAGAAGAAATAGTTCCAGATAACAGTGTTCTAAGTCAAACTCCATCCGAACAGCACCGAACGTTCATCGGCTGGCGGCGCCCGTCGGTCCTTCCTTTGAACATGAAAAGCAACAACGGCTCCTGGCTCAGCACCCGGAAAGTGTAGTCTGGTGAGAGGGACCCAAGGAGCCATTCGGTTGAGATGAGAAACGAATCCGACGTAAACGCACGAACAAAAGGATACTTTGAATTCGTCCCGTACGAACCGATCCGTTCACCGGCCAAATCCTCCGGCAGCAACCTGTATCCTTGCTGGACGGTCCGGAGCGACGGAACAGTTGTGTCTATAATTTGGAAACTCATGCTAAGCAATGAGACGCTTTATCAGGGCCGCCTTTTACTAGCCATCTTTCTACCGGTAGCAGCACACCACCCTAGTGCGGCTCCACAGCTTGCGATCCGGAACCATCGATATCATTGTCTAAAACCTTGATCGAGGCAGCGTAGCCTGACGTGCTGAAGGACGATCAGACGGCGAGTATGACGGTGTCGCAGGAGAAATTGATTATTTTCATCTTACGACATCGTCTCATCGGCTCCATCTCCATGGCCTCGTGGACGATATGCACAGGAACTGCGAAAGGCTTGGCATTCTCAGCTGGCTGGCGGAATGGTATTAAAATCGAAACTCGCTCAGGACACTCATATTTCTCGTGATGATTAAAGCGGTATTTGAATACAAGTCTAGCACGGTGCTTTTCGAAGAAAATTCTGGATTCAATGAGAAGGAATGAAGTAATAAGCTGGCTACGGGAAAGCAATAATAGTTCAATCGCAGCTATTTGTTGACAATGCGTGAACAAAATTCCAGACATCCTCTATCCGACTGCCTTCGTTAATTGGTTCCAACAACGAGGTAAGGTAGTCTACATCTTTAGCAAGGCCGAATCTTCCGGTTCCTTCCGGAACTCTTGCAATCTATCCATCAATTACGATGCGAGGGCAGTTTATTCACCCGTCTTAGTGTAATCTTCACATCCGAGCAGAAGAAGAAACACTGATTCGTTGACGGTGAAGTAGTTAAGCCGTACTGCGGAACCAACCAACGACACGACGACGCACGGGCCAAATCCTCCCACGGCAGTGCGTACAAATCTTCCGTCATTTATTCATCAGCATTAGGAGCCATGAAAATTAAGACAATTTCCTTACGCAGCGCATAATATCTTCAATCAACCTGCTGACGCCAGCCTCGCTTCGCCATTCGACTCCACCAGCAACCGGAGCGGATAGGTGCCAAGCGTAAGATAAATGGGAACTAGCATTTTTGTAGACACCGATTCCACAGCATCAGGCCACCAGCCGGCGGATGGAAGAGATTTTACCACAGGGGGTACGATAAGGTGGCCGGCCAAAGTCGATGATTGTGGGGCAAGCAAACAAAACTTTATTCCTTTCATACGGGGCGGGTGTACCATTTGTTCGTGTAGATGTGAAAGGCCTCTGCCGGCTGATGAGTGCTAAATTGCTCCAATGATTAATGGACAGGTCCGGACGCAGGCAACGCCCAGCAGCCGGTGGTTAGATTAGGTCTCTAGCTGTTACTAGTATCTTCCCCACGGCGCCGCGTCTCTTGGGAGAACGTCCTGCATGGTGCAGCCATTGCTATGTCCTAGGCTTGAGTGTAGAGAGTAAACAAATGTGAGGGTCCCAAAACCGAACAAAAGTTCAATGGTCGATTATCTTAATGTATGCCAAAATAGCAGACGACGGTTAGTGTAATTGTTCGCAACATTCAAAACCAACCACGTAACGAAACCCACTGTGTACAGAGATTCTACATAATCAAATGTTTACGGTGAAAACTGTTCAAACAGCTAGACTGGTATCTAACAAACGATCGAATTTGCGCGGACTAGCGCACGTCAATTGAGCACAGTAATTTATTCATGCCAGCCAGTTTCTTCGGAAAAGAAACTTCTCGATAAGCGTTGCTCCAAGGAGATAAATTGTCTACCAGCTCGAAAGGCGAAAGGGCTCGGCGGTTTGCTCTCTTCGCTCACACCTTTGCGTGGATTATGTGTTTAATTTTTTGGTAAAAGTAATTTAGCGAAAGTGTTAAAACCCTCAGCGTCTTCTACGTACGACCAGAGCGCGATCTTGGGCGCCGAGGACGACGAAGGGTTGTGAAATGATTCCAGCTCATTAAAATTTTAAATGTACCCAATCGCTTGATATCCCTAGGACTACCGCAAACTGCCGTTGAGTGTTTGAGTGCTACAGGAAAGATATCTGGTTCTGTTGCTGATGCTGATTTGACCAATTTAAACTTTCGTTCAGGAGCAATTCAGGATTCAGGAGCCTGTCTTTGGTGATTTGCGTGGACCACCAAAAACACACGAGTATGGGGACATCGGAGTTCCTGAGTCCACAATCGCAACCATTTTAAGTGGCAATTTTAATAAGGTCGCGAAAATCTTCTTGGCCGATTATGGCTTCGGCATTGGACAAAAAATTTTTTTTTGTAGCTAGAAGAAGCGAAAAACACAATAAATTTTCAGAACAAAATAACCCAAAAAACGGGTAATACCGATAAGTTTTTCATTCTGAGAAACGGAAAGTAACAAACAATCTGTGAAATCCATAAATTCGCTTATCCATAAGGTTTTTGAGTGAAAAGTTTAATACATTCCGTAATGCCTTCTATTATTCATAACCTTGGGAAAACGCGCAATAGATAACGGTGAATAGATGACTGTTGTGACCGTTAACATGCGCAACGAATATTTCAGTGCGAAGAATAAATTATTTCGGAAGTTCCCACATTGTTGATCGATTCACGAATCAGCATAGCTTGCTGTTTTTGTTGAATACTTTATCAGTATACTTTACATAAGTCGTTTGGATCATTGCGAATAAATGTCTGATGCAAAATTTCCCAACATCCCAATTCCCAAGTACCCGATCTGTAAAAACGAATTTCTAGTTCCAACGGCAAACATCCTGGCGTATATAAAATATTGCCCTAATTTCGACCAATACAAACGACAGATTGTCAAACTCGTCGGCAGAAATATCCATTAGCGTACCGCCGAAGAAGTGGATACCATTAGTATCCGCCATTGTTTCTTTGCGCAGTAACACTTATCAATTTAGAGCCAATCCAGTTCGTATCTCTCGTGAACGGCCCTCCGAGGGTGGGACTATATTTTAACCTTCACACGCCCCAAGTGTACTAGGCGAGAGGTGTATGTTTGGCAATTTCAATTTTCCTGCAATGTACCGAGGTGCCTTCCCCCGGTTCGCGATGAAAATGAAAACGCTTCCACACGGCTCAACCGGTCCGGTTCACGGCCTGCCGGTGCAACTACCGGGGAACCCACCAAAGGGAACCGCGCATTTCAATCCGCGGACCGGGGCCGAGTGGAAATCGCCTTCGGTGGCGATGGCGACTATCGTACGCGAATGCATAAATTAGCTGGCTGAAAAATTGATGGCTATAAAAATGAATTATTCTTCACAATTTACCAAACAATTTTCCCTCTCCCAGGACCGCGGCGAACGACCCCCGGGAGAGAGGGGGGCGAGAACAAAGTCGGCCACCGTCAAAGCCGTATGGCCTGGAACTTAGTCGTGCCGTCGTAGAGAACCGGGCACCTAGGCACACCGACGACCGGCCGACATTTCAATCTTTTAGCCGACATTCTGGTGCGGCCTACGACCGGATGGTAGCAGGAAGTGGCATAGCCCGACCGACGATGCCTCGACCTGCGCGCGCGAGCCCTAAAGTCGCGAATCCTCAAACGTTGGGGACAGAAATCGAGCGAAAATAAATTGCATATCTAATGAACGCGAAATTGAAATATTCCCTCTTCGCCGGGGGAACTCTCGAGCTGGGCGCAACTCGGCGCACTCCGATCGGTCGCAAGTGTTGCTTCGCCGGGCGGTCTTGGCCGGGACATTTCAATTATATCCCCACGTCTTTCGGAAGCCAACGTGCACGATACGGCCGCCGTATGCTAAATGCTCCGCCGAACCGTCCACATCAATTTCCACAACTCCAGTTTGGCGTCTCCCTTGCGTAATACACAACGTCCGTCATTTGGGGCGAAACATTTGTTTAACCGATGCTGACAAACTGAGGCGATACTTGGGGACGGCGATACGCAAATGAACTGTTGGAAGGGTGTTGAACTTTTCGGCCGTTTCACGAATCAATCGGCGCAATAGAATTCGATATGACAGGGGCAATTGGTTGTGAAAAGTGGGTCCAATGTCGTTACACGTTACTATTAGAATTGCTTGATAAAATCATCACCCAAAACCGTTTTACGTTACAGTCCAGTGTTGCCGGCGAAGCAAGCATTTTCATAGACGCTTAGAGGAAGTCCATAGTCCAAACACAGTTCATCTCCGGACATTTTTGATAAGTTCGCAATGTATGAGATCCGTTCGAAAAAAATTCCGATAGTTTTGAATTTCCACGTGGTCCGTAAACTAGATTTTTTATTCTTTTTTATGGCGTGATGTTGGTACTAATGTCACTTAATTATGTTGACAAGTTCGGCCAATTTGAGTAATCAGCCAGTTTTTGAGAGCATGGACGTATTTTAGATCATCGTTGACTGCAAAGAGCCGAATGTTACAGCTCACTGCTCAAAGTATCTATAATACAGAAGAAAAAAAATCGTTGACTGTGGTTTATGATGAAGCTATTTTGGCCGAAACCAGCGTTTATCGGATTTAAAATTTTAATGATTTTTCGGATTTAAGAATTTAATGATTTAAAATGTTCTCCGAGGGCCAAGAAGATGTAAAGTTCGGTCGAATGTGAAGATTGGTTAAAGTTTTCATCGATTGCAGGGGCGTGGTGCATTATGAGTTCTTGGCAAAGGATAGAACGATCAATGAGGAATAATAGATCCGGATTTGGTAGGAAAACCTAAATTGGTTTTCACGCCCCTGCTAACAGATCGTGGTTTCTGTGCGTATGTTTGCCTATAACAACACACTAATGATGTCAAAACCACCACATTCCCCCGATCTGGTCTCCTGTGACTTTTGTTGTTCTGGAAACTGAAGGGGCCCACGAAATGACGACGTTACGCTACGATCTAGGGGATAAAGACGGCATCGACGAAGGAGCTGAACATGATCACAAAAAAATAGTTTTTAAATTCCTTCGAGGATTGGAAAAAACGCTGGCACAATCGTAAAATATCTGATGGGGATTATTTTACAGGGGACAAAACTTATGAAAAAACCAACATTTTCTTTTTTAATAAAAAATTCCCAAAACTTTTTGAACAGCCCTCGTCATCGAATTCATCACATTTTCCCAAAAACATACAAGGTGTCCCACCACCATCCAACTATTTAAACGTTGAATAACTCCACTATTTGTCAGTCGATTTTGACAAATAAACAAGATTTATTTGGGATATAGAATGCCGTTTTTTAGCAATTTGCTCAAAATACAATATCGATCAAATGACTGCCTCCATTACACACACAAAAAGCCGTCTTTTTTGGGCAGTTTTCATTGTATTTGACAACATTTCAGTAATAGACAACGAAATAGCAGCAATTTTTGCTGTGATGTTAGCTTTTAGTTCTTCAGTGATCAAACGGCATAAACTAAATTTTAGAATCTGGTTAATTTGTCGAAATCGATTGACAAATAGTGGAGTTATTCAACATTTCAATAGTTGGATCGTGATGGAACACAATGTACCCTGTAGTTATAAACAATGTCGTGGGGTTAATTTCTGCCTCCTTTGCGTCGAGCGAGATTCTTTCTAGCTGTACTTTATACATAATGTTGTATTCCAACTATAAAATCGTCGCCTCCGTGACAGACCCTCGTTCCTTATTCCTACCAGCCGGACGCGCTTTGGGTCTAATGACCCACTCCTGCGGGCGATCGGGTCCTTCAATGCCGCAAGCTCCCTGTTTGACTTCTACCTCCCAGTCTTTACGCCTCTGCTGCCCCTAGCATTTAAGGTGTGTTGACAAAACACACCGCAAAATCTGGTTACGCAATGATTTGTGAATTCCACAACGATCAGGAGCTGTAGCGTCACGTTTCTAACGAGCAGACGACACTTGGCCAAACAGAGCATTCCTGACACCTTCTGTCACATCGAACAGTGCCAGTGCACTAGCACCGGCCATCATCATCAGCACTGCGATCCACGTTAAAACAGTGCCCACCCTATGTTTCGTGACCTTCGATAGCGATAGTCCCACGAAATTTTTCGCCGCAGTCAAGGAGTTTATTTATTTTGCAATCACAATCTTTATCCGCATCTGTGAATGGACGATGGCTCAGGTGTGCGAGTCCTGCTTCGTCACCAAACCGGCACGGTAGAAGACGGATTCACTTCTTTTTAGTGCAATTTTCTCACCATGTCACACTTGTAGCGACCACCATCCTTGCGTGACCGCACCGAGGGCGCAACACGCGATGACCTCCGCCAGATGATTGGCGTTTCGCCTTCCGGGGGAAACCACTCTCTCCAAGGGCGCCAAACCTGGGCGCCAGAGCATGGCTCAAAGGTAGCCAATTTTCTTTTGATATCCGCTGTCAATCAATCGGCACCGGCGGCAATTGTCGCCCCGACAGTCGGCAGGAGCTCATGATTGATACGGTGACATCCTGTGAGACGGGCGATGGCACACCTCCCGACGCCGGTGTAATCCGTGGCAAATCCTTTGGGCAAGAAGTAAACCGGCACAGCACATCAAGGATCAAAATCACGACCGTGACTCACTTTCACTACAATTTCGACCCGCCAGCGATTGCGATGATGCGAGGAGCGCCGGAGCAGCTTATCGGTCGGGCCAAAGGTGAGTACAACAACTGCGCAAGCAAAATATTGGAAACAAACTAAATCTATTCCCCAGATATTTGGGAATCATTTTTCGGCGATCCAGGACCGGGTGCGCAACGGCGAATCTCCCAAACAGGTTACCCCCCCGGAGGAGACTGATTCGCGCAGCACGTAAAGATCGAATTCTCCGCCGGTCCGTCGGTCCAGGTCCTGAAGAGCTACTGCTGTGCATATACGATTTCCTTTCACTTTTTTCCCCCGCTCACTAGAAATTGAGTTTGAAGTCGAACATGTGCACGCTTGTCGAATGCTTGATTGCTATTTGGTGCCGGTGCCGACGACAAACACACGCTGGCGCAATCGGTTGTCGTAAGGCTCACGCGTGGCCAGTGGGGGACGAGAAACAAATCGCGCAAAGCAGCCAGCAAAATTACGTGCGAGATCACTGGGCTGGAACAACACGTGTGATTTCGATAATGCAAATAAACGTGCAAGGAATACACTTGCTTGCTGCACGTTTCGTTCGGGTGTGTGGCCCGGGGCAGGACCTTCTCCGGCAAAAGGGGCGTAATTATGATAGTCACCGTTGAAAACTATGCCAGCGAAAGGCTAACAAACACTTTACACTTTACTTAACGTTGCTATTTCGAAGCCATCGGATGTGAACCGGACCGGGTGATAAGCCGTCAATATACACGCATAATGAGAAGTCAATGAGAATCCTTAGTGAAAGGAATTAAAATGACAATTTCAAAATATCAAAAGACCATTCAAGCATGCCTTTCTTTGTAGTGAACAACATCCTTTAATGGAATGTTTTTGGTTGCGAAAAAAAAAGTACGCTCCTTTTGAAAACTTACTGAACGTTCAATAGATTTTCGGACAAAGAGGGACAACGGCTTGCCAGTTTGAACGATGCCAGAGTTCGCCTCGCCTTTGATTTTCTTTTTCCCACCAGCAGCCAGCCAAGCCCAGGACCTACATTCCAGAGGGGCACGTCCACTACACACGCTCGCAACAAACGATGCGATTGGAATCTCGAAGGACGTCCAAGAAATAGTTGACCCGGAATGCTGCTTTAATATGTCCAACATGGTCGTCTAAAGACCGCCGCCGCCGTCACCCGTCAGACGTCTGGCATACCTTCGAATGGTAACTTTAACATAATCATTTCCATGCAACTGGCGCGAGGCACGTCCGTGGCCGGACGGTCCTGGAAACGATTCCACGGATTCGCCATCACTCTTCTTCCGGAATACATTACACTGCACACGCGACTCCCGGCATCGCGCGGCACAGGACACCACTCGCAGGACCAGCTTCCCGACTCATCAGGCTGCTCCTCCGCTGCCAGTGAATGAACTCCGCTTGCGTGCACCACGTCGCACGTACACGTCGGAGGCGAGGAAAAAATCAATCAAACTGTCATTCGCCTAATGAGCTGAAATAAATCATTTGCTATTCAGCCGCCAGTCTCATACATCTTGTCGTTCGTCCTGTCGTCCGTGCTGGGGAAAGGAAATGCTCCGATGCCCCGGGGCCCACCAACTCATTCGCCTTCCACCGAGACCGATCGATCTCGCCACCGACACACACGCCGACCTCAAGTAACAGAAGGAAACAGGAAAGTTTGGTACTGATTTTCCCATCGTTCAATTTCAAGGGTCTGTCTCTCTTCCACCTTCATGAAGTTTTCCAGGATGATGGTGCCGAATTCGGCCAAAAGAGGGAAACAATAGAGGTGGTCCGCGATTGACGCGACCTGTTACTCGGCGCCGCTCAATGTGCGGCCTGATGTGACCGGCACATCGGCGAAGGGCCATTGTCAGCGATCGGACAAGACACTGTTGACACCGACAACAAGGATGTGCAGAATAAAGGATCGCTCTCCGCACTCGGAAGGGGCTGTCTGGAACTGCAACAGTGACTGACATTTCGGGCCAGCCAGCAACAGGAACAGGAAGCACGGACAGGATGCAGGCATGCAGGGAGTCCTGTGCCAACATTTGCGCTTGCCGTGTTTGATTAAATTTACATTTTATTCCATCATTTTCCCACGCGTGACAGGTGAGTGCTTACCGTGTACGCAAATTGTAACGCAAGATTGTTGTAATGGCAATGCGCATCCCACACTGTACGGCATTTAAAATGTCGTTAGGTTTAGTGGCGGCCGCCACAATGTTGCCACTTGCAACTCATCCCCGGCAGACGCAGACGATGCTGTGCTGTTGGCCAATGTGGAGTCACGGCATTTCCGGTCCGTACGCACCGCCCCGTTGGGCCAATATTGTGACATTGTAACTCCGGGGCCGCCGTGCTTCAAACTTTGTCCTGATCCACGCGTCGCACTGGGCCCCGATCTGTCAAAGTGGCCGTGCCGCGCCGCACCGAAAACGTTTCGAGCCGGCCGCTCGGGCGGACGGATACTGCCAGAATCGGGCAGGGATTTGCATAATGCAAAATCCGCTTTCCTTCTTGCCTCGAGGCTGCGCTTCGAGCACTTCGGGCGCATCGACATCAGCATGACCGCAGTGTTGAATAAACCGTCCGACCGACCGACCGACCGACCGACCGACCGACCGACGATGGTTGGCGGGCGAGCGAGCTTCCGGGCTGTAATTATTTTCCAATTAGGATCTCTATAAAGCTCCGCCGAGTAAGACCACTTAGATAATCATCTTAGATCTTAGATCATTTTTGTCTGTGAACTGTACATACTAGAGTCCGAAATTACCCTGCGCCGTTGGGTTGTTGCAATGAAAATCCCACCTTAAAGCTGACCATCGCGTACCGTCATCGATGCTGGAATTTGCTGGAAATTTAACTAACGAGTTTATGTTAAACAGTTGCTGGTCCAGGAAAAAAAGGTGTATGACTCTATTGGGCCCTTTATTGGCTAGATGGATCGATGGATGTATGTTTTACATTACGCATCATATACCGGGCATCACCTTTCAATACGTCTTGTCTTGTTAAAATGGATCTTTCAAACATGCTCTTTCGACTTCTTGTGAAGCGATCTTTTCGAGAACTTTGTTGTTTGTGATAAACTGCTTGTTATTCAGCCCCAAAGAGGCTTCACAACAGTCCGAAACGATATTGCGAAAACTTTTAACTACCCTCCATAATCCATAATTATTCGTTAATTCCGACCCTCGAAGGTTTGGGCATGCGACAGAGTAAATGTTAATCTCTGTTGCTTACTGTAACAATGTATCTTTTAAGGGCTGCGCTGTTGGTCTGCGTGACAACGACAAGCGTTACCGATTGCTCTATCAAAGGGGGGCACATTAGCGCATTTTATGAAAGAGTGTGACTGTCCAAAATTGGTCAAACAAAAAAACTTGTAAATCACTCAAACATTTTATTAAACAATCAAGTAATGTTTCTTTTCAAAGCTCATTTTACATAGAATATTAAAAACTTATCATTCAACATTCCGTCTTAAGGGAATGCGAATGGCCGGACCTTTCATTTTAATCCTTTCAACAACTCTTGCATCGTTCTTTTGGTCGCTTTCTTTGCTGCAGAACTACTGTTTTTTTAAATTCCATCTCTCTGTTTACGACAACTGTTTTACGACTCTTTTTGAGGTTCCGGTTGATGATGGCCCAACATTTTTCGATTGGACGGAGTTCTGGCGTGTTAGCGTGATTCATGTCCTTGGGCCAGTGGTATGCCGTAACCACCTGGACGTTGTTTGCGGCATACCACTCCGTGGCCTTTTTCCCATAATTACAAGATGCTCAATCCGTCCAAAACAGTACGGAACTATTGTGCTTTTTTAGGAAAGGCAAAAGACGTTTATTTAGGCACTCTCGGACATCAATTTCCTGGTTGAAGCGCAAATCGGTCGTGTGGCAGGTTTAAAATATAAAAGCGAAATGTCAAACGTGTTTACATTCATGTTTTTGATCCGAGAAAATAGAAATCGAAGAGAAATGAATTGATTGCTGATTTTTTTTCTGTTTTTTTAGTTTTTTTTGCTATACCAGCAAATAAGAACTTACATTATCCTCTGTTTGTAAGCAAAGCGTTTGCTAACGGTTTTTGCGTGTCCGCCGAGGCATAAACGTTTTGACATAAGCGTGAACAGTTTGGCATTTATAACAAATGTCAGATCGTTTATTTTCGCTTCATGCGGCCGGCCAGTATGATACTACAAAAAAACTGAGAGCTGTACATGATTTTTTGATCCACTATGAAAAACAATGCGTCAAGTTGAAGTTGACCAATTTTGGACAGTCACATCCTTTATCATAAACATTCTTTTTTTATTACTAGCAGGTCCCGGCGAGCTTCGCCACGCCTCATTTCACTTTCATTTCATTCTCATCTATCTCGACTATCCGGCGTTTCAGAGGATCGGACTTCCAGATGACGTCCGATCGGCTTCCCTTCCCGCCTCCCGTTATTCCTCTGTTTTTGACGATCGGTTTCCCTTTTCATTTCCCGTTACTCATCCTTTTCAGACAATCGCGATTCCTGGTGACGTACACGATTTGCTTCCCTTCCCGCTTCCCGTTGGAGATATGTCAAAACTCGCACCAGCTGAATTTGGCTCAAATTGCTTGAAAACTATCCGAGTTTAACTAAAATGAACTTAGATTTTGTATGGGAGTCCCCCTTTGTAAAGCCTACCGAATGTGGTTCGATTTGCTCGAAAACGTTGGATTAGGACGTTACGGACGGATGGGGGTTATGGGACGTTACGTATGAGACGTTACGTATGAGACGTTACGTATGGGACGTTACGTTACGTTACGTTTGTATGGGAGCCCCCGCTTCCCGGAGGTGTGGGAGGGTCAAACTTTCCTATTCACAATCCGGGGTGATAAAACTACGCTGTGCAAAATTTCAAGCGGATTGGTTCAGTAGTTTTGGAGAAAAAGCGGTACGCACAGACAGACAGACATACAACCATTTTCATATAACATGTTTGTTAGAAAATTTCTTTACTAACAGGACTTGACTCCTCGCCCCGAATAACCCCGGCTACTTCGTTTTTTTCTGGTAGGCCCGTGCCTTGCGGGAGCAAAAATTTACTTTATTTTTCTCCGTGTTTCGTTAGCGAAAAAGCCCCGAATCGCGCTCCTCCCGAGCTTATATCTTCTGCCTTTTTCCCAAACATCGCCGCCAGGCGATGTTTGCGACCTGTCACCGATCGCCAGGCGATGTTTGCGACTACCGATCGTTACGAAATGAAATATTTCGTAACAATGTTATATAGAAGATTATTATTTTTACTATATTATTTTCAGTTCAAAGTATTTATAAAAATGTATTTCAATTCTTTCAAAGTAAGCCACTTTTGAAGCAACAGGAAACGACTGACCCTTCTCTCTGTTGGTTTTTAATTTTCTTCAAAATCA
The DNA here is from genome assembly GCF_943735745.2 of Anopheles bellator. Lineage (NCBI taxonomy): Eukaryota > Metazoa > Arthropoda > Insecta > Diptera > Culicidae > Anopheles > Anopheles bellator. Next base: position 31,257,713 of record NC_071285.1, read on the forward strand.
ACGCGAATCAATCACGTTATGATTACGGTCCAGTCCATTCGCCGGTCTGACAGCTGTCCGTTTTTCTGTAAAATTCTACAACCGTATTCCTCAAAGTGACAAACAGGAACGCCCCTCTGACTCATTATTAACAGTGTTACAATCCACAGACTGCGACCCGTCTAGCAGGTAATTGACGAGGACACGCTCAATTTTAACAATCGCTATAGGTAACGGTATAATCGCAATCCATTATTTTGTGGTTTACCGGTTAATGATAATTGTTTCCAAGATCAAACCGAACATTGTTTAAGCCAACAATTCACTATTCAGAGAACAAACCCAAACATCTTCATAAATTCGGAAACCTTAGGGTCCTTCGGGTAGGGTCCATTTCCTTCCACCATCCCTCGTAACACCTGACACCCAACTGCAAAATGGTACATCTCTGATAAACCAACGGGCTGTCGGTTTTCGAGGGCACAATGGTTCCGCAGGGCGGACGAAGCTTTAGTTTCAATAGCCGATGTAACCGTGTTCCCGATCATATCGCACGCAGCATCGCCACCTGGCCGCCCTTCCACCCCCGTCGGCGCACGTGCGTTTCCCGCTTTTGTCACACCGATTCTTGGACCTTTTTTGCTCAACCTCAACCTGCAGCAATCGGGCCTCCGCCTCCATTGCACCGTGCGATGCATGATAAAATCCCATATCTGCAGAGCGCCGCCAAGCCCTTTGATCTCCGCATCGGCAGCAGCCGTGAAGCGAACCTGCTTTGGTAGCGAATTTAAATTAATATGCCGATGACAGTCTCCCTCCGGCACTCCGGCTCGGCTCGGCTCGGGACGGCTCGGTGTCCTTTCTGCGGTCCCCGCCGGGAATGCCAAGCATTCCCAGGCGCGTAATCTAACCTCTGATCTGTTTGAACGCTTTTAATCGATTGAAATCCGGCGCTTCTCCTGAGTGGTTCTTCCGGCTCCGCGACCGAGCGAAGATCGTCGAATGTGAACCAAATGCCAATCTGTGGAGCATTATCCGGCCCGGCGAGGTGGAATAAGATTATGGGGCTACACCCTGCGCACCTGCGTTTACAGGTTGCTGCCTGTTCAGCCTCGTACCAGGCAGGGCGTCAGGGCGCTCGTTTGCATTCCCCACAGCCTGCGAGATCATCGAGTGGCAGGCGCACGAATTTCAATTCCGGTGCGTCCTTTTTTCCATTAACCGTTCGCTCTGCTCTCGTCTCCGGAGCGCCGGCGGCCGGCTCGAAACAGTTTTCCCAGTTTGACAGGCCAATAAACAACCGAAGCTTACGATGGCCGTGTCAAGGTGTCATATTTTGCAAATCCCAAAGCCTTTTTCAAGTTTGTCGATTTGCTTGCAACCGACCGAAACCTTGCGTCTCTCGGCTTCCACGTGGCTTCCGCGTGCAGCGTAGGTACGAGAGTCGGCCCCACGGATGCAACCCTTGGCTGTTGGCTGGCTCGGCGTTTTTGCATCGCCTAGACACGCCACCCAAAAACACCGATCCCCGATAGAGGTATCAGAAATTTAATAAAGAAAATATGAGGCTCCACGAGCAGCGGCAACGTGAGCAGGGCCACCGCCACCCTCGGGGCCGTCTTCCGGGGCCGCCGGGGATTTATGCAGGATTAAAGAAGTTTTCCTTCTGCCAATTTCACTTCCACACGATGCTCTCACATCGACAACTTCGGGCCCCGGCATGGGGGTTCCCGGGGCACAGTGGTTCCATTTCCGGGTCCGTTTCCTGATTTTATCCACACACCAGGCACAGCGGGAGCCGGGCCAGAAGCAGCGTCCAACGGTGCAACCATTGGCGTATCTTCCGTCCCGTTGTATGTGCCTTTTTATGCTTACTTGACTTTTAAAAAGTAAGTTAACCGGAATGGAAATAGATAGTGATACCTTTTCGCCCTTCGGGCCCCGTACCCACCGATATCGACCGCCTCCTGCGGAGTGTCGCCCGGGTAGATAAATAGCCCCCAGGCCCCACGGGTCGCCCTAGCACAAGGAAAAACCGACCGTCGGGTGAGTGCACGTACAATAGTTATAATCTCTCTTCACTCCCTTCGCAAACAAGCGCCACACACACGCAGAGATGTGGCCACTGCTTTGGCCTCCGTGCTGCGGGAAAGCACCTCGCTCCGACAGGATAAGGTGCGCATCCCCGTCCCCTGGAACGGGGACTTGATGAGGAAATGCACGGCACAGGACGGGATTGTCTCCCTGCTGCCGCTCGATACTGTCACCATCGGGCCACACGCTCGTAAACGAAACCTCCTCTAGCTGGGCTGGTTTCTATCATCCGTTCGCCTAGCTTCGAGCTCCTTGCTTCTAATCCCTGCTGTTTATCAAAACAAGCTGCTTCTGGCGTCGACCGGGCCCCCCCGGAAAGCCCCAACGGCCGGGTATGAGGCACCTGCACTGGCTATGATCAGGAGCAGTGTTGCTGTGCAAACTGTGTTGGGTGCCCGACGACAGGCTGGGAGTGGGACACGCCAGAGGCATCACACTGAAAAGTGCATCTTAGAAAGGCAGTTAAGCGCGCTGAACACTCTGTGAAGTAAGTCTCATCACTCCGCTCCGGTACGGGAAAAGTTTATCCTGCAAAATTCCTGACACCAATTGCGAGTTCGAATAAAATGCAATGAAGCTTACTTGCTGCTGGTGCTTAACAACAATACGAAGAACCCACGAAAACGTTGTGCGCTTTTGTATATGAAAACCAGCAGAATGTAGATGGATATTGGGTAGATAAATTAAAATTGAAATGGCCGCGCACCGTTATGCTCTTTATCCGCCTTGTCATAAAACTAACATTAAATACCTGCGCTGAGTTGAGCCGGTTGCTACATCCTGTTTTTAACTCAAGTCATTTCCGTTTCACTGTAGTCAACGTTCATTATTTCTTAGCCTTTCGTGATTCTCACCCAAATGCACCTGCAGCGAGATGATGCTGTCGGCGATTCTATGAAAAATCTTTTGCTGTTTTGTCTTTATAGTGTTGCTTGGCATATTTTTCGATTATCCTTGCCACAGTGTGATGTTGCCTCGAAAGCATACCATGCAGTCCCTTAATCCGCCACGCAATTCCTCCGGCAAAAGTTGTGTTGGGTGCTGAGGCTAACACTTAAGATAAGTTGTATATAGTACCATCAGTCTCAGATCTCATTCCTTTCAAGAAGTCAAGTGAAATTGTAGTGTATACAACGATTTACCTATCGTTTTGACCAGGTCATATCGAACTGCTGTCAAAATAGGCAGTATCACACTAATGTAACTAACGTATCTAAGTGTACCTAACTAGTGTATGGTGTTTACTGATTAAGGAGTGGTTGGAGTAGAGTTCAAATTGTACCAGCTCTACACAATCACCTATTTTATTAGCCAGCAGAGTATATTGATTAGTATCAGTTTTCCAAAAATAAAGTTACTTTGTTTTTCACCCACCTAAAGTGCATTCGCGGAATTCGCTTTGCTTTGCTCTTTTATTGGAAGAAAAAACGCGGCTGAGGCACATTGTTTGCTTGCGGTAGCTTCTGGTGAACATGCTTCAAGCATTGAATGCAAAGAAGTGAAGATGCATCAACTATCCCTAACACTATCCCTATCCACTGCATCAGCCTAAACACAACACAACACAACATTTTGAAAACTCGAATTTAAAAAATATGTTTAAATTCTTTTTAAAGAAGTTAATCGGTTAGTTAAATTTACGAAACACAACACACAACACACATCTTCCATGACAATATTACTTACTTTAAGTATTACCACCCAGCAAAAATGGTTTACTGGCGAAATAGTCGATGAAAAATTATTTGAAACTATTTTAGGAAGCAGGTTTTACAAACATTCAGCTCAAAAACTGTGAAAGAAATTGGATCATGCAGTCGTCGGACAGTATACGGTCGAAAATGCAACAGAGGACATTTGTTTGCTGCCTGCCCACATTGCCGTGCTTCAAAATGTCAATTAACTGCAATTATTTTGAATTGAAATAATAGAATGCAAATTGTAGGAAAATATATTTTCCTAGGGCGCGCACTGGTTCATGTTTTATGCAAATTTGTTTAATTGTTTCTGGTGCGCATGGATTGTCACATCACGGGAAGTGCGGGTCTCTGCACCCGGTAAACGGAGATACGTCGCCGCCGGTTATAGAGATGTTACGTAAAATGTGGGCAAGAGCACCGGAAGCGAATGGGAATGAATTATGAGAGCAAGAGACAGGAACTGTACCCAGCTACCATAGCGGGGTTGGGTGATCGGGCGGAAAACACCTACCTATGTAACGAAACAAAGTGGATTTGCGTTGTTGAACAAATTTTAACAGGCAAAAAAAAAATGAAACACATGCCAGCAAACGAAAGCCAGTAACCGCAGGGCACTGGAAAAAGGTAACAAAAAAAATGAAACTACATTGGCAACGGATTTTTCGGATTTACTTGATGCCCACTACACCTGTGGTAAGTAATGAGCTAACGTTATCCTGCCAGTTATGGCCGCCGATCTCGCTCTTTCTCTCTCTCTCTCTCTCTCTCTCTCTCTCTCTCTCTCTCTCTCTCTCTCTAGCCATCTCTTTCTATTTCTCTCACTCGCTTCCACACATACACACTCTCGTTTGAACTTTGCTCTGTTACATGCATTTCCCTGGCAGTTGCAGCTCAATGTAACAATGTGTCCTATCAGTCGACCTACCGAAGCACAACATATTTGAACGGAAATGGTCGTACTAATTGTAAAGTTTGCCTGTTAGCTAAACACAGAGCTTCTACAACAAAAACTGTCGTTGCGAAATGCATTTGGTAACATCCTAAGTACTTGATCTGGAATGCCTTACTTACGATACTTCGTTACGAAAGCCCGAGGAGTGCATATTTTCAACATTATATTTTTCACTTTTTATTTTTTTAATGTCGTTTAGCAAGACAGAGAAGTGGAAACTTGTAGAAAACTTATATAAAGATGATCACAAACCCGATTCCGATAACAAAATGTTAAGACACCTTCGGGAACTTCTAATGTGTAGAACAATAGAGGACGAGAGCAAGGCAATTTAATTGGAACAAATTGTTGTTCGTTCCATTGGTAGCACATGGCAGTTTCGTCTATTTATTCTGAACAAATCACCAACAACTGTTTTAAACAATGCTGCACTCGTCGTAAGCACGGCCCAAACTGGCACGTATATGGTTTGGGCAGTGCGCAGTTCCGTTGGTCCTTCTCAAAGCAAACGGTACCTCGGCCGAGTGCATATTTCGCATAAACGAATACCATCGAGCGGCCCCGTGTGTAGTCAACAATGTGGCCGGTAATCAAAGTGCCGGTGGAAGCGGATTCAATTCGGAATCGTAACACCGAGTCACAGCAAGCAAGTATGTGGGCTTTAAAATATGGAATTACATTTAATTGCAATGTCTAGGTAAGCGTAAAATTATGTCACTCCCGGGCATGCTCCCGGGCAGCTGGTCGGTCCTTTCCATTCGGCAGATTGCACTGTTTGCGAAACCTCCTTTTGCCTGCCCGTCCACCAACGAGCCACCCCTTGGCCGGTGAAGGTAGCACAGCATCGGAGCATAATTTTCACGCATCCCACCGCTAATTGAATCGAAAATTTGAATAAATTATTTGCAAATAAGCACTTTATTTAATAACTGCAACTATGTGCAGTTGCCTCCATCCTTGCGGTCTGGCTGAGCGTGAGCTAAGTGAACCGTTTTTATAATGTTCCGCACTGCCAACGGCAAGTAAGTGGAAACCCGCCCCCTGTATCACGGAGCAATGTGTCAACTTCGTATGGTCAAAGCCGTTTTCGAGGCTGTTGTTACAGTCACACACCCGGGCGCACAGGAACGGGTGCGATTGAGGACAGGTCGACCACAAATGGGGCGTACAAAGGGGCCTGGACTACCGTAGTAAACTGGACTGGAGCAACAGGATCACATTAGCAAAGACTGGAACTGGACGTAGCTGAGCTAACGGTGGAACCGCAAAGAGTTAAATTATGTGCTCATTAGTCATGACCATTAGCCTTATTTGTGCACGGGAGAAAACTTTATTCACCACACTGCACTTCTGCACTACTCCATTCTCTAAAGTCTGCCCAGTTGAGCCACTTTCTATCGATTCCACTTTAATAACTTATAAACTGTGCGGAACATAGGACAAAGAATTCCCTTTTTAAGAGTTCGATCTATAGAACCAGCTGACGAGCATTTTCCGTTTCGGATACTTCATGTTCGGTTCTCTGTAAATTTTTATATTTTTTACACAACATGTATCTTTCTTTTCTTCTTAAAGTGCGTTTGATAATACAGATTAATCAGTTACATCAGCGGAAGTCATCAGCTAGAACCGTGACATAGTTTAATAAAATTATAAGGTGTTTCATTAAGACCCATACTATTGAAATGTTAAATAACCCCGCCATTTTTCAATAGATTTTTACAAATCAACCAGATTTTGAAACGTTAGTATATGCTGTTTTATAAATAAATTAACGCCAAAATAGTGGGCTAAAATTAAGGCGCTCTGCATTGAAAATAATCGTTCAAGAGTGAAAACTGTGCGTGGTTACTAATGCCGAAGTTCTTCTGACTTCTTTCTGTGGGGCTACTTGAAGAGTATGGTTTATGCCAGCCAACCGAAGACCGTTGAAGAACTGAAAGCTAACATCATAGCCGGAATTGCTGCTGTTACGTTGTCTATTACCGAAATGTTGTCAAATAGAATGAAAAATGCCCGAAAACGGACCGCTTTTTGTTTGTTTAATGAAGGCGATCATTTAATCGATATTATATGCGGAGTGAATTGTTAACATACGGCTTTCTATATCCTTAATAAATCTTGTTCACTCACCAAAATCGACTTACAAATAGCGGAGCATTTCAACATTTCAATAGTATGGGTCGTGATGGAACACCCTGTAGTCGCACGATAAACCGCAATTAACTGGATGAAACTATGAATACATTAAATCTCTTTCATTCTCTCCGTATTTCTACAAATTTTCGGTTCCTTCACTACGAATATTTAGTCAATGAAAAGCAGTTGATCGAACTATAATTAGTCCACGGCTATCAGTTTGTTTACCTAATGTTTTCGCATCTCGCGTGCCTATAGATGTAAATAACCAAAAACGTAATGAAATCATATCACCAAAAAAGGAGCACTGCGCCCTCGAAGCGTTCGGCAAAGAAATGTTTAATCAATTTGTTCGGCCACGGGGCCGTAAATCGCCATAAATTTAACACTCACCGGACAGAAACACCATAACCCATTGATCCCTTCCCCCGGACAGGAAGCTCGTAATGATCGGTTCCCATTCAACAGAAGGTGTCCCGCACACATTACCTACTCCATCGAGGGGCCTCTACACTCTGTGTTCGAGTCCATCACGGAATGAATCGAATTTTATTTTCATTCCACGGGGCGCATCACACCGTGTAGCCATTTCGTGTAGTGCGCGCACAATAAAAGCCGCCTTTTTGGCCATTCTATTGATGGATTTTTGTTTGGCGGGTTTTGTTTCCGAACATGGCGCCAAACAGGATGCTTCGGGTCACTCGGAATAATTGCTGGGCGTAGTCCGGCCATAACAATCGCAGCGCCGTCGTGAATCTCGAACAAAAAGGATGTTACCACGATTTTCGGCACCCGGAACAGACCCCGACGCGAGTGGGCGACTTTCGATGCTTCAGATTCCGGTCGGAAAGGATCGGACCCTCGGAACCGGAACCCTCGGGTCAGCGTGCTAGGTAATGGAGCATTTTTAATAACACTACGTTTGCCAACCGGTGCGGTAGAGGTGTGCAATTTCGATTTCGGCGCTTTTATCAACGGTTTCATTTCGTCCAATGGGTGACGGCGACCGGCAGTGCGAAAGTGGACACCGACAATGGCCGGCTCTCCCAAGGATCCCGGGGGTTTATTTCCGCTCTCGAAAAAAGGGTGAGTCTTGGCCTGCCTGTTCTGTTTTATTCGAAGGCACAAAACGACGACTGGCAGCCGCAGCCCGCCCAGTTTTACGACGCTCATCAAATATATGACTACAAACGGAGGACCGACCGGCATCGACGCATCGAAAAACCGGCCCACAGATAAGGGCTGTACTTTTGTTGTTTCGCTGCGGTTTTATTCTTCGTCTTTTGCCCGAAAAAGGACCTCTTCGAAGCGGGAGAAGCATTTGTTGTTCACCCATCGGACACATCGGACTTACGCACGCCTTTTAATCATTGCCACCATCATGGCATCGCCTGTCCCGCCGTATCGGCCATTGTTGAATGTAATGGCCGTGGGAGGATCTCCAGCCCATGGAACAACGGAGCCCCAGCGGCGAACCGCCCCCCGTCCCCGTGTGAAGCAAAACGACGTGAAAAGGCGGATTGCGATGGCCGCAGTAAGGCCGCGTCACCACCACCACAAAAGAAATCCTTTATGGAACCTTCGCTTAGCTCGGCCGTGCCGGGGTGCTGATTCAACAACCGAGCCTGCTGCTGAAATGGCCCCGGATCGGTAATGGCCGGGCAGTGGCGTATCAATCTCCGGCGAGCCCGTCCGTATCGAGAATTGCGGTCAGCTACAGTGATTCACGGGGCCGATCGCTGCCTGCCGGAAAGGCAGCGTCTCGTTCCCTCTCCGTTCTGGTTCCAGCAATGTTGGGAAACATTACGTTGGGTTTTACAACGCTCCCTTCATGCGCCTCCCGAAAGCCTTTTCAAAGCCCGCGGGAAAATTAAGCACCGCCAGGAATGACAATTTTCCGAGCCTAATTGCATTTCGACCGCGGGCACCAGTGGGGATGCAGAGTGTACAACGTGTCTGACGTTCTTGATGCTAATCGGACTCCATTCTTGGCGTGGCGTGATGAGACTCACGCATTCACGATTTCGCTGCAGCCTCCACCGTTCTGATGACAGACAGGTCCACGTTGACAGTCGTCCGGACCGAGCTGACCAAGGACCGAGCATTAGCTCTACTCATTTGCAGACCCCTGTCCGGCAGTGCGAGCTGCCAATCGGCCCGATGGTAAGGCATCGGGCGAATTCTAATTTACTGACACGTGGGGAAGTAGTGAATCCGTACTAGATTTGCAGTGACCAACTAGCAAAACTGCGAGGGTAAACAATGTGGTGTCTCGCTGTCCTTATCACTCACCGAGCTAAATTTATATTTGATTACAGTTACAAAATTTTTTTGTCGATAATGGAAACTACGATATATCACTATGATATTATTACGATATTACTACACCGCAATGCCAATGTCTTCTGCAAGCTATTGACGATTTTTTCCGGATCCGGACCGGATCGGTATTATCGCATTTTTTCTGCTTGATAAATGTTAGTAGCATTACAAAATTTCCCAACAAGTGACCGGTGCGATTTGTGCTGCGCCGATCACTGGACACCTGGGAGGCAAGCATACTGGCGTAACCATGCCGTTATTGATTTCCAGCGATGGAGGCGCCTGGTGAAGGGTGGATTCTGCCAATAGCACAATACCACGGCACTGGCGGCGATTAGAATCCGTCAGTGTGGGTTAAACAAGCCGTGCTACAAGTACAATGTACCGACAACCGCTGTGACAACCACCACATTGTACAGCTCGTGCAGTGCAGTCCAGTGCACAACAACATGTTTGATTATCGCATTGGCCGGGGCCGAGGGTAAAGCTGTGCACTTAATAATCCATTACATGCGTCCCGGCGAGCGGTGAACGCGCCTCTGAGCGCCCCTGGAGCGGAAACTGGGCTCCACTGGGCGAAGGGCTAGGTGGGGTTTGTGTGGCCCCCGTGCCGAGTGGAATGCACACCACCACCCTCGGCCCACCCGGAGGCACCGGGCATGATGAAATTGATTGCATTTTGATCTCTCCACCAGCATAAGAGCCCTCGGGTGCAAGTGGAAGCGATGCGTGCGTTTGGCGGTACCGCCGCTGAGATGCCACCTGGGGGGTAGGACTGGGGGCCGCGGGGCTGTGCAAGGGACCAAATGCACCCCCGGAGCCATTTGCGACCATTATGGTCGTGGATTATTTGTTGCGGGCCCACCAGCACGGCCACTCGACAAGCGCTGATGGGCAGGGATACAAATCCAATTGGCAGCGAATTTTGCAAGATTTTTTCCCTCATTTGGAATTCGTCGCACACGCACATGCGCCATTCCTTTTAGCCTTCTTTCTCCTTTGCGAAACAAGAGGCAATTTAATCCATTACGTGCGTGTTCTGGGGGGCATAAAAAGGTTCCGGGTGCAATCGGTTGAATTACGGTTGTTACGAATCGAATGTGTGTTCGGACGATATAAACGCCCACCATTACCAATTTCATGAAGCACTAGCAGTGTGAAGTTAAGTCGCACACGCCCGTCACCCTTAGAGCTATTGTGGAGCAACCGATTAACAATCTGCCCGTTCCGGGTTAGCAGGGACTTCATTGTCGTTTTGGTTTTAAGCCACGGTCATAGCTCGAATATCCTTGCGTTGTGATGCAGCGTAACGGGGACTCGCTAAGCCTGACATCTCAATTGTACACTTCTTCCATTTTGGGGGTACTGGTTGCTTCAAACGAAGAGCCACTAAATTTACTGCAAAATAGGAGAGTACTTTCCGCATCAGTACCCGATCGTGACAATCGCGCTAAACTCTGTCCTCTTGTCAGGATTCTGCAACAGTGCGATCTTCTGACACCTCAAGCGGCTAGGGAAGACACAATCCACCTGGCAAAGAACACAGAGTTGCCATTTTGTTGGTTTTTGAACAGAAACATTTGTGCCCGGTTGGTATTGTCAAGTTAATTTACTTTAGCTAGTTCCGAGCCATCCCAGGCAAATTCGGCAGTTTGTTTTCACAACAATAAATGGTGCTTAAAGTGAGTCGATAACTGTTGCTTAATGAGATTCAATTTATAGCGATAAGAGAACTGCAACTAAATCTATCTGCATTTCGATTTAAACCGTGATTTAAAATATCCACTATTTAACACAACACGTCTGTGAATCAACACAGCGAGTATTTTGATACAAAGTTTGATGATACAAATGATACGAATTGTGCGACTGCTTCCCCCTTTTGTTTTTGAGTTTCGATCAGTTCTTGCGTGGGTTGTGCCAACTATGTGGTGGATATGTGTAGAAAAGTTTTCTTTAATGTTTGTGGCTTACAGAGTTGTTTGTGCTAATAGCAGAAGAATTCATTTATAATAATCCAAAGAGTGTTGCCAAAAGCTAAACTGGTTTCTTCAGTGATTATTGAGATTGGCAGTTCACTACCCCTAACATAATCCGTTCGATCCGTTCGATTTAACGATTTAATAATAATCCGTTCGATTCACCTTTCATTATCATCCCAAATAATATTATATTGTTAGTTGCACTTCGAAATCATCGAAAACTTATCAATTCGATACATTGCAACGTATTTTCAGTACAGCTTTTAAAAAAACGGACACAATATTCTGGTTAGCGATTTCGAATTCGAATTCCGAATTCGAACATTGCCCACCCAAAAATGGCAACACATTCAAACGTCAAAACAACATAATTGTGGTAAGTTCGCACAAAACATAAACAAAACCAAGCATTACCAAAAAGCGTAGCGATAGTTTTCATACTTTGTTTCCCGTTCCTTCGGTTAAAACGTTAAAAAAGTGAAACGTAAAAAAGTTAGAACGTATGTGGAATTTGTTGTGCAATGCATAAGTTATACCGACACTTTTGTTTGGTCAAATCGATCAATGCTGCAATGAAACCACTCAAATATAGCTCGTTACGAAATAAGCAATCGTAGTAGCTTTAAGCATTTAAGGGCAATTTGAAGTAGAACGTGATTTCCTTCGTGTGGAGGTGGTGGAAAAATGGAGTATGATTCTTTCGTGAAAAACCTGGCCAAAGACAGCCCCCACAGCGCCAGGTGTCTTCCAGAAACGCGCTACAGTCACGAATTTGAACAGCGAATGGAAGCTTTAGTTTTGAACTTTGATATCGAAGGCACAAGCTCATCAGGCCAGGACATGGAGCACTACTGTAACGCCAGTGCCAATGAGGCTCAGTGGGTGTCCTCCTTCGACATACCCACCGGCTGCGATTCCCAAGATGGAATGCTGTGTAAGCTGTATGAAATTTGTGATAACCGTACTCAAGCTAACGAGGATTCAAATTTGGTACTTGAAGATGAAGGTGAATCATTGATTGAACCAAAGTTAGGCGAAATATTGGATAGCCAGTATCTTTCGGATTCCTTAAGCGGCATCGAACAATGTTTAAAGGTTGATGAAATGATTATCGGAGAAGGTAAAGCTTGCCTAACCTCAAACCGAGGAATTGCTAACAATCGGAATATCTTTTTTATGTTCGTTGTTTCAGAGTATCCAAGAAAACTACGCGAGGAAAACAAGGATGTTGAAAGTTCCATTCTGAATAAATCTTTGTATGATACAGGCCTTACGATCCCTGCAAAGCGGACATACGATCAAACAAATGAAGCAGTAGATGATATACGCATCATAGATGCCTCATTGTCTAAATCAATGAAAATGATTGCCACTAGCACCTTAAACGATCATGATTTCGGACAATCACAAAACATACAAGAATACGGCGAACTGCGGCTGCCGAGACAATAGAGCTTAATATTTCATCAAAATTGGTT
>NC_071285.1:31270458-31311938 GCF_943735745.2 Anopheles bellator
CTACATTTCATGATTGAAAAAACAAAATTAAACCAACAGTTGATCTGGCGTCCTAAAATAACTTATCCATTTCTAATAAAATTGAATTACACAAACAAATCAGGTCAGTTATCGTTTTATAAATTCTGTTCATGCTCCGTTTGCATTGAACAGTCTCCTTTATAATAGGAACAGTTTAAGCTCAAAATCGGATTCTCTTGCATTAAAAAATCAACCCAACGAATTAATGAATTCGGTTGATATTTTTTAACTAAAACACTACTTTTGATATTTGAATACCAAAACTGTGCTTAAAACCTGTGTCGACCTGTTCACTCACAATAAATTGCCCACACGCTTGCGACGACAAAAAATGTCGCTGCTTCATATGAAAAAGAAGCACAATCATCGTTCTCTGTGTCCCACAGTGCCCGAGCAACACATCTGAAATCCTGTGAAGCCTTATCCCCGACCGTTACCAGCACAACAACGCGATAGCGGTCGAAGTGGCATCGTTTGAACTGATTTCGCAACTCTTCGGCCAAATTTTCTGCCAATCGTTTGGCGCGCTTTGCACTGTACTTGTAGTCGCCAAGGTACACTTGCAGAAAGTTGTTCATCATCGATTGCATTGCCGTGCAGTTGAAAGGATACTTGGATTCCAAACGATATGAATTTTGAAAGCGCGGTACCATATACTGTAAAAATCAAACATAACCAGCGGCAACCCAAAAAAAAGTGCATTTTAATTCAATTACCATGCTTGTGCGGTCGTGAAGACTTCTCTGGCCACGTAACGACGACATTGCCGGCCCCATCAGGCTGGATAGAATGAAAACGGATGATTTACGCTGAAATTGTGATCATTAATGCTTATCTGCCCAAAAAACATAAGGTAATTCATGTGTCCTTACCGCTATTGCTGCCATACTTTCCCGGGGGTACGTAGATTTGCGCTGGGAAACAGGAAAGACAATATTCCGGATGTACATAACATTCTTTGAATCGTGCAAAATACTCACATAAGCCTTTTCGGATTGCTTCTTTGATTCCCTCTCCGGTTGATCGTCCGGCTCAGCAAATCCGATTTTCTTCATTCGTTTCGTATTTTCAACATCCTAAAAAACATATTTATTAGCACCACATAAAAAATTAACTCAACATAGCAGATCCGTACCATTTCAGTGGCGCTCGATATGATAGGTTGCAATTGTAATTTAAGCGCTGTGACGAACTACAATAATTTCGAAGCTTACTGCGTTGCAAAAAAAGTTCTATGCCCAACGTAAGAAAATTCAACAGTCATTTTACCATACTTGTTCTTAAAATATTCACAATCATTATTATACAATTTTTTATTATTTCTTTTACAATTTTTCCTTATTCAAAAATTAAGAATAGAGTACAAAACGCTTGCTCATCAAGGGTTAGATAGATTCATTTGTTCATTACCCCTTCCGACGGTGTTCATTTTCAATTCCGCCTTCATTCCTCTCTGTTTTCTTTTGTGAAACTTTACTCTCTTTTGACCGAGAAATATGCTCATTGACCATACAGCGAAACAGCGCGGTTCCGAGAAACAGCAGTAATCCAGCAATCAAGTAGTCGTGCGCGTTTTCTATATTCAAAGTCTTTGTTCAATAATCGTTGCAACAGTTATCTACCGTTCGCGAAATCGAACTCTTTTTTACTTTTCACTCCGAGAATGACAACAAACAACAATGAGCCAAATACAGGTGGGTTCCCAGTAAAGCGTTTCATTAGCGCGAAATCCGAGCCCTAACTTTCTCTTTGTGGTACGCTCAACATTTTTCCTTTCAGCGAAAGAATCTGAGGCACAATATTTACAGATGCTCGAAAAAGGGGCCAACATATCAGTGGACTATGGGGAAATTGGGCTTCCGGAGTGGTACGACGATGCAAAGTATCGAAGGTTCGTTTTCTGATGGGCGCTACGATCTACGGCTTACGTTGCTACGTCGTTGCTTACGCAAATGATCATCAAACTTGATTTGTCATTCGAGTAGCGCTCCCTTCGTAACGATTGCGTGGCTTTATGTTTGCTCTTTCGATCTCACACCGTAGAGCGCAGGAGTTTTTCAAGCGGAACTTCTATGCGATGTTCGTAGGCAAACTCTGCGGTCTCTTGGCGATTGTAGCGGTGCCCACGATCCTTCGCGTGCTTGTGCACACAAACCAGTCTTCGGAACCGAAAACTGCCTATCGGCGATACATTGCTACAATCTTTCACACGCTGGAATGGTATTACGAGGAGATGGTACCGTCGTCTCGGTAAGTAGGGTGTAATTTGGAAATGATTTGAATTTTTGGCCTTCCTAACTCTGCTTATCGATGCTTGGTAGAGCGTGGAGATCTGTAACTTACGTGAGAAAAGCACACGCTGGAGTTAGTAGGCACGCTTCCGGCACAAAGCCCGGAATGATAATTTCCCAAAAAGACATGGCCGTCACGCAGTTCGGTTTTATTGGGTAAGTTGGTTTTATTATTTTCGGTCAAAATTACTCAACGCAAAATCTTCTGCAGCTGCGTTATAATCAGCCATCGAATGCTCGGTGTGCAGTACGATCGCGAGGACTTGGAAGCTTTTGTGCACTTCTGGCGAGTGATAGGACACATGATGGGAATCGAAGAACGGTAAACTCGTTTAGCTTTTAAGTCGCATTATTTTTTTGGTGTAGAAATAACCGTTGTGCCGATTCTCTGCCATTTTGTAGGTTTAACGCTTGCACCAATAGTTTCGATACAACCGAACAACGTATGTTAGTCATCGCGAACGGCATATTACGGCCAGCGCTCCTCAACCATACCGCCCAGTTCGTGGAGATGGGTAAAGCACTGATTGAGGGTCTCTGGTGCTTTAATCCATTCATCGAGTTCGACAGCTTCCTTTTTCTAACCATGCGCCTCATCAATATTCCCGGTTACCATTACTGGCCCAGTGATACTGTTCAATCGGCCCACGATTTCGAACAAAGTCCCGCTCGATACGAACAAATCAAGGGGTACGCTCGTTTTGTTCTGTTTTGCGTCTGCTACATACATTCGGTGCTGCTGCCGATAGCCATCTTCCGATGGTATTTTAACTCGCAGATGCTGCTGTCTCGCTTCCTGATCACTTACTTTCCGTTCCTAGCCTTTTATCAATTCGGGATCCAGGATTCCTACGTTCGTATTTTAAAATAAACCCATGTTACTAAAGAAGTTGGCACGAGCTGTTGTGCTGTTATGATGTAAGAGGCTTCCATCGTATGTGCATATATAAATGCAAAAGAGGCTCTTATCGAGTTATGATCGAAAAAGTGAAATCTTTTTTTTAGTTTTTTGCAATTTTGCTCGTAAACGATTGAATAATTCAAAAGACAGACTTTTTTCAAAACAATGAATCTGGTACCGTTACTCGACGCAAAATGGCGTTGATTATATTTCATGTTACACTAAGTCTATCGTAGTTTGTTGAATAAAACTATGTTGAATGTAGTTCGTAATCGTAAACTAAAGCACTCCTTAGAACTCCGATCTTGACGTCAGTGAGGCGCGCACCTTAATTAACACATTTCTTGATAGTGATTGATTTCTTGAGATATAAAGTTTCTCTAGTCCAGTGCAAAGAACAATCTGATAAATTACTGCTGTTGCTTGATGGCAAGAAAAAGATTGAACAAGTTGTACAACGCGTAGATGTAGTCAGCCTGGCACTCGCCGGCCGGCAGAGGAATATCGAATATGTTACAAATAATCTTAATGTATTTGGCCAAACTACAGTCTAGTTTGGCCGACGGAAAGCCTAGCGCGTCCAGTGTTCGTTCCACTTCTTCTGGCCATTCTGACATCAGATTGTCGATGTTAATGTTCGGTTGGTGCTGTGCATTGGGGACCTGCACCGATTGACTGGCCCTAAGGGCTTGTATTTCTGTAATCCACCGATCGATATCTCGAGCGCTACGTACGATGGCCGAAGGTGTCTCGATCGGTTTGGTGAAAATCGATCGCAGCTTCATTTGCAAGAGAACACTATCGCTCTGGTCACCGCAGGGTTCGTCTAGAATCTGTAGAGTGTACTCCCATGAGACTTCACTGGAAAAAACATACCTCGCCCAACTCTTACCATAAGTCCCAGGTTTTGAATATGGTTGTTGAGCTTCTTGGTATTGTTTTCATCAACGGGAACAGGTGAACACACTTTCAAAAAAGCATCGAGATCCCCCACAGCGGGTATGAACTCAGGAATAAATATCTTCAGCTTATAATCGATCGATATGCGTTGCGGCGTGTAGCGTGCGATGTACTGAAACAAATCCTTCACCTCTGCCGGTGCATCGATATTTTCATACAGCTTCGGATTGAATTCTTTTTCTTCGACCAGCTTTTTTATGGGTTCTTTCTCATCGTCGGAGACACTGCCACTGCTGTCGGTGAGTGAATCGTTTTTACGTAATTTTCGCTTCTGGGGTTGCTCTAATGATGAAACGTTGGTTGCAATTAACATTGATAATGAAAAATCAAAGTACACATTGTCCTGAATTCAAACACATACCAGTCGCACGGGTAAGTCTGCTCTTTTCGTCGATCATAGTAATTGGCTGGCTATCATTGAAGCTTTCCTGTGAAATCAAAAACAAATATCAACAAATATCGTGCCTTAAACTGCCCTGTTTCCTACTACCTTGTGCTGCAACCTCTGTACAGCTGGATTCTCGTCCTCTTCTTCATCTACCTCCTGATGAACAAACTCCAACGATCCGGAAACATCCATATTGGGTGGTGGACTATCGTCGATTTCTCGTCCATTTTTTATTTCGTACATTTCGTCATACATATCCATTATTTTCTATATTCTCTAGCACTGCGTTCGCAAATGAATGAACTATCGAAAAAGTTTGTTTGCTACAACCTGGCTGCCATAGCAACCAGGAATGTCAGAGTATGTTTGATAGTAAAAACAATCACTTCTTTTGTTGTAGTTTGTCAAAAATGATACAAGTGTCAATTTTTATTAAAATTTCATCAACTATTTCACAGAATAACGTAATCTACTAGGAAAAAATAATTGAAGGACACATTCAGACCAAACACGCATTACTTTCCTAGGCATGATGCGTCGCTCATGATGCTGGCAATCAGCTGCTTATCGTTCATTGCAGAGTTCACCTCCTCCTCGTCCCACTGCAAGCACACCCGGTGCATGCGCGGTTCCTTCTTGCATTGCATCCGCACAATACCTCGTGTCTCCACCAAAGAGCAGAGGTTGATGAACTCCGTCTGATCGACGGTGTAAATGTTGCGCTTGCTGCAGATCGCTTTGTACACGTTATGCAGCGTTCCAACCGTAATGTCCTTGTTCTTGCCGTGTTTGAGTGAAAGCATGAGAGAGCAGATGAGCAGCTTCTGCTGAAGCGGAAAGCCTTCGTCAAGATCGTTGTCCAGTGTTTGGGACCCGCCATACACCTGGTTCAACACGCCCATCACTTGGCCAATGCTAACCACGGTCTGTCCGGTGCCCTTTGTCCTTTCTTCCCTCCTAACGCCTTCCACCAGCCGCCGTGCAATGAAGAGTGCTCGTCGGATGTCACCGGACGTTGAAGCAACCTTGGCCGCTAGAAGCGCCAACGCAGCTTCCGGAAATCGGTTCAGTGTGCCGTTGGCTTCGAGGCAAGATTTAAGAATCGTAACGATTTGTGACTTGGTGTATGGTAAGAAGTGAATTAGCCGAGGCTTCAACTCACAGCGTGCCTGCAGTCGGGCTAGTAACCGATCGGTGAGATCTAACGCGTTGGCGATGCCGATCAGTATTAGACGTGCCGTGGGTCGGGATGGCCACTCGAAGATGCTGTACAGAATGCTTTGCTTGCTGCTGGAAAGTTGGTCAATTTCATCCAATACAAGCATGATGGTTTTGTGTTTACGCTGCAGATACGCTTCAATGGCGCTTTGGTATAGCTTTTCAGTTCCACCGGTCACCTTCAGCCCGAGTTCTTCTGAGATCTTTTTGTAAATACTGCCCACACTTTTGATTGAGGTGCAGTTAATGTAGACCGGCTTTAGTTTGTTTACAAACGTGTCGTGATAAAGTATTCTTTGTAGTGTAGCTGTTTTCCCCGTTCCTGGTGGTCCACTGTAAACAGTATCGTAAACACCTCGCTTTGAGTAAAGAAAGTTGATTTTCTTTAACACACTGATACCTACCTTATGTACAAGCTTCCCGACCCTCCACTATCGAGGACGTTCTCGACGAAAATCGCCAGCTCGTCGTACTCTTTTTCGCGCTCCGGAAGCTTTCCAATCTCCTTTACCAGCCCACCATCCTGCAAATCTTCGCCACTGTCTGTCTGTTGAGTTTCTTCCCAAACCACCTTCGATAGGCGAGATTTGCGGGCTGATTTCTTCGGAGACTCTTCGTCCGTATCATCATTTGTCGGCAATTTAGACCTACGCTTGCTCGGTGTCCTTACAACGAAATGCTCACTTTCGTTTTCTTTTCCATTGTTAGTGGACAATCGTAAACTCTGGCGCGTTCGGCGATGCATCGTAGTATCACAGCTCTTAATGAAACAATATCCACGCACAATCGCTCTGTTGCAGTTGTCGGTTTCGCGCCCTTTTGTATTGTGTTTTGCCTCCCCAACAGCTGGCGTAAATTGACAGCCAGGCGATATTCACCATTCGACGTTCAGATGACGAATTCACCACGAAGGTGAGTTGCGATGAAGATTTAAATTTGAGTTTAATTTGAAAATGATTTTTTGGGAAATTCCGTTCGTACATTCGAAACCAAATAACGATAATCAATAATCAAAAAACATTTTTCCGTTTCTCATTATCCACAACATTGTGATATCGTAATACCTTTAATGTCTTGCAATACGTATTTAACACATCGCTCAATAAGTTCGCAGGATGAAATATAGATGGCGAAACAAATACAGAATCCTTATGATTTTTAGACACCTTCAAACGATATCTGTCAAAGTTTCATGACATTCGGACTATTATTTACCAAGTTACAGTGTGAACAATTCAATCAACTTTTGTAAATTGAAAAAATGGAAAAATCAGAATTTCGTGTGCTCATTAAGCATTGCTTTGTGATGGGAAAAAATACCGTGCAAACTAAACGGTGGCTTGACAAATGTTATTCGGACTCTGCTCCATCGAGGCAAATGGTTGAGAAGTGGTTTGGTGACTTTAAACGTGGTCGTACGAACACCGATGATGCTGAACGTTCCGGTTGCCCAAATTCGGCAGTTACTGAAGAAAACATACAAAAAGTCCACAAAATCGTCTTATCCGACCGCAAATTGAAATTGAAGGAGATTGCTGAGGCCGTAAAGATATCAGAAGGCAGTGTGTTTACCATTTTGCATGAACATTTTGGTATGCGGAAGCTTTGTTCGAAATGGGTGCCGCGTTTGCTAACACCGGACCAAAAACAACAACGAATCGATGATTCTGAGGCATGTTTGGCCCTATTTAACCGTGATAAAAAGGATTTCTTTCGTCGCTACGTCACAATGGATGAAACATGGATCTACCACTTCACTCCTGGGTCAAATCGGCAGTTGGCTGAGTGGACACCAGCCGGTGAAAGCCGCCCAAAGCGCCCAAAGACTCAAACTTCTGCTGGCAAGGTTATGGCCTCCGTATTCTGGGATAGTCATGGTATATTGTTCATAGACTATCTTGAGAAAGGTAAAACAATCAACAGCGAATATTACATGGCATTGTTGGAACGATTGAAGGCTGAAATCGACGCAAAACGACCGCACATGAAGAAGAAAAAAATTCTCTTTCATCAAGACAATGCACCGTGTCACAAGTCAATGAAAACGATGGTGAAAATGAATGAATTGGACTTCGAATTGTTGCCCCATCAACCATACTCGCCAGATTTGGCCCCCAGCGATTATTGGCTGTTCTCGGATCTCGAAAGGATGCTCCAGGGAAAGAGATTTGGATCGAATGAGGAGGTCATCGCCGAAACTGAGGCATATTTTGAAGGGAAAGATAAATCGTTCTACAAACATGGTATCGAAAAGTTAGAGAAGCGTTGGACTGACTGTATCGCCTTAAAAGGAGACTATGTTGATGAATAAATACAAATTATATCAAAATATTGTTATTTTATAAGCTATCCTACGGACTTATTGAGCGATTGAGCGATAGACTTGCACTAATCAACAAAGTGTCATAACCATATTTAAAAAACATAATTTAACTAGAAGAAAAAGGAGATTGAGGTACTTACCTTAACACCAAGTCAAGTTTCCTTCAAAATCGTAATTCAACTGAATATGCCAGTACCGTACCGGTTACGATTTTTATTTCAGATATTTGTGTCGTCTGAAATTGAAATATACAAATAAACACACGACCTGCCAGCGCGTAGTGCAAAACTCCCTACTGTTCACATCTATTGGTTGCTCTTCTTAGCGACGGAACCCGCGATAAAGCTTCTCACAGAAGGGTTGTTAGCAACGAAGTGAAAAAAGCCCAAGTAAAGGAAAAACGGACAAATGTAAATGGCAGAATCGAGAGGAAGAGTTCAAAACCGCCCATTTCTAATCTTCTAAAGAATAGAAACTAACCTAAACTAACCAACGAACGACGCTTATAACTCAATATACTTTACAGAACGCACGGATTCATCGTGTCCGCATTTTTGGAGGTCTCTGAATTCTATGTTATTTGCTTTTTTAATTCGCGTTGCTTTGATCGTTACGATTCCCAACGTGAACATTTGTTGTGTTTTTGGATGTCTTTAGTGTTGTGTTACGTTGTGGAGCGCCTAAATGTAAGATTTGAAAATACATTTTGAATGTGCCTGCTGTTTAACATGTTTAAATATTTTCTTCTTTTTCTCGTGCAATGCAGAAATCCTACCTCACTTTTAAATGTGCGCTGCTAATTCATGCTTGAAGCCTGGAGGAGACGGAATTCCTGCGAATATTATTTCCGATTCGATCCTTGCTATGTGCGTGCCTGCCACAATGAAAAAGACCAGTAATAATTGTAGAACACTAGCAGTTTCTCGTAGATGTTTGTGGTGGCGTTGCAGTTGAACACGAACGTTTCCCGATGGTCTCTTAATTGTTGTCTCCTTATTATCTACTGTGCCTAACTGTTACACTTCCCCCCAATCCATAGTGGAACCTTTCCAGTAAAAGGTGCTACGCTGTAACCATGCCCTGCGTTGCGTTGATAGCCAACCTATCGTTTCCTTCTCGACCGTTTGCGTTATGAGTAGCTGAAACGTTGTCATCCAATGTTGCCATGTTCTTTCTCGGTGAACTCCAGCTGTGCCAGCGTTTTGACCACTTCTCCTCGTTGTGCTGGCGATAATGCCTGACACATTCCCACCACCGCATCTAGGGCCACCTCTGGACAATCCTACATGACGAAAGAAAAAACACTTGTAGTCGAATGGATAAGTCGGAGTAATGGGAAAATTTGAAACGTACATTCAAGGACTTTTGTATCTGTGAGATTATTGCGTCCTTTTTAACTGCGTTAATGTTACGACTAACGGTGGAGTCGGGTCGTTTCTGATTCTCTAACCAATCCACCACCGGTTGATTGGACTCCCAAAGGTATGCCTACAGGAGAGAAAGGTCGATTAGTGTCAACGTTGCACTCCACAGCACCGCTAGGCTCCACTGCAGCAACGCTTACTTCCGTTGCACCCTTATCCTCGACGAACCAGCGCCGCAACATTGACTTGGCTTGTCCAACCGCTAACCCTTCCTGCACCTCTAGCATCTGCTTGATGAAGTGTTCCTCGAGTAAGAGACGCCGCAAACGCCAGTAGATCAAACAACGTGAGTTGCGCCACGGTACGATCTCGCTTATACAGCCTTTCTCGAGCATTCGCTCCGGAGTATCATGCAGATCGGCAAAGTGCACTGCCACCGGATGATAATTTTGCAGCAGCGCGTTCGTTCGTGTCTTTATTTTGCCCTCCAGATCATCCACCATCTCCTTGTTATCTCCAGCGGCTGCCAGCTGCTGTTTTAGCTGCAATACCAGAAATCATGCTTTTACTGTTTAAGAAAGGCATTTTATGGGTTTCGTTGTACTTACGTCTAGGACCATGGGATCGAGACGGTGTACCGTTTTAATGATATCTTTTTCCTTGTACTTCACTTCCACAATGCCTTCCGGTTCTAGAACACCGGCACGGGATTCTGGATCGGCGTACGTTTCCATGTAGCGTGGATTGATAGTTGGATCGAGAACAGCCCACGCACCGCCTCGTAGCTCCGCATTAGGTGGAAGATACACGATAACAGGCTGTGTGTACTCTCGCAATCCATCGACTATGTACGCTCCAAACTTAACAATTTGCTCGTACATATCTGCAAAGTTAATTGTTCATTACGTTTCTCCATCATCCTCTTCTTTTACGTCACCACTCACCCTTCTGTCCACCAGAAAAGCCGCGCCAGTTGGCCAAAATGATGAGCGGCAACTCTTCACGCCCGAAATCTTTGATTGCCTGGGCGGTTTTAAAGGATGAGTCGGGGAACCAAACTTGCCCCGCTTGCTGGAACGTTTTTGCTTCCGAATCGAGATTGGCCGGATCCGCCGGGATGGTCACTTCAACCGTGCGCGTCTCAACAGCAATCACTCCGACCGGAATGCCACCCAGCTTTGCTCGTCCCGTAACTACTGTCTGCGCCCACGCTTCCATGATCTCGGTGAATGTCCCCCGGTCGAAGAAACCCGTCTCCCAGTCGGCGGGATTGGCGGGATTGTACCGCCCGGCGAGCATCCAACGCGGATCGTACGGTGCCTTGGTTGGCGTGAAATCGATCATTCGATCAATCGCATCGCTTGATGACACGATCGGTAGCAGACCACCACGCATGTTTGGAATGTACGACAACCAGTGAAGGATCGTGTAAACACCGTCCAGGTCGAGGGCCTCGGTTTTGTGCGTAACGCCGTTGTTGTGCATAATCTGGATGCCACCGAGCTGGTTGTTCGATGCGTACACCTTGCGCCCCAGTAACTTGTTGAGTGCCGCGAAACCGGTCAGAATGATGTGAGAGTTTTCGATTTGAATGACTCGTTGTCCCAGCCGAACCAGGTACGAACCGATACCGATCGTGCGACATGTCACCATCGAGATGGTAACAACGTCTTCGTATGCGCGCGAAGTTTCTCCCGCGATCATGCCCGCGTACCGAAGGTTTTCCACGCCCAGCCCATCCGTTTTGCCAATAATATCGGTGATTTTGTACCGTGGTTCGCCTTCATCCTCGATCAAGATCGCACGGACAGAGTTTGTATTGGCGATCTTGCTGTAGTCGTCGGTGGTAAGGTAGAGATATTTGAAACCTTTCTCCGGCTCCTCTGGGTCCTCCCAGGCGACCTTAAACAACGATTTCACCTCTTCCGCCAGCCCGATGCGGGCACCACTGTTAACCGAAATGTAAATTCGCGGACACTTGCGCTGGCGCGAAAGTTCCGACGCCTTGCAGAAGAGCAAGTCTTCTTGTGGACCGAAAGAACCAATCAGGTAGGTCAGATCGTTGGCGATCACAATTACTTCACGCCCGGCCGGAAATTCGGGCGTTGCCAGCACGATACGCCACGCGACCATGCCAACGTTGTTCTCTCCCGGCAAACGCTGAATCTCCTCAAGGCTGTCACCGTTCAGAATGAGTTCGTTGCATTCGAGCAAAATTTTCTCCGGAATCCGAATGTCTTCGGTTGGCCGAGCTTTGGAAAACTCTTTCCACAGCCGCTCGGTCATTTGACGAAACATGTCCGGAATATCGTACACGTAAGTCGTGCCATTGGATTGCGCCTGGAAGCGCTTCTGTTGAAGAAAGTCTTTGGTCATGTACGGTGACGAAATGGGCAGTCCGTGTAGCGGTCCTTGGCGATTGCCGTACGCTTGGAACTTGATGACGTGGGTTTCCGGATCTGTCACCTCGGCGTACATAGCGATGTCCAAGAAGTAGCCAGAATCGTTCGCAATACACAGCCGTATCGAGGTGGTTGGTGAATGGGGCGTCTGACGGATCACCATCTTCAGTTCAGCCTGCAGAACACGCAGCTTCCAAAGCCGCGGCCCGTAGCGCATCACCATCTTTGTGACGGATTCTTCAATTTTGGCCGGATCCATAATGACAGTCGGGACAAAGTTGAGGAAAATGTGATTGCAATCGGTGCGCTTAGCCTGCGGGTGTGAGAACGCCACCTCCAACTCGTCCATCGCTTCCAGCAGCACTCGTTCTCCCTCGTTTTGCAGATACTCGAATGAAGCCTCTTTGGTGATCAGGTCCGAGTGACGGATGATCGAACGGATAAAGAGCCGGAAATCGGTTACCTCCTGCCCCTTCGGAACCTTTGCACGACCAAGGTACAGGTGCATCTTCTGGTTTGCGGTAGGCAGTGCCTCCAGATCGTAGGTCTTCATACGGTTCAATTCTAACTGGAAGGCGCACGCTGGTTCGAGGTGACGATAGATGCGATCCTCTTCAAACTGATCGCGAGCTCTATATGTGAAAAATTTCGGGAACTGGCGTCTGCAGAAAACAATAACGAACAGCATTATTAATTGCCGAGTCAATTTGTTGCGCAATTTTCTCTCACTTTTTAAGGGCGGCGAACGTAATTCTTCTCACGCGCCGACTCAGCAATTCCTCCCGGTGCTGATTGCAGAACGCGCCAAAAACTTGCTCCATCTGATGATCGTCCATATCGCCCATATCACGGACAGCGATACTAAGAATGTGAATCGCTTCCGATGGTCGAGCTACAAAACAAACGCGACAAGAATGCTACAAAATATGCGCAAAAGCACCACACAAAACAATACTTACGTGC
Source organism: Anopheles bellator (assembly GCF_943735745.2). Lineage (NCBI taxonomy): Eukaryota > Metazoa > Arthropoda > Insecta > Diptera > Culicidae > Anopheles > Anopheles bellator. Next base: position 31,283,290 of record NC_071285.1, read on the forward strand.
TGCTCCCTCGGTTTCCACCGTACGGTTGACTTGATCAGAAATGGACACGTTGATCGAGGTACTCATCCGGCGATCCGAATCCCCGCCGTCGACAGCTTCAAGCACTTTCGGATTGACAAACACCGGCGAAGCGTAGTCTTCGAGCAGATCCAAAATTTCGTCCGAATATTGATTAAAGTCCTCGAACGAGTCGAACGCAGCCATGCAACCGGTGCGCATGAACGAGTCCGGAATGGCATCCGGGTCGTTACCTTCCAAGCTGTAATTACACGTACACGAGTTTAGGCCAAACGATAACATTCCGGATAGTGTCGCACTTACTTGTACCGATTTGGGTGGGCAGTGGGAAGCAGAAATTGGAAGTGGACTAGTGGAACCTCGCCGGACAGTTCGAGATGCTGCAGGCAAGTTAGTTCGTACGATGTGTACGCACGACGTACGTACACTTCCAGGGCCGCATTGCACACCGCACGGTTCGAATGGTAGAAGAAATCGTGTAGAATATCAAAGATGGACGTTTCGGACTGTATCAAGCGCTGCAAGTTCTCCGGATGGAAGTCATGGCCGTACATGTCAACGGCGGACAAAAAGATGGACTCCATCTGATTATGGCGCAGCTCGTAGGCCGGTTGGTGGGCTGCTATCAGCACCTGGCGAGCACGCAATGCCACACGCGAGTGTTCCGCTCTATTGAGCGAAGTCAGTTCACTAAGCGTAGCCGCTAGTTCGTCCGTCAAACCCGGCTCGTTGGCCCACAGGTGATCGATCAAGAGCGTGACGAGCAGGTTCTTCTTTGCCACCTGACTGTGCGAGAATATCGTGCCCACCACTACGTCCATGTCATCCTTGTGCTTTTCGCGGATCGCCGCTACACACTTGTCATAATGGCCGTGCTGGAACTGCGATTCGACCGCATAGTACTGCTTGAGCAGCTCGTGAACGGCAGCCTTCATTCGTCCGCGAATACCGTTGCGGTAGCGCTGCACCAGCTGCACGATACCCTGGGTCGTCATGAAGAACACGTCGCGATCGGCTCGCTTCTGCAGCGTGGCCGCATGACAGTCAATTACGCTCGCAATCATTTGCGAAGGAAACTGGGCCAGCACACTGGTGATGTTGTGTTTGTACTGCTGCATCATTTTGCGAATCTTTTTCTCCACAGACAGCGGTATGCGACCCGAAATGGATGCGATGACCTCCTGCAACTCCAGTAACGGTAACCACGGATCGCGCAGACTTTGCATGAACTTTTCGATTATCTCGCGCAGCCGCGGAGGGTTGTACGGATCGGGCAAACAGTATCCAGCCAGCGTGTTCTCTAGGATAATCTTGTAGCCCGAGTGCTCCCGGTTCAAATTTTCCGGGATCTGCACGTTCTCGATGGTAGGCCAGGCGCTCTTATACGGTTGGGCCTTGGTAACCAGCGACGGGTCATCCAGTTCCAGGTGGCCGATCAATGTGCCGGCGTCGAGTACGGCCCCCGGACGACGGACGAACGTCACCGTGCCTGCCTCGTTCGCCTTCAGTGTCATCACCATTTTCATCACTTCGATTTCGGCGTAGCTCTGGCCCTTTGAAACGTGCGCCCCGTCCTCAACGAGCAGGCTTATCAGCTTACCGGCCGATGGCGAACGTAGCAGCGACGGATCGTTCTCCTTTTCGAAGACGCACGTCTGATTTCCGATCACGATCCGGTAACGATCAACCTCCTCTTTCATGTAGGTTGTGTAGCTCGACCCCTCCATCGACAGCAGCATTCCTCCGTCCGACAGACGATGCACTTCCACCTCCTTGAACCCACCGTTCATCACGAGGAAGTAGGTGTTCGGTCCACTCTTCGCTGCCTGCACCTTATATCGTACACCCTCGGCGATGAGCTCGACATCCACCACGTTCGTCAGAGTGTTCGCCGCCTGTATCTGACCCTTTTCCATTGAGCTCTTAAAGCTGGAGAATGCATCCGTAATTGTACGATCAGCGATGTGCAGCGATCCACAGACCACACCCAGCAGAATATCCGGTTTGTCCGATTGCACACGCTCCGCAATCAGTGCATCCAGCCACGCCGTGTCGATGGTGTTGTCCAAGAAGCTATTGGTTTCGAGTAGTGTCACGAGGTACTCCACGGTCGTGCGGAAATCACCCCGAATGGAGAGCTCTTTCAGTGCGATCACGAGATTCTCGCGCGCCTGTTGTCTATTTTCGCCCCACGAAAAGCAATGTCCGAACTGGGAATCGGCAAATTCGTGCAGTCCACCGGACGCCGCCACACTGAAGTAGCCCCACACGTTTTTGCTCGAGCGGAAGTTCAACTCCTGCACGGTGCCAGAGCTCGGCTTGAAGCCTTCGTCCGGATTTTCGGACGTAATTCGTGCCGCAATAACATGTCCCCAAGGCCGCGGTTTGTGCGCCGGTGTGTCAAAGTCGATTACCGTGCCGGTCCACGGATTTTCACCGTACAGCAGCCGAATGTCCTTAATGCGATAGAGCGGTATACCCATGCCGATTTGCAACTGGCAGGCCGGAAGATTGACATCGGCCACCATCTCTGTGCAGGGGTGTTCCACCTGCAACCGTGGATTGAGCTCGAGGAAGAAATACTTCCCCTCCGAGTCGTAGAGATACTCGACCGTTCCCGCGCTCACGTAGCCCACCATTTTCGCCAGACGCACCGCTGCCTTTTCCATGTCTTCAAACACTGCCGGGTCGGCAATGACGGCCGGAGCTTCCTCGATGATCTTCTGATGACGCCTTTGAATTGAGCAATCGCGACCGAAAAGACTGATCGCGTTTCCATACTGATCGGCCAAGAGCTGCACCTCCAGATGGCGTGCTCCGCGTGCCAGTTTCATCACGAAAATGGGCGACCCGGGCACTTCGGCCTGCACCTGACGGAAAAGGGCCGGGAACTCTTCCGCGGCATCTACACGGCGAATGCCCTTTCCACCGCCGCCCTCCGATGCTTTGATCATCACCGGAAAGCCGATTTTGCCGGCCGCAATCAAACCCTGCTCCGGAGTTGTCACGCATCCGCGCGCGAAGAGTTCGCTGGAAATTTTTATCTTCTTTCCACTGTACTGCGCCTTTAGCTCCGAACCGGACCACGGAAGGGTGGGAATGTCAGCTGTTTGGGCCACGATCGATGAGGCAACCTTATCACCAAGCGCCCACATCGCACGTTCGGGCGGTCCCAGAAACACAAGGCCTTTGCGATGCAGCATATCCGGCAGTTTCGGATTCTCGGACGCATGGCCCCAACCGGCCCACACAGCCTGCACCTGGGTACGAAGTGCCAACTCTAGGATTAGCTCCACGTTTGCGTAGTTGTTGTTGTTCGAGCCACCCGGCACAGGGACGTAGTGGTCGGCCATCTTGATGTACTCGGCGTTCGCCTTTAAATCTTCTGGCGTTACCATCACCACAAAGCGAACCGCGCGCTCGTTTTTGAACATCTCGTACGACCAGCGCCGAATGGAGCGCATGCATTTTACTGCGGCGATACCATTATTTGCTATCAAAACCTACCGAAAAGAGGGTGGAAAAAAAGGTTTTATTTACTTAAGGTTTTCAACCTGTTTCCCCAGAATCATGACGTTTCTTCTAAGTAAGCTAACCATCTCAAACATTTGTTCTTTGTATCGGTTGATTGCGTAGATTTAACTCTAGGACTCAATAGCCTTCACTTGGCGTTAGCACAAATTGATTTGGAGCTTTGCAAATTAGTTCTACCAACAATTATCCCTGACTTTGAACACTTGCCGTGCAGTAGTCACGCACGCTGAAACGCACACTAATAACTGCAGGCGCGCAGCTATCCCCCCATCGAGGGGATCAGTCGCGATCTTACCTTATTGATCACCCGGGTCCCGTTGAACTTCTTAACAAACTCTTCAGTTGTCGATAGGACAAAGTCACGTTCCTGGCCACGCTGCAATCCCAGTCCCGTGCCATGGGACATACTAGGCCTGAAAAGGAAGGATTTTAGAACGAGTATGGAATTAAAAATGCTACCACGATGACGTTCTTTGATGACCTTCCCAAAATGACCTTCATTCAATCCCCCCAAACACCCGGTCATGCCGCGGAATGGATCGAACACACTAACCCCAACCATCGTTCGTCCGTCTGAACTTCTGAACTGGTCACTCTCGCTAGGGTGCTGTGAGTGTGGAAAGGATTTTGCGTTTCGTTCGAGCGGCCACGACACAGTAAGGTGTCAAGCACTGTTAGCACCACTTTGCTGCCTGCTTTCGAATGCCTCTCCTTCATTAGCCTGCCGCTTTGCCGAAAATGTAATCGAGACGATAAAGATCACGGTTCAATCCTGGTGGTCCTTATGCAACGACGATCTTGTAACTTGTAACAGTAATATATCTGAAGAGAAGTAAACACCACAACGAAACGCACTCTACGAGGACCTTCCGAGCACTACTGACCGTTGCAAAATCGGACGCTCTGTCGAGTGAGCGTTTCACTTTTGCCACACTCCCCCCTTCATCTGGCCGATGCCCACAAACCGTTCGTCGTAATCGTTGTTCCAAAAAAGAGCTGTTACGGTAACATATTGCTAACAAAGGTATCTTCACAAATGGACATCGTGTCGTTGAGGGAGGGAGCGAATGTGGTTACGATTTTTAGCCTTTTATTTGAAGGTTTTACCTCTCGCAAACTCCACGAGACAACGTTGACACGGTGGGTGAAGAAGTAGGGAAAAAGAGCAAAGGACATAACACGCTGTTTTGGGCAATATCGTGAAGTACTCAACGAAGTACATTGCGAAGGAATGCCACACAATTCCTAACATCTTTTGGTGAGCATAATTTTAATCGTTAATTGAACAAGCAAATCATCTTATTTTTAGCATACAATGATCGGACGAATTTCAGTTCCTTCAAACTACCAAAACGATCAGGCTAAAATTATTAAATTAAAAGCAAGTAACATGTTGCGGAAAATATAAAAAAAATCAACAGAAGCTCTCTAACGATTTTGTTGTTTCGTCACATGTTTTTGTATTTATAGTGATCAGTGATCTCAATCAGTGATTATATCAGTGATCAATTCATTACATGCTCAAAGTAGGTTAATATTCACATGGCGTTCTATGGAACGGACGATAAAAAATAGAGTTAAAAAGAAATCTGAAGCAAATAATTCACACAAACGGTAAATTGCTATAAGAAAATGTGGACCTTTGACACTGTTTTACTCATAAAGTTTTTGGATTTGCACAAAATGATGAAACATGTGAATAAATAGAGAAAAAACATTGTTTTTGCCGCGAGTTAAACTGGGTGGTTCTACTTGATTAAATTTGGGAGCTTAACAAAAAGTGAAACTCCTTGGCCATCAAATATTGCCACAAATATGGCCAAAAAAGGCTTTGTGGGGAACGTCAGAAATTGATTGACTGGGACCGCTACATCGAGGCTTAGAAAAGCTGACCAAATTGAAACGGTCATTCAACGAGTTTCTAATAAATGTACCTTTAAACTCTTAAAGAGCGGACTAGCCACACTTTTGTTCTATTAATCTATACTTTTTGAAAACAAACCAAAACAATACTAACTTAAGCCCACCGGAAACGATCTGTAGGTGGTTGTTAACAGGAACTTTCAGCCCGTCACCATCGCCGGCTAGCAATGCTGCAGCAATGTTATCTTCACTGAAGCTACTGCTTGCACTGGTACTACTGCTGGGGACGGCCGTCTCCAGGTTGATTACCGGCGGCGGCAGTTGGTCCTCCTGTTGTTCGGCCATTTTTGCGTTTCCGACCACTACCGGCTCATTTTTATCTTCCGTCGTGTTCCAGACGGTTTCTTCACCGGATTCTGCCAATACGAAGCGTTTACTGGCTCGCCTCTTTAACATTATTGCCCTAACAAGGGTCACTATCGCTACCGATAAACTGTACAGCACAAAAACCGCCACCACCAGGAGAAGTATACGGATAATTTTCTCAAAGCCGCACAAAATTGAGGTTTAATCGATTCGTTTCTGCAATGAAGGTGTTTCTGAAACCACACGATAAGCCAGAAACCTAGTGCGCGATAAGGGGAGACGACACTTTCACTATTTATGAACCAATAACAGGTGGCAACACAGTTCGCAACACTGGAAAAACGTACAACTGTCGACTACACTTAATAACATCGGGTAAGAAAATTCAACCATCAGATACAAGATACGAGGAAATAAGTCGGTGTGAGGAGGCGCAGTCGCATAAATCGATATCAACCCGAACTCGGCCAGCTGACGGGACAATTTTTTTCAAGTGTTGATGCGCCAGCAACAAACCAGTTTCCGACGTTCCACTGCGAACCTACAGCTTAGTCATTTCTCGCCGAACTAATGAGGCTAACAAAGGTAGGTCTTGTTTTTGAGCAAAAATCACACATAGTGCAAGAATCGTTGATGGCGGGCGTTGATTACACAAGGATCGGCCGCCGGCACACTGATCGTGTAACTGTTGCTCTGCCACATCGAGCAAGTAATCACCGACGTCACTCTCTCCAGCAGCTCTCTCGCGGAGCTAAAGAAACGGCACTATCAGAAAAAATAAATTTCCACTTCCATTCATTGGAGATTCCGTGGCCGATCCTCTTAAGCTTTAAAATATACCATTTTTATGTGCAATACTTTTCGTTTTTATAAAAGCAAAGTTGTGCTTTCTGTTGACGGATTCACAACAACAGGAACTGAACTGGGGCCGGAGAAAGTGGCTTTCGAACGGTCCAATCCTACACTGAACTAGTTTGCAGTTTGTCGGTCGCTTTTGACCGGCCAGTGAGTGGGCAAAAAGGTCGGTTGTTCTGCTCATTCCTGGCATTCCTCACTAGCCAGCCTACTTTTCATTCAGGGTTTCTCCTCAGGGTGTTTGTCCTACAGTACGAACAGCGTCCGCAACATAAGGCAAACCGGTCCGAGCCGACCATTCTCCGTGGCTTACATAATGTGGCCACGCCGGCTAGTCGGGCGCCCAACTTCTCGCGCATCGCGTGACTCGTAGCAAAACGGCGCAACAGGTTGATACAACTCTGTAGGGTAAGAGGTGTATCTTAGCAAGCCGCTATCGTGTTATGCAGCATGATCAAATTGACTTTCAGTTTCCTGAATCACGCCTTGTTGTTCACTGTGATTCTGCTTTGCTTGCGATTGTAGTGACGATTTCACTATTGCGACCGATCAGTCTGTAGAATGTGGACGATAATGGTGCACATTAGCACAACCGGTTCATCAGACGATGGTCAAGCATAACATAAAGCACACACACGTATGTGAAGGCTACGAGGCGCATGATGTGTTTTTAACGGATTTTGGTATCATTCCCTCTCTTTTGCATCAATCAGCAGACGCACGCAGCTCATCAACTTTCTCCTGGTGCCGGACACAGGCCGGAATACCGTTGCACCATGGTCGAATCACTTTTTGTTGCGTTACTATGGACAACGAGTGGTTAAACTGGCCCAATCTTTGGAAACACTCGCGTAGAAATACTAAAACTGGCCCACAAACACAAGGCCCTCAGTAGGCCTTGGCAGTGGCGATGGGCTAATAATCGATTTATGCTCATGCAGGGCAAACCAAACTTCAAACGATGCACCGTACGATACACACAAATCGATAGATCCGAACTATCGGTGGACAGGGCGCGAGACCATCGGAGAGCGGCGCCTAACACTGTGATCGTGTTGTGCGTACACTCCACAGCACCAGAGCGCGGGTCCGGTGGCACAACCGAGGATGGCCAAGTTTCGCTCACAACTAACTGTCCCGCGTGGTGTCTGACCAACGCGAACCTTGCCCACTCAGAGAGGGATTTCAACCAACCTGTGGACCGAACATACATCGGGGGAGAAAAAACCCCACGAAAACGCAACGCTACACGATCCGCCGGTAAACAGCCGCTGCAAACACGTAATGGCGTAAGCGCGAATTCATCCGTCATTCACAACCAGGTAGGCCGCAGGTGGGAGCCCAGCAATGGAGCCCCCTTTACGGTTGGCCGTCGATGGAGGCAGTTGAAAATTGTCTACGCGGGACGAATAATTACTTGAGTGTGGAGCGATGACGTCTGATGGAGAGAAGCAAACAGGGAAAAAAACGCGGAATACGAGTCGAAAGATGATGGTGTGGAACTGAGCCGACGAATAGTCACCAGAAAAGATAAATACATACCGATAGCATGCAAAAGGGAACCAAAGAGTATGTCCTTAGTGAAAAAGTATATTTATGTTTTACGTGCATTGCGTTACTGTACTTTCGATGCTTCAATTGGTTCGCCCTTGGACCGAGCCAAGGTTGAGGACCCATGTTAAGGTGCTCCATTTTTGTTAATAAAAAAACTCCCAACAAAGAAAAAGAAATATGCTAACCTAGTGTAAGCAATGATGGACCGTAGTCAGTCAATCGGGAATGGAAGTACAACCATAGTTTTACTGTAACAGTTTACCAACAGAGTAGAATATGGAAAGACAGTAAAAAGGTAGCTGTGCGAAAAGTACAAGAATTGTAGAGAAAAACAAATCCTTTTTTACTTCCGCACGTCGAGTACAACGAATCGATAAACGAATCGCATTTGCGTCATTTTTCATCTCATCCATCCTAAGATGGGTAAAGATCACAAAAAGCAAACAGCAAATACGAAACACCAACAACGATCAACGGCTGCCAGTGGCACAAAAAGCTGTCCTCCGGTAAGTCGGTACACGTAAATGACTAACGAAAAAGCCCGCGCACAGACTCTATTCCAGTCAGAGGCCCAGCCGCGTGGAATATGATTGCGCGCTTGCGGAATCCTTGAGAATCGCTTCATCATTACATGTGTACCCACCCCTTTTGGCCACCCCTCAACTCCCAATACCTTAATCGCCGTCTTTTGTCGCTCAGGTTAATTTCCGATGACGAGCTGCTCCGTAATCCGTTCTCCATGGTTTGCGGGAACGCATCGTTCCCCTCGAGCTCGTCAGATTCCAGCTGACTATCTTCGCCAACGATGAAACTGGCACGCTCTTTGCTCACAGTATCGTTCGCTACCGCCTCGGCGGGGCCGGCCACCGCAGTCGGGTGTTCCTCCATTCCGATGTGGTTATCGTTGGTGTCGACGGCGGCTGATCGTTCTCCCGCAGAAGGCTTGCCGTTTATAAGAGATGCTTGTTCCGGTGAGTACTGCTGCGTGCTATGTTCGTAAACAAAGTTCGCATTGGAGAAGGACACCTGCTTTAGCTGGCGGGTCACCTGCACTACGCTAGCGCCGTCCTCGCAGGTACCGATCGCTGGCCGCTGCCCGGTTGGTGAAGTGTTTCCGTTCGTTAAGACGACCGCCGAACCGTTGGGTGGTTCCGTATCGCAACCGTCTGCACTGTTCGTGGCACCTAAAAAAGAACGACAGTACAGAAAACTTTAGTAAATAGAAACACTAAATGTGGTAGGAATAAATTGAAGAAAAAAACGAAACAAGTTGTTCAAAACCACGCATGTTCAATACCCGAGATTCGATGAAAAACTAAAAGAGAAAAGGAACATACGTACTATGTTCGTTATCAATGGTTGGAAGAAGAAGATTCGTTTTCCAGCTCGGCTTTCCAACGGCACCGGACTCTGGACCGTGATCCTGCCGAGCGGACACGCTCAGCTGCCGGCGGATTGTCCGATAGCAGATGGCATTGGTCCACCAATCGTGTAGGAAAAGGTATGCGAATAGGATGAGCCCCGCTACCATGAGATCAAACATCGAGACACGGCGAAGTGCACGGTGCAGATGCGTTCGACAGACAACTGGACACGTGTTGCGCAAGCTTTTCGGGTGCGTTGTGGGTCGTCAATTTTTTGTGACGACGAAATGACAATCTGCGAATTGACGTCATGATGATAAGTAATTTCGCTCAACCGTTGTCAAGTTCGGTCAATTGTTTGACAAAGCGAACGGAGCAAAACGTGTTGCAAAGGCAAACGCGAAACACCAATAAATATGCCCAAATTCGTCACGCGAATCCCGTTTCTTCCGGGCACTTACTAGCATCTTGAATCTTCACACGTGTTTTACACCCCAAACGTTCGTTCGCCTCAAACTTTACCAAATATCAATGGCAACAGTGTCAATAGTAGACAGCAATTTTGAATAATATCCACATCAGCAATGTTTGCTCACTTTGAACAATGCTCTCTGCAGTGGAGACAAGAACAATGTTCGATCATGAATTTGGAATTATCATTAGCAAAAATTTCGAAAACGATAGAGCTCACGTTACTCTACGAACACGATTTCCCTATCGCATCTTATACAACCAGCCATGCCCTCTTGCGGTCACCCGGTCGAGGGATGATCTGTATTTACTATCAAACTACTACTACTACTACTACTATCTATTACCGTATACAATGTTGATGGGAAGCAAGCAAAACAAACGTGCTCGCGAAAGGTTTTGTAAGCAAGTTAATGATTTAATTTTGCTGAAATCGGATGATACCGAAAAGAAGTGTAGGGAACCCATTCGCTGCCTAACTTCACTTATTAGCCAAATTAGACGACCCCGATTCAGTTGTTCCTAGGTCTGTGGTCAGTTGATAAGCTTTAACAATAGACTTTTCATCACCGATTCCCAAACGCGATTAACACTGTATACACAATATTTGCATAACTGTTAGATTTCTTTTTTTTCGTTTTGTGATAAAGGTATCTAGACACACGCACGCACGCAAGAACGTAACAGTTTTCAACACAGATTTCAATTTTACAGCACTGCCGTTAGTGATTTGTGAAGAAAGGTTCCTCGGTTCCGTTGACGAACAAAACCCAAAAGGCGGACCTATTTCGGCAGCGGAACTTACGTTTTTTTCCGTTAGATCACCACGTTATGGCCGTGCAACGGGAACGTGCAGCCACGTTTCCAAAGTTTTCTTTTCCTACTCCACCACCAACCCGCCACGATGCAAGACGAACGGATCGCCGCGGCCCTCTTCCGACCCCGTAACTCTGGCCCCACGCAGGTACTACCGTTCCGGGTTCTCCAATAACGACCAACCACGCCGGCGGTTCGAACAAAAATGATCTACTTGAGCGAAAGTTTCAATTTCACGGGTTCACGGGCACCGGCCCTGCTTCTAATCAATGAGTGGCCAGACAGGAAAAGGAAGATTAGACGAGATTGTATGTGTGCGTGATAAAGAGAGAGGGAGAGACTAAGAGAGAACGAGCACTTCGCGGGTGACCAGTGCCAATGTAGGTGAAAGAAGCTTCACCTTTAATTTCGCTGCCTGCTGGCCCATATCGTGTGCGGCCGCACCTTCCGGTGGGAAATGGAGAATCAGTAAACGGCTGAAACGAAAAGTAGTACTTCGAATCGTGCACAATCGGCGGGCAGTCACCACCAACACACGGAAAAAAATACAATGCAACTGCAAACCGTAATCAGTTCGTTCGGTCGTTTAGTAGCCGCTAGTGTGCCGCGTGCTCGGGTCTCGGGACTGCTCGGATCGGTGCACATTAACCTTCACCGAGACGTGCTGTCCTCACCATTGACCCACGCGGCAAATCCCGCCCTCTCGCGCGGATAGGGGATTGATAAGAGCTCGTCACGGTGCTCGTCGCTTTAGATCAGCGGTCAATCATCAGCCGGGCAACCGCGAGGCACAAGCAAAACAGACAAACAGCGGTTCTTTGGTGGTCGCACCGGACGAACCAAGGTCACGAACCACAGCACGCCGTGCGCATGGCGTGAAATCTCTTTTGCGGAAGATTCTGTTGCAAACCGCTGGATGACCCGATGACGCGGATCGCGTACCGCGCCATGCCAAACGGTTTGCAGCAGGAGCGCTTCGCCATTTCTACTTCGATTCACCGGCCAAGGGTGGGAATTGGAATTTCAAATCGACCAAAGTGTAACGCCAAAGACTGGCCAGGCAAAGGGATCGCCGCTTAGGTAGAACGACATAACGACATAACCCATCAAGTGCGAAGCAAAGCAAGTGTCGTTTTGCTTTCCTAATAACAACATTTGAATGGATTTATATAGAGCGCTCTTCTTAGCGTTGCGATTGGCGATCGGAAGATCAGTTCGAGTCTTGATCGTGCGTCACGAGGACGTCCTGCGACCGTTCGATTGTTTGTTTACTGATGCACTGGGCACGTCGATGTCGGTGCAGCGAACAGCACCGGGTGCAAAGGACATCCAAATATCACGGGCCTTCGAATGTGCGCATTTTGCCGCGTGCCTTTAACGTAACACCCTTTACGGTTCTACGAAAGAACCGTTTTCCTGGGTCGTTCTTTATGGAAATATACACATCGGAAAGGACTGTGTGGTTAGCGATTCAATGACGCGTAAATAGATCGGGAACAAAAGGTAACTTTCCGGGGCAACACCTCGCGGTTAAGCATCACATCGTTTACTGGATCGTTCTATGGACACTAGGTTCGAAAACACCGACCCGCAAGTACGTCAGGGTGGCTTATAAATCCTGTCCCTGTGGCGTTGGCAAAGGTAAAAACGTTAAGTGGAAATCAACTTCTTCGTTCAACCCAACCAACCAGCGGCTTGGTGCTTACATTTGGGAACCTGCCCTGAAGTGGGTAGGTTAAGTAGTTGCGGCGAAGCTTCAAATGTCACTGCACTGTTAACGAGATGGTAATGGGCGTAAATTGTGGTGTTTGCCGAAAGAACCAGCCCTCGGTTGAAATATTCATGATATGTTCTCCACCATGGAAAAATGAGTGCCGCTGTAAAAGCTTATCCAAATGTGAATTTCAAAAGTTAGAAAAACTGAAAGCAATTGCCATCACTATCAAAAAACCGAAAACTAATGTATGATATACGCAACTTCACCTTCGAGAACTTATCAAAGAAAAACCTTCAATCACACTTGCTGCAAACAACGAAAACTGGTCGGGCTAAACCCTGAACGGACAAAATTTGTGCCAGCTGATTGCCATAACTGGTGATCGCTTTCACCACCTTTGCTTCCCGATAGAAGTGGCCAGTCTTATCGCCTCTGGCAACAACAACAGCTACTCCCCAAGACTAGCTGGGGCGGAACAGGAGGAACTGGTTGGCAGTTCAGAAACACACTGTTACCGGTGGCGTGATTCGTATGACGATGATAACAAGCACTATCATCTTCATTGCCGCGCCATGCACTGCGGCCTGAAACACACGACAACGTGACGTAATACACGATTCGCGAAAGGATAAGATACCGTGGATTAGAACGAGACAATATTACTGATCCGGTATCGTTGTTCCGGCGGAATGGTGGAAGCTGAGCTCAGCAACGTTGACTGAATTAACCGACAATAACCGACAATGTTTTGGCGCAAAGCTTACACTATGGCCGTGTTGTTCCCAGAGCTCACTGTTCGCTCGGGGGTCGCCGTTCTACCTCCTGACCGTGTCTTTCTTGGGGCACCAATGAACTGAAGCCACCAGGTTGGGCCCTTCGGTCTTTCGGCCGTTTAGTCCAATGGTGGTGCGTGTCACCAACACACGTCCGTTAGCAATTGCACCGATTATTTTACAAAGCTGCTTCGGAACAGGGTGACATACTAGTCAAAACGGCTATTATCAAATCAAATCAGAAAAGATAAGATAATGATGATGCACACTTATCATGCAAATGTTGGAAGTGTTTTAATTTTACAAATAATAAAATTCGAACGCACAATTTTGGGTAATCCCATTGAGTCGACCGCGTATCGACCATCGACGACTTAAGGGTTTTCATCAAAGTTTTAAAATATGTTGAAAACATCATAAGTCAACAAATAACGGGTTTTGCAAGCAATAGCACGTTACGGTCGGTCACATAATTGCAATCCAGTAATATTAATAACTTAAACCTATAACTAAATTAAACCTACAAAAAATAGGACAACGTTGCGTTATCACAGTTATCGCACCAATATGCAGAAGCTGCATTTGTAATGGGATAAGCTTGATAACGTTGATAAAACACGAAGTCGAGTGAAAACAATGCCGATGCAAACACTTCAACCATTCCGCGATGATCTACTGGCGCGTCCTGCCGGGAACAAAATGTTTATTTTGGTTTTGTTTACTATGCCGCTCGATTGACCTTGAAAAACACATTCAAACTCGGCGATTCGCTCTCTCTCATGTCAAATGCGTTCCGGTGGGGAGAGAAACGGATGAGTGAATGTGAGAGCATCTCCCGACAGCCGATCGGCCGATCAGTGGTGAGAGTAAGCGAAAACGATGAAGCGTGAAAAGGTGACAGTCAGAAAGAGAGCAATGGATTCGAATGAGAAGTAGAAAGTCGAGACCGTGTTCACTTGACATTCCAAAACCCCAATATCTCTGATAACAGGCACGACAAACGCTTTTCTTGTGTTTAATCATAACTTGTGGCAAACCGTCAAAACCAACTTATCTTGGTTAGTTGTAAAAAAAAACGACCAAATTGCGAAACTTGTGATAGGAAAAGTACACTCGCAATCCGATATTGTGCGCATAAGCAAAGATGCTCCGCTCTGTTCATCTGATGACGCGCCTGCCGGGAATCACACCACCCGTCTCTGATTGGTCGGAAAGGCTGAGCCCATATAAATTGGACAACAATGCCGTCACGAGAGGACCAGCGGTACGAATGGAACGAAACAGAAGCGAAATCGCAAGACGCTCGAAAGAGATGCACCGACTGGAGCCGCTTACGCTTGCCGGATTTTAGCCGGGTACGCTATCATATGGCGACGGCCAGGTGCTGAATCCTTGCGTGTGAATTGCGTGAAATTGGACAGAAATATGTTTCGGCACAAATGAAAATATTATAACGAGGAAACGGCTGCCACTTGCGCACCAAAGGATAAACTCTACGTACACTGTTCCATGTTTCTCGGCACTTCCTGATGTTGGATATCGCGATCAATTGCGAGGGTCCCGCAATTGCGGGTCGGTTGCGAGGCTACGGAAATCGATTTTCTTCTACGGCCCAGCACAAACTTCGGCAACGGTGGTTGCACACTTTGGACAACCCGTGCGTTTTAATACTGCAAAGGTACACTCCGGTTGGCTGGCCACACACGCAGGCTCTGGTGTTCAATTGCTTCCGTCACAACGGCCACATTTTTCTCGTGATCCCGTGGGAGCAGCACTCGAGTCGACGGCCGCACTAGTGGCAGAAATCGGGTTTGTTTTCCTTTTCATGACGTTTCTCGTCGCAAAAGAGAAACGCTGCCTTTCTCAACAGCGTGAGCGAATGAACGCATTTCCCAGTGAGAAAAGCGGCCCTCGAAGAATGAAATGAATGTGAGTTGAAAAATCTCTCGTCCAACAAATCTGTATGTAAGTTTTATCAGCTTTTGTTTAAGGTGATGATTACTATTTTAACTGTGAGAAATTATCGCAAGCTGCTCTTATTATTTAATTTGATTTCTAGTTCCTTTTCCGTCCCAATTTCCTTATTTTCCTTCCTTCTTTGCAATAACATTATCCTCGGTACAGAAAAGAATAATAAATACACGGCAGCCATTGATGTTTTACAGAAAAAATCTTAAACTACAAAACTAACAGCTCATTGAATTGAAAAGAAAATGTTTAAAAATATATTTTGCGCGTCCATTTCTGCAGGTTCTCTACATGCGGCACTCGAAAATGGCAAGCGCGGCAACTGTCATCTGTGAGCGTCAACCTATCAAACAAACCACCGTCAATATCCCGCGAATTGCGATTTTACTGTCCAAAAACATACGCTGCATTACATTAAACAAGATGTTTGATACCCAAATAATCCACACTGAGCACAAGGATGTGATCCATGATGTAGCATACGACTATTACGGGCAACGTATGGCCACGTGCTCCAGTGATCAGTGCGTCAAGGTTTGAGGAGTTTCGTCTTTCTCCCGGCGTACCGGCGTCTGCATTGCATTTTGTGATGTCTGAAATCCGCCGCTTCTTGTTTCTTTCTTAGGTATGGGACCAAAACGAGCAAGGCGTCTGGAGTGTTACTTCGAGTTGGAAATCGCACTCCGGCTCTGTGTGGCGTTTATCGTGGGCACACCCAGAGTTCGGTCAGGTGCTGGCAACCTGCTCCTTCGATCGCACTGTTTCGATTTGGGAAGAAACCGTGGGCGAGAAGACGAACCCCGCGATGCCACCGCAGAAGCGATGGGTCCGCCGAACGAATCTGGTTGACTCTCGGACCAGCGTCACGGATGTCAAGTTTGCCCCGAAAACGCAAGGTCTGATTCTAGCGGCTTGTTCGGCGGATGGTGTGATACGCATTTATGAAGCGCCCGACATCATGAACCTGTCACAGTGGACACTTTCCCACGAGATAAGCGTCAAAATTCCGCTCAGTTGTCTGAGCTGGAATCCCTCGATGTTTCGTCTGCACGCACCAATGATAGCCGCGGGAAGCGATGATTCGTCGCAGAGCACCGGTGGCAAAGTGTTCATTTTCGAGTACAGTGAAAATTCTCGTCGTTGGACAAAGACGGAAACGCTCAATCAAATCATTGAGCCCGTGCATGATATGGCTTTTGCGCCGAACGTAGGCAGAAGTTATCATATTCTAGCCGTAGCCAGCAAGGATGTTCAAATTTTCAACCTCAAGCCAATACTGTAAGTCTATTTTTGGGGTACGCCAATAACACAATAAACTGTTTCCTTAATGTAACGCTTGCAGAGACCCCACTGCCAGCAGCCGGCTTGACGTGCAGCCCGCTGCCCAGTTTGGCGATCATTATTGCACCGTATGGCGTGTAACATGGAACATCACGGGCACAATGTTGGCTTCCACCGGCGACGACGGATGTGTTCGCATGTGGAAAAGTACGTATGGGGGCTGTTGTAGTGAACGATCGATCACCGTGCGTTTTGTACTTTGTTTCCAGTGAACTATTTGAAGAACTGGAGGTGTACCGCTGTATTGAAAGCAGAAAATTCAGAGTCAGCGCCGGAAACGTCGGTAACGCCCTCGCTCAAGTCCAGCATTGTAAACGCCACCGCCAAGTACTACAAAAGAGGAACCATCAGCCACCCAGGGCAAGTGCCTCGGCACTAGTTGTATGATTTGTTTATGATGAAAAATGTGTATAAAAATTCATTTTGCATGATCATCTTCAGAGTCTGATGTGGAATGTGTTCTAACTGCGGCGCCAAACGAAGCGCAAATCAGACCGCAAAAACGTCCTTTCGTTTGCGCTTCGTGCAAAAATATAAAAAAACGAAATGTCAAACGTGTTGTGTTTTTGTTTTTGTGTTTTTGTGTTTTTGGTCCGAGAAAACAGAAATAGAAAAGAAATAAATTGATTTCTGAATATTTTTTCTTTTTTTCGATTTTGTTGTTATAGCAGTGGCAAAGCATTTGCTAATAGTGTTTCCGGTCGGTTTTGCGGTCGGCCGAAAATAAACGTTTTTGACAGAAGCGCAACAGTTTGGCATTAATCTGAAATGCCAAAATCGTTGCGCTACGCTTCGTCTGGCGCTGCAGTAATAAATTCTTCGATACTTCCGTTGCAACTTCGCTAGTTTTAGTTTCGTTCAGTTTCGCTTAAAGTCGAAAAGTTGGTTGCAAACAATCGCTACAGAAATATTGCGTAACACGTAACGTAACAACAATAATTATCTGCTCCTTCGACGGCTTATCATGAAAAAATAAGAGTAAATAAATAACCCTTCCATTAGAATAGCAGTTTTAATTCTGCTTGCCTCTGAAACCGGCTTTTGTTGACGTGTAGTTCTCCTTTCGAATCACTGACCACTAGGCACTGTTTGACGACGGCGACGGAAATGTCAGTTTTTTTCCGTTCCGTCGTTTTGCAGGCGTAGAAGAAAATCAATCAAAAGCTGTGCGTCGGTCGTTCACGGGGCCCGTCCTATACTGTTATCGCGAACGTTGCATTAATAGATTGGCAAACATATTTTTGGTTCTGCCGTCGTTGTCCTGTAATTAGTGCTGTTTAGTTCACTTGTATACTGCGCCCATGCGGTTGGTGCTGTTAGTTTGAGCAACCTTTCTTTGTGCAGCCATTTCTTCCGGAGTTGCAATTTGGGTGACATCACCATGTGCCGATTACCTCCGTTGCAGACAGTCGACAGGGGCCGACAGAAATGTTTGGTTAGAAAAACCACCCGGTTTGCCTTCGTTTAGATGAAAGGATAAAAAGTGCAAGTGCGAGGTTCCGTGGATGCTGTTCCGCTGTTCTTATAAAGAAGAAGTACGGGTCACCAAGAATAGAAAAGAAAGAGAGAAAAGAAAAGAAGCCAAACGGATGTTGTTTTCTTAGCGGTGTGAAGATTCAGTTTATAGCATCATAGTATACCGTGCAGGTGGAAAAGGAGACTGTATATCACCAATTGAAGCTGGATTACACTGCCCGGGTCCCTACGAACTGATTAGACAGGGCAACAATAGCCAAGCAGATTTTTATATCGTTTCTATTTACATTGCGGGGCCGGGGAAAATGTCCGAATCGTGCCCGACCTCATTCCACATATGGCACTGTTCGAGCACACCGGAACCACTCACAAGGTTACCCTAGATGACACCGAATCCTGCTGCTGCACCATCGAAACAGCACAAACTATTGATGGGCATACGGTAAGCAATCCCTGGCACTGAGCATTTTTTTGGTAGAAGCCGGACGATGTGTAATGTGTGTATGTATTATGTATGTATATGTTGAATGTTCATTATTTGAAACTATTGGCCACAATTTTGCGGGCGGATGTCGCTTACCGTTCGGGGAAAGAAAAAAAACTTTCAAAGACAAGGGTTCAAAGTATCGGATGATGACTCGTCACTCTCCCTGAAAAACACACACACAAGTGTGTGCCCTTGCTTCTGTGAAATGATCAGTTTTTCTAGCATTATTATGTGATGTTTTGCCGCCAGAAAAGTATATTTCTTTATTTTCTACTTTTCTTTTTTCGTTTTCTTTCTAACTTTCTCTTTCCGTGCCTTTTGCCAAACCGTACGATTTTCCTTCCATTTCTGTTCTACAAACATCTTCACCGCCATCGCTCGCGGCCGCGTGAACCCTCTGCAGGAGTACGTGTTGAGAGTGCAGCGAGGTCCCGTTCCGGAAAACAGCTGGCGCATTTTGCGGCGATACAATGATTTCGCGTCGCTCAACAAGTGTTTACAAATTTCTGGCATCGATCTGTCGTTCCCGGGCAAGAAGTATATCGGTAAGTGGCGGTTACACACCACCCGTCCCCATCAGGCGACTGGCGATTCGAATGGAAGTGGATTTATTGTGGCGCTGAACCGCCTGGCGCCAACAGTAGAAAACAACCATCACGACGAAGAGAGGGCAGTGAAGCACACGCTGTTTGCGCAGGAGGAAACCGTCAACCAGCTTTCGGATCGATACATGTTTTTTACGCTTCCCGTTCTCCGCTTCTTCCGCACCATCCTTGAGCACGCTCCCTAGGTTGTGATCATATATCTAGTGCGGATACGTTGAGCGTTATGACTTTGCTATCCTATTTTTCGCCACAGCAGGATGTCTTTCAGATGTGTTTTTCCTTGTTGTTCTTGTTGTTCCTTTCTCGCATATATTTTCCCTTGTTTTTTTGTATTGCGCTTGTAGATGATGATCCTGCTGACCGCCCTTGTGCCGTTACCCGTTTTTTGATACCATCACCTTCCCTCCGATTCCTAATCCGTCCAATCTTTCGATCTCTCTTCCGTTCATGTTTTGCAGCATAACTCATGGAAACGTCTGCTCTTCTCTTTGATTTCTCACAGGTAATATGCGCCCGGACTTTATAGCTGATCGATTGAATGCACTACAGGATTATATAAATCAAGTACTAATGAATCCCATTTTGGCATCATCGCTACCTACAAAAAAGTTCATCGACCCGGATAGCTACTCGACGCCGTTCCATGGTAATATGTGTTTTAGTACGGGTTTAAGATTTTGCTAAATATTTTTTTTCCGTATTTAAATTTTGGTGCAGATTTGGCCCTCCAATATGCATCGATGAGTTTGCGCACCGATGGCGTTTACACGCTTGGTCAGTCTCTTGGTCCGATCGGTTGGAGACTGCGCAAGCACTACTTCAAGGTGGTGCACAAACCGCAGGGTAACAAGCATTCACCTGGCCATTCCACCACCAAACACCATCTCATTAAATCAAGCTCCCAATCGCACGGGAAGCAGCATACAACACAGGTTTGCGTCACGACGTCAACCGAGAAGGATTATAACAGCAGCGCACGCGACCAAAGCGGTAGAGACGATTTGATACTGAGCTGGACTGAGTTTGGACCAGATCGATACGTGGACGATAGGGAAATTCATACGGTTCTGAAAAACTATGGCGGTGTCCAACATCCGTACATTGTACCGATCGAACACATCGCATCCAACGATAGCGGGGCGCTCGTAATAAGGAAATTTTACAAGCAAGGCAGCCTGAAAGATACTCTTTGCTCAGCCAGTCCTTGCAATCCGTTCCTATCGAAATATGGTAGCCCGAAAGGCAGAGCACCATTGCCGCTCAAGGAGTTGGCACTGTACGCCCGGCAGATACTGGAAGCAATTCGTTTTCTCCACTCGAAGGGATTAGCCTGTGGACATGTTCACTGTGGCAACGTGATCATCGTCGATGGGGTGGCTAAACTGATGGATGTAGAGAATTTTTTCTTCGGTGTCCCATCCTTCTACCGGCCATTTTTCGTGCAGCACAGTAAGATCAACAGTTGTGAGGCAATCGATGTTTACGGATTCGGTCATCTGTTGTACGAGATGTGCATGGGATATCCGCTGCAGGACTCGTATGCTCGACAAATCGCCGATTGTCCTGAAAGTTTGAGTGGGTAGCGGAGCCTCTAGTGTCCCATTTTGATACTTTTAAATATCCTCTACATTTTTTCAACTCTTCCCAGAATCACTGCTGGAATCGATACTTTCGAGGGACGCGTGCAAATCGGCGCTACCTACATTGGACCAGCTGACTACACATCCGTTCTTCGGCGAGTATGCTGGCCAGTTTAACGAAATATATGCGACCACCATCAGTGTGCAAAAACCGCACCTCAAGTTTTCGAGCTCCGCCAAAGATCAACTGAAGCTGGCGGTACAAAAGACTGAAGCACGGGTACGCGATGAACAACGATCGGTGAAGAACCAGAAACGTTTAGTCCGAGTCCAGGAAATGATGACTTCCGAGGAGGAAAAAAAGAAAATCAAACAGAAAGCCGTGAGTGTGCTAACATTGCTAACAATTCGATTTGAGTAATAGTGAGTTCCCACTGATGGATTTTTGTTTATTTTTGCTATATCCATTTTGTGTCTTTTACCATCGCCTGTGGCATAGAAACACGAACAGAAACAGGCGAAGTTGCGGGCACAAAACTCGCTGCAGCTAAATAATGGACCGCCGGCTGCCTCTTCCGGCATTACGGCCACAGTGCATTTGTCCAGCTCGGTCGGTGTCATCGTTAAGTCGGACAGCACGAACAGTATTACCTCACCGCAGGAAGCTCTAATGTCGCCACCGCCCCACGCGACCGACAGTGGAGGCAGCTGTTCACCACAGCCGCCTCCGTCGGCTCCACCGATTCCCGTGCATCCTTTCTCGTTGCCTCTTGTTGCTGACTCACAACCAGTGGTTCACGGCGCTGCCACGTCGTCGTCAGGTAAGCTAGTGAAGTCAATTTCTGGTGACGATAGTAGCGCTGGTAACGTTAGCAATCGAAGTGCGCTGCTCGATTCGATTTGCAGCTTTAACAAAGGTGGTCTGAAGAAAATTAATCCTAATCGCGAAAAATAAGCAGCGCTTCTCATTACATCGTAAGAGGCCCTCTCATGAAATGCATACTCATTAGAGGTAACGTTTCTAATGAGTAAATAGGCAGAACAGAAGTACAGCAAACATATGCGATGTCTTTTGGAAGGGAGCGTCTTGCCAACACACAGATGAAAACGATTTTTGGACCAATTTTTCATAATACGTAATAGAAAACATAGTGAACGATAGAAACCCAAACGAGGAAACACCTTGTATGAATTGAAGGTAGAGACATGAAAGTAGTATCTGGCTTATTTAATTAATTTTCCGAGAGCTGAAAAGACGAAAGATGGTAGGGATTTTATCGTTGTTGAACACCTTAGCCAATTATTCGTTTTCGTATTCGAAACGTGCTGGGTTTACGTTTTATTTGAAGCACAGCATCCCAAAGAAAAAGAATTTTACTAGGATCAAAGTCGTTGACTCGTTAGTCGTTAACTGACGGATTGTTGTATAATTTTTAAAAATTTACATGGTTTGGCCTTTACATAGTTTTGGTTTGCTCAGTTTTTTTTTGTTAGATTTTCAGACACAATTACTCTATATATATTACAATTTCGCTGCACTATTTTATCTGCTCTAAACGTTTCTAACATACATTTAAGATCATTCTTATTTTCTTATTGCTTCTTCCAACTTATTATAGCTTTAATTAAGAATCCTTTTTTTGATTTTGACCATCGGGGATCAACGACTTCCTTTGCCCATGTTCTAGTCCCGCGGGTTGCCGTCTCGCAACCACCGGCGTCGCGTCATTCGGTGCTTTGCATTGAGTTCGTCGCTTAGCGCGATGCGTTGACCCGACTTTGCTACCGTCGCGCTCGGTCAGTTTCTTCCGTCCCTCTTTGTCGCTTGCGTCTTTGAGAGCGAGTGCGTTGTACTTGGGTGTCAAATGCCTACGCTGCGGTTAGTCGCCTGTATCGACTCACAGTCGATTGTTTGTCGATATGGCTGGAGAACCTTTTGCAAGACTGCAAAGTCAGAGAAATTTGGATGGTATGGGCCCTGCATCACCTTTTGTTTTAGCTTGAGATTATATCTGGGACATATCTCAAGTGGATTGCAGGTCTCTTGCAGGTCAGGTATAATTTTCTTGTACGTAAAGCAGCTGCTACCCAATTGGTTCTGTTTCTAATAATGCCGTGGCCGTTGCCTTTCTTTCTTTTGCAAGGTTCTGTCCGCGTTATAATCCATGCCGCTACATTCGTCTTACTCTCTACCAGTTACAATTTCGACCTTTCCTTTCCAATGTTCCTGGCGGCTTTATATCATTTTATTCGCAATGATCTTCTTCTCATGTATTCCATTTGTTCTTCTCTCATTATAATTTTTTATCTTCACCGTGTTCGTCATCTCTGCTTTGTTTTGCCTGTTTTCCCCCTTTGTGATTTTCCTTCACCTTTATTTGTTGTCACACTGTGTTAGCCTAGTGTCGCTTAATGGGTTGGGACCGGTAATGACTTGAATTACGTTCAATCTTGAAGTTCGACAATTCCCGACGCGGCTTACTTCTATCTCGTTGTAGTTCGTGTCCTTCATATATCCCTTATTCTCTGTATCTTTCTAGCTTCAGTGTTCTATTGGTTCCCCTCTCTGGTTCCTGTTCTACTTCCTCTCCTTGTGGTATTATGCTTCGCAGAGTTCTTTTATCTGTCCTGTGTTCCTTCCCTGCCACGCATTCACTGTCTTTGTTGCAAACCACAAGGTGGTGCAGTGAATGTTGGATTTGAAGGTTAATTTTTTCTTCCCTTTTTCCTTGATCTATCCCTACCATCCATTTGACGACTTTGTTAAAGACTACGATCTGGTGCGTCCTTATGTTGGTTTTTTTTGGGGCGACTTCAATAATACGTAAAAAAATACTAAATAACATCGATACATCGCGTTCCTGTCCCCTTGCCTTGCCAGATAGGCACCTGTTAGGGTGGAAAAACAGGATGTTTCCCGTATCGGGACATATAATTCTATACTTATTCTACGCACATTCACAAGTCGCGGATATAGACGTGAAGACAGTCTCGCCTCCGCTACAAGGAGCTGTCAGTCGGGCGTTATTCCGCTCTTGCTCTACACAGTCGGTTGACGAGGAACAAACGGCTAACGAAGGTAAACAACCTGGTTAACCACAAACAGTTAACAAAGTGTTCGCCAAATGAGTTGTGCAGACGTGTGCGGCCTTCAAGCGTTGCTCCACTCGCCGCGCCTGTTGAAGCTGTTGCGTCACAGCTTGGCAGGCCCGGGTAAATCGTTGCCAGCACTCCGGGTTCCGCAGCATCTCGTTCGCCAGGTTATCCGGCGTGTGCGGCCGTCATCCGCCAGCAATTTCGCTCTCTCTCGCTAGAACCGCGCCAAACACCAAGGAACCGCGAAATCATGAGATGTGACACAACAAACAAAACAAAGCTAAACGCCATGGTAGCAATTGCTTCGATGGAGGGCACAAGTTTGAACGTCTGACAGACAGCATTCTTCCAGGAATCCTGGTATTTTGCTTCGGTGTTCATACACAAGTTTATTACAATCGTCATGGGTCCCATTGACTGTCTTCTGGCAAACTGCAGAGCTGGGCTGTAACTGCACCCGTGCAAGTAGGGAGCATGCACATTTGTCAATCCAAACCGAGTTAACTCCATTGTCTCCTCTGTATCGGCCGTCTTTCTGTACGTGATTCTCGTGTTTCCCACGTTTCCTCGTACTTCAGTCAATCTTGATCTGAATGCCACTATCAACGTGAGGATGGCGGAGGCAGTTCCGGTTTTGCGGCGATCATGCTCAGACTTGGAGTACCTGAATTCACACAATTCCCCAATTGTTCTCATTTCTTCTGCCAGAGACTCCCCATTTATTTTCCAATTTCCAATTTATTGAGTTTGGTGTCCTTCAATTCCTTCTTAATCATCGAATCGAGGAACTCCAAAGGACCGGTACTGTTCGGTTATCGGTTGTTTCGGCAAAAACGAAGAAGACCAAAAAGATAACCAACAAGAGAGAGATCGGGTGTGCTACACACCGGAACAGAACGTTTATCAGAGAATCTAGAAACGACCTTCTGGCAACATTAGCGCGAATCCCTAATTTACTCTAACGCAATTCCTCTATTTAATTCTATTTTGATCTATTTTGACCTTTTCTATCCAATCTATTTTGATTCAGTTGGCTTCAAATACGAAATCTCCTGATATTATTATCTTATTATTTCAAATTGACATGCTGTTACAAATAAAATAGTAACAAATGAAAACGCGGTCGGTTTGGCTACTTTTAACAACGTTTATTCGGTTCGCGGCGGTTCGGAGTAATCGGTTCGCGGTGGTTCGGGAATATAAACTATAGATGGTTAAAAAGAAGAACCGTGTCGTCCTGCGGTTCGTAATGGAAAGAATCACTCGCTGGATCGCTAGTGACAGTCGGCTGTGGTGATCCGATGGCACTCACTTCAGATAAGTGTTCGCCCTAGCGCGGGCGAGTGCGAGCTGCCGGATCCCTTCGCCTGCCACAGCGGACTGTCACCTGCTTCGCCCGACGTCGGCCGTTGCAGCATTCGCAACACATGCCGTGGGCTAATATAATTTTGATTGGCCCCGGTGTCTATTAAAAATTTTAATTTAATTTATTAATTAAAAATTTTTAATTAATAATATGGGATGAAGTTACTCATTCGCCTATCTGGAATCCTGCAGCCATATGAAAATTTAGGTCATCTGTTGCAATTTCTTGATCTCCATTGTCCTGATGCGGCTCAGGCTGTTAAGGTTCATAATACTCCTCATAAGAGGGATCGTTACCGTACTCCTCCTCAGCACCTTCCTGATAGTTTATCGCTCTCTGCGGTTTGTTTATAAGCGTACCACGCGAGCTGGAGCCGCCTTCGGCTGTCATAGAGCTTGGTGGCATGAGGGCTTGGATTCTACGGATGCATGTAAGAAAGGGAGAACAAATACCAACAAAAGGCTTTGTTCCCTCTATCGAATCGAACATGCGACCGCTCTGGTCGACTGCTACTTTGCGACTCTCTTTTGCGCCTTGTGCGCGTCAAACAGAACTGTCAGTTCTGTTTGCCCCTATGAAAATGCTCCTATCAATGCTCCACCTCACATGCAGTGTAATCCTTTCTTTGGTCTAAAAGTGACAGGCAAACCGTACCGGGCGGGAATACATTTGGGTGAAATAGAGCCGGATCAAATTTGCACAAGGAGGAGACCTCCATGTCCCTCCTAATTTGCATAAGGAGGATCGGATAATCGGCTTTGAAAATCATCAATAGTTTGTAAACACCTCCTTCCCATGGTGTGTTTTTTTGCCTGGGATAGCACATTCCCATTCCAGTACATTCAAACTTCCATCGTTATTCTTCACTGGTTTAGCTATGAATCCAAATGGAGGGTTACACCGCCGAGCTTTACGTTCCTCCATCAAACGTGTAATTGCAAATGCAGACACTATATTATAGAAGTTTTGAGTTATCTTGTCTTGTCTAAAGTCCGACGATAACTGTTTATTTTTCTGTCTTTTGTTCCCATCGTCAGCACTGTCGTGGCCTGACGATGGGTGTCGGGCATCGCGCGTTCTTTGTCGGGCCGTTGACGCTGCCGTCCTGGCCGTTGTTGCAGGTACTTTTCCTACTTCAAGGGAGACGGTCTTGGAGTCGGCTAGGTATCCGGACTATGGTGGACCAAAGAGGTATCCTCCAGAGCGGACCTAGAGACTCCTAGTAATCATTCAACCAAGGAGTAAGATCGGAGTGTCTGTCTTTATTGAATTCGTCTTTATATATGCTTTACAGAATCTATGGGCTGTCAGTAAGGGCTACAAGAAAGAAAGAGACGACTGGAGAACCAATTACCGGACTGCATGGTCAGAGGAATTTGGATGGTATTGGCCCTGCGCGATGGTGCAATTTGACACTCTCGCGTTCGAGTGTAACTGGGGCATTGCCTACACGGAAGGTGACGGTAGCTATTGCGGGTGACGATAGAATTGCAGAATTGCAGTTTATGCATATTGAATGCGAAGCACCTTTTGAGGGTAGGTTCTTTGTTATGGTTCTCAAACATGTGGTCGCAAGCATATGACACCGTCGCTGCGGGAGTTGCCGACGCTGCCGTCTTGGTCGCTCTGCGGGTTAACCCGGTACGGTAACGTTCGGTAACTTAGGTTCGAAGTTGGTGCCGGATTCATTTGGACTGTTCCGGGGAGTCTGGAATACGGTTGCCTTCTGTGACTCCGTCTCTGGTACTGGTGTGAGCGAGCTGCGAGTGTCGTCAAGATGCCATGGATTGATGTCCATCAAGACTCGATGTCTTGGCGATCTTGAGCTGATGTGCGGTTGTAGTCGTATGCGGTTTTTTCAAATGTTCGGACTTGGTTGACATGGCGTTTCACATGTCTCCCTTTGCACACGATCTCGTAGTGGAGGTCACCGAGACGATTGTATATAGTTCGCGGGATCCATTTGTCCATTCTGTGTTCCATTTGTCCATTCTGTGTCCATTGTGTTCTGCTACTTTTCGTCGTAAGTTCCCTTCGCCTCTTTTCACTCTGGTCGCCGTCATGCAACTGCCCTCTTTCTTTTGTGCGCTCCCGTTAGCTGTCACCTATCGTCGCCCCGGTGGCAATTCTACTGCTATGGGAATTCTATCTATCTTAACCCTAGTGAAAACTTCACCACCGTTCTCACATTTATTCCTATTAAAATGTGATGCCTGGCGTCGGCGTAGGACTCTACCGGGACTCCTCTTAAATGTGGGTAGACGGCCTGTAGTGCGGGTACGTCCAGTGACTGCCTTGGCAATTCCAGCGCCTTCACTGTCCTGACCCCGGTTATCAGGATCTCTTTCCGGTCTTCATGGATACCACTGATGTGTAGGCTGACGTTTCGGGACTCATTTTCAGCGCGCTCAGTCCCGCTTATCCATCGTAGAAGCAATGAACTACCCAGTGAACAATTTTGAGTTCCCCGGCGTTTTCTCAGTATGGAGCATCGAGTCGCCAACGAGTCGCCAACGAGTCGCATTCGAGTCGCTGGAGTATTTCGTTCACGTAGGCTTCCATACTGAGAAGGGCTAGTTACTCGATGGCAGACTTTGGCGACTCGATTTTTTTTCCCGAACCTGCCCCTTGTCTCCCTCTCTCCTGTGTGTCCCCTCTCTTTCTTCGTTTTCTTTCTCCCAATTCCCCCTAGCCAAAATAACACAGTTGGTTCGATTTCGAAGCGTATATTTTCTCTCTTTTTTCGGTTCGCGTACACTCTTCACACTTCACTATAGCGGTCGTAGCAATTTGGTGCGTCGACAATATCACTTGTTGACGCCGTAGACACGTTGAAAAATGTTTTGCATCCTAGTTGAACATCTGAAACGAGCAAAGCGAAAACATTTCAACATTATTTGATTGTCACTGAATACTGTCCACTAAACTTACCTGGATTATTTCTATCAGGATCACACGCGATGGAACGAAGAACACTTGCACTTATTGACTTGGAGCAAAATCGACTGCCCGTTCTCTCTCGGACTTATAATTTTTACTCGATCTCGCTGTCTCTTTTTTTGTATTTCTCTTCCTTTCGCTCGTCTGTTCGTCTTCGCGTTCGCATGGCCCCTCGGCTCTGAAACCCTACCCTCCCTGTAAATGAAACCACCAAGCTAGCGCGTGAAACTCCCCCTCTCCCTCCTTTCCTCCCCTTCCCTCCGGTGCTACCTACGAGCTCGCCCCGATGAGCCGGCCCGCTCGTTGCAGTGAACGTCGCGCTCGCCCTCTCTCCTCCTCGTCGCAGGCAGAGGGGCGTTCGATCTCACTCGCCTCAGCCTTCCTCCGCCGCGTCGCAGGCAGAGGGGGTGGCTCGGGCTCTCAAAATTGTTCACTGGGTAGTAGTGTAGCGCCCCACTC
>NC_071285.1:31312038-31344940 GCF_943735745.2 Anopheles bellator
TCACAAATTCTATTACAACTAACTTGAGTCAGCAAACCGTAGATTTTTCCCTATCTTGGGACCGAGTAGAGCTATCACCGAGACGCACTGCGGAAACTTCAAGTTCAACTGGAGACTGCGCGCTTGCCAACTGCCAACAACCAACTGACAACCAACCGGATGTCGTTGGCCAGGCTACGCCGCCAAGATCCTCTGGGACTGCCTCTCCTGGGTTGCCCTTGCGGGTTCCAATCGAGTGCCGCTCTGTGGGTCTCGTTCGCTCCTCTTCGCAAGTTGTGCCCGATCCACTTCCACCTGCGTTCCCGGATTTCAATATCGATCGGTCGCTGATGGCACCGACGATGGAGCTCCTTGTTGGTTATCCAGTTGTCAGGCCATCATGCTCGAACGATGTATCGCAGGCAGCGATTTACGAAGACCTGCAGTTTTTGCGTTACTTCTGTGGATACGCAACACGTCTCGCAGGCGTACAGCAGCACAGATTTAACGTTAGCGTTAAATATCCGGGCCTTGGTGTTCAAAGTGATCTGGTTTGAGCACCAGATATTTTTAAGACCCGCAAAGGCACCCCCGGCTTTCCTGATCCGCGTGGCTATATCCTTCTTGATGCCCCCATCAGGCGTTATCTGGCTACCAAGGTACTGGAAGGCTTCCACCTGCTCAACCAGTTGGCCCGCTACAGTGAACCTGGAGGAGTTGTCGGCGTTCAGTACCATTGACTTAGTTTTCGCAACATTCACCGTTAAACCTGCTGTCTTGGAGCAGTTAGTGAGGTCATCAAGTTTGCCCTGCATGTCATTTCGGCGTTACTGCTCCAGCGTTATAGGGTTCCACGGTAGTCCTCGGTTAGGTCTGCTATTAATAGCTCCAGCAAGAATCTCATCCATCACGACAAGGAACAGTAGCGGCGAGAGTATGCAGCCCTGTCTCACACCAGCAGTAACCCTTATGGGGTGGTACAAGACGCCATTGTGCAATACCTTGCACGAGAACGCCTCATATTGAGCCTCGATGAGATGGGCTAGCTTATCTGGAACTCCTCTACGCCTGAGTGCGCTCCATATGTTTTCCTGGTTGGGCGAACCCGGAGGCGTTACAGTTTAGCTCCTAAGTAGCTCGCCGAGCTACAGAGGATATTGTGGGGCTTAGCCTTGCAGTGCTTGCTCCTCTTGTCCGAAGGGCAGTCCCGCGCTGGGTGACTGCGTAAGAAGCAGGTCACACACTTACCCTTCTCCATAATGAAACTTATGGATTCCGTTTTCTTGATACCTATTTTCTTGTTTTTTTTTTTATTATTAGTTTACATTTGTCAAAGTCCATTTTGGCTTTTAGTTTTGACAAAGTTTCAAAATCAAGAATTCCGTCGAAAAAATTGTGGAATTTAAACAGATAGAATGACACAATTTGTGAACCAAACATTTAGATTCTAAATTTCATGTCAGTTTTATGTGTACCTGATTTATAAGAAATGTCTATTGGTTTGCATTTTATTCTCCAATGGTTTGGGATTAAATCTGGGGAAATAAAATTTCTGTTGGCTCCACTATCAATCAATATTTTACCAATTCTGTTTTGTGGTCGATTGATTTCAATGTAAGGGAGTCCATTAATTGTGTTTAGCTCTCAGGCTGTTTTGATATGGTCAGATGAAAATTTACGTCACCGTCGGAATCTGAATCATGTTGTTCATCCTCTTGTACGTTTAATTCATCGCCCTCTTGATTTCCCTCAGTATTGTCTTCTACTTCATGGTTGTAAATTTTGGATGGATTAGTTCTCATCGACTGGTCTATTTCCATAGGTACAACTTTTTGTCTGTCAGATGCTGCCTTTGGCTTGTGAAAGTTATTTTTTACAGGCAGCTTTTGATTTGACTGAAATTTATTTGGTGATTTTGTGAATGGTTTTACCTCTTTACCTTTGTTAGGAGAAGTGGTAAATGTGTACTGGAAGCTTGCGGAATGCGTTTGTCTCTTGGTAAGTTCTGCGTTTTGAAACATGCACAAAAATGTATATGCTGTTTCCAAATCTTTCGGTCCCGCAGATTGTGCGTAACCGAAGTATGGTTCTCTGAGACCATTTATAAATGCTGCTAGGCACGTTTTTTTCTAGGAACACGTTTATTGCTTCCCAATGTCTTTTGAAGAGTTCTTCTTGCTTTGCCAATGAGTTCATGTTTTGCATCACTTCCTTGTGGCGTTTGTAGTATATCTGGAGGGATTCTTCCATTTTTGGACACCACAGTTGCGTAACATATGTTGACATGTCATTTCTATCACCGTATAAGTCGCGTAGAATGCGTGCAACCTCTTCGAAAGTTCGTGGGTCTCCGTTGACACAAATTGTGTCGCGTGCTTTTCCTTCGACTTTGCTGATAACAGTTTGCTCATACAGGTTGTACACCTCTTCATCCACTCTGTGTCTGTATAGACTAAGGGTTTTTTCGGCTATAGTCAACCAAGAGTTAAGCTGTCGCTTGTTTCCATCAAAGCTATGCATAGTTTTGATTGGATCCGAAATGCGAAAAACATCCGGTCGAGCTGCTTCCCGAGAGAGTGTTGCACTTTGTTGCCGTAACAGGTTATTTTTCTGTTTGATGGCATTGAGTTCCTGTTACATTGTCATCATGCTCTTATACAGAGTTTGCATGTTGACAGTCTCCATCTGCGAATTTTCTGCTTTTTACTTTAGGAAAAGGTTGAAATTTAGGCATACACTTGTGTTCTTTTACTCACTGTTGTTCTTTTACCCAATCTTAAATTGCTGAAGCCAACTGTAGAATGCGAGTTTTTTCCTCCTAGTGGACTCTCCGAGTCTCCTTTTATTCGTTCTGGCTTTTTTCACGAAGGGAGCTCAAAGATACGTCCGCGACGGTGTCTTTTCTCGCACTGGCTCGCACCGGCAGTGGGGACACTCATCGCGGTATCTCCTTGGTATTGGTAACACCCCGCCTCTCCTCCGCCCTTAGTTGTCGCAGGAAGCCCTTCATGAGGGCCTTAAGCGGCCCTTCCTCGCATTTCTTGAGCTCCGCCTTGGCCTCGCTCATGAACCTGGACCGGTCCTCAGCCGCGTCCAGGTTCTCTTCCTCTTCTCCACTACCATCATCGCTCATTGGCTCCGGGGTGTCTCCGGCCTTCTTTTTTCGCTTCTTTGCTTCCTTCATCTTTGGCGCCATCGCCACTCCTACCTCTTTACCGCTCCCCAGTCCGGGGTCCTCAACTTCTTCAGGTGCGGTCGTGGCTGCACGTTTCTGCGCGGCAAGTCTGGGTCGACGACTAAGACGATGTCGCCTACCTGTATCGGCTTGGTCTTCTGGAGCCACTTCGATCTTCTCGTTATTTCGGGGAGGTACTCGCTCAGCCAAGGTTTCCAGAAGTGGTTTGCTAATCGTTGTGATAGGTGCCACCCGCGCGTGGTACTGATGTCCTCGTCGTTTAGGTGCCAAGGTCGCATGCCGTCCGGACAGCCCAGTAGCCAGTGATTAGGGGTTAATGCCGGCTGGCTGGCGTCGTCGAGCGCGACCTGTGTCAACGGTCGGGCGTTTAGCAGCCCCTCTATCTCCGCCAGCGCGCTCCGAAGTTCCTCGTCCGTAGGGCGGCGGGGAAGGTGTAGCGCCGCCAGGGCTCGCTTTACCGACCGTACCAGGCGCTCCCAGCTCCCTCCCATGTGCGGTGCGGCTGGTGGGTTGAACTGCTATTTAGTGGTTGAGGAGACGAACACTTTAGAGACTTCGGGCTCCATCTTCTTTATCGTCTGTCTCAGCTCGCGCTCCGCCCCAACGAAGTTCGTGCCTCTGTCGCTATAGAATACGGCGGGAGTGCCACGGCGAGCTATGAATCTCCTTATGGCCATGATGCACGATTGGGTGTTCAGCGAATGGGCCACTTCAAGATGAACGGCGCGAACTGTTAGGCACGTAAGCAGCACCCCCCATCTCTTCTCTATTCTACGCCCTACTGATACCTCCATCGGGCCGAAGAAGTCGATTCCTGTATGGGTGAAGGGTCGTTCGAAGGCGGCGAGTCTTGCTTCTGGAAGATCGGCCATTGCCGGTGTTCTTGGGGATGCCTCCCATATTTTGCAGTGTTGACACGAGGCCCTCACTTTGTTGTAGGTACGTCGTAAGTTCTTGACCACAACTCTGCACCTAAAGGCGTTCAGGACTGCCTCGTGGTTCTGGTGCAGGAATTTACGATGGTAGCTCTGGAGGATCAGCTGTGTCATTACGTGGTCCCGTGGGAGGATGACCGGATCGGCGGGTGCCGTTAGAAACTTGCACGCTCTGGCTCTGCTCTGCATCCGAACAATCCCAGCGTCATCCAGGAATGGGCTGAGGTGGCAAAGTTCGCTTCTCCGGGGTATAGCTGTATCCTTCCCTTTTACGAGTACCGCGAGCTCTTCACTGAAGTGATCTTTCTGAGCTGTCCGAAATAGGGTGCCTTCGGCCCTATGTAGCTCGTGCGACTCTAGCCCCATACGGTAGCTAGTTCTAATCCGTCGGAAGTTGTCGGTAACTCGCAGCACGTAGGCAGTTACGCGCAGTAGACGGTGCCACGTGCTGAAGCTCTTAATAGAGATGACGGGCTCTCCTACCGCAGAGTGCGTGTTCACAACCTTCCGAAGCTCTTCGTCCGTGGTTAGGCCGCCATCTGACGACCTTGGGATTGGCCATAACTTCTCGGGTTCTGTGAGGAAGGCTGGCCCATGGAACCAGCGGTCACTGTTGCTCAGGGAGGCTCGGGCGTGCCATTTTGTTCCTTCATCTGCTACGTTTTCTCGCGTTGGGACCCACCGCCAATCGGCCTCAACTGTAGCCTCAAGAATGTCGCCGACTCGCGCAGCTACGAAGGGATGATATCTGCGATGGTCCGATCTTATCCATGCCAGGACCGTTGAGGAGTCCGTCCAGAACACCTTCCGAACAGGCTTGGAAGACAGACCTTGCTCTACGAATAGTGCCGTTCGTACGCCGATGGACGCCGCCTGGAGCTCCATCCTGGGTATCGAGAGGTACTTAAGCGGGGCTACGCGCGTCTTGGAGGCGACTAAGGTACATGTCGCCTGGCTTCCCGTCGCGCATTTTCGATTGGGTGTACGCATGTAAACTACAGCAGCCATCCCCTCCTCACTGGCGTCAACGAAGGTATGCAGCTCAAACGATTCGCGTTGGTTCGCCGACACTCCAGGTGCGTACTGTCGTGGCACCTCCAGTTGTTCAATTTCCGGCAGAAGTGCTAACCATCTTTTCCATTTATTATTGAATAATACCGAGTATTATGCACTCGAGCGTTGTATTTTTCATCCAGTTACTCCTATGGATTTTCCTGGGCATTGAGTAATGTTCTGCGCTATGATAACACAACGGCGAACAGCGGATCATCCTCCTTGATGTCCGTTCTGATATTACGGAGGAACCCGTCCTCCCTCAACCGACCAAGAACGTCCAACCGTGTGGAACGTTGCCGTGCCAGATATTCGTTTCCAAGAGGGCGTTTTGCCATATCCAGGTAAGCTTTGACATCCGCGATGCCGCGCAGCTGGTCAAGGGACATGACCTCTGCATTAACGGCCTTCTTCCAAGCGAAAGCAGCAGCAGAAAGCTTAGGGAACGCCCGGACAGATGTCGCAGATCCGGATGGTTCAAGGAGCTTGTAATACGGCCAGTTTGCCCCGTAGCGCATGTTGATGTCCTGCCAAGTTACCAAGAATCCGTCAACCTCGTCCAGCACTGGACTATACATATGGAGTTGGGTCGGTGACTCGGTCCGTAAGAACTCTATGATCATGCCAAACGACGACATTTGTGAATACTCGACGATTGACTTGGCATGGGTCATACTCGAGGTGCCACCGTGAACTAGGCGTGTAAACACAGCCTCCTTGAGTCGGGCGAAGAACGCTACACATTCAGCCATCTTATTTATACCTTGTAAATAGGCGACCACACCAGCGTCACTCACCCGCTCGACACCTGAGCAGACCACAAACTGATACGCTTTAATGCGATTTTCCAAGAATTTCGTCATATGCTGAGGATTGTTCGGATCAGGGGTTTTGATCATCATCAGCAAGGCGCTATATGATGCTGCCCTGAGGAATGTGCGCGTCTGGATCGCAGGTTTCTCAACATCAACCTTGATAACATCAGGTTTGAGTTTGTCCGTCTCAGTGAACGTAATGCCGTTGTCTGGGAATTGCTCGTAGTCTTCAAAGATCTCACGCATACCCGGGAAATGGGTGAGCAGACCTATCAGATGTGCGAGATTCAGCTGGGACCCTTGCGAGTCATTCGTCACGAGAGACAACTGCTGCACCTTGGCGCAGTCCTCGACGATCTTCTTCATACCCTCACACCTCGGGAGAACCATCCCTGTTGTTTCTGCGTACAGGAAGTCATCGAGATTGTCTTTTATCAGCGACTCTCCTGTGTAAAATTTTGATAATGAATTAAGGATCCCCTTGGTTGCAAAGTACTTAATAGATCCGTCCTTCTGATCCTCCTTCCGGAATATCGGGGAAGTGATGTGGATGCTTCCGTGGTTGAAACGGGCCATCACACGTACAGACCCAAGAAGTGCATTCGGGCCGACACTCTCCACAATTGTCTTCCATGTCTGTTCCGTGAATGGGGTAGCAACGATATCCATGATTAATGCAGAAGTATTGAACTTCACCGTCGTATTTTAATATTTTTAATATTTTTCGTCCGTCTTCGCGGTATCTCCTTGGTATTGGTAACACCAACCGCTTGGATACAGTTGCGTCGGAATGAGGGCGTCACGAGTCTCCTACGGGGTGAGGGATGGCTTGGAATTCTCGATGAATTTTCTGCCGGACGTCCACTGCTACGGATGGAGCACAATCTCACTAAGTCAGGTGTGAAAAGTTCGTGTCACTGGCACTACGGATTGAGATCCAGCATACACTGAGCACTAATGCACCGTGAAACACAACGGCACTACCATGGTCCAGGCACGAGTACGAGTTTAATTCTCCTTGATTGACTGGAGTTTAGGAGTCTCAGCGTATGTGGTAAATTCAACGATTAGTTGTTTACCATATAAAACAAATCCATCCAACCGCACACGCGCCCGATTTGCATGCATGGGATTCTGGTATTGAATGTCCACAAGTAGTATCAGTCCACAGATATGGTTGCTCGAACAAGGATTTTAGTTGTGCAGCAGTTGCCATCATACTAATGTTCGATACTGTCAGGACCCAATCCGACCGGATTTCGGAGGCAATATCAACAACGGGGCGATGGCGAGAAGGCGGCTTTCTAAAGCTTTCGTTGGATGATGCCTGAGTTAAGCACGGATGCGTTCAATGTGACTTTAAAAAAAATGTTTTCTTTATTCAATTTTTATACCACCACTCCGTAGATTCAATCTGTTCACCTGTTATTCACAACGGCTCGGCGAATACCCGATGATGCTTAAGCGCACTGACCAACGAGACCGAAGTATTAGGATGGGATGCACAACTCGAAAGAACACTTTCTTCATGCTGGCTGTCCGTATTTGTACGATCGGTCCGATCGTCATCGTCATCTCGCCTTCGTATGCGGGGTGATGCTGCTAGTATGGCTGATCGTCATCCTCGGCTGCCAGTTGTTGTTGTGTAATTATAGAGACTTTGAGCGCGGGGCTTCATGTGTCTCTTAGTTGGCTATTGAAGTTGTTGCTGGTTGAAGTTTATCTGAAAGTATTCAGATTTGGGTGTATAATCCTGTTCTTCTGAGAAAATTTAGTAGCTTACCTTACTGGTTGGGATGGTTGGAGAGGATTTGGGATATGTCCTGGTCTATTTTACAAATGGATCGTTCTGTGGAGTATCCATAGCAGTCCACAAGTTCAAGCTGTTGTAGAATGGCGTGTCGCCAGGATCGGTCGAAGGCTTTGGAGAGGTCTACCACGGCACAGTCTGTGAAGTGGTTTCTCTCTCTGGCCTTTGTAAGGGTGTTAAGGAGTTCTGAGAAGTACGGCTCAGTACCTCTTCCGTTACGATAGGCGTAATGGGAAGGGCTGAGAAGATTGTTGTGTTCTAGTTCTTGGACTAGTCTTCTATTGACCATTCGCTCCAAAACTTTGCTAATGCAGTTTAGGAGTGAAATGGGGCGATAGCTGCCCACTTCATGTTTAGGACGGTTTGGTTTGGGTATTGGTACAATATAGCTTTCTTTCCAAGAAGAGGGTGTAGTACCGGAAACCCAGATGCTATTGTCAATATTTAGTAGCTGAGTTTTGGCGGAAGGTTTTGCAGTAAAGGATAACCAATGTCATCTGGTCCTACCGATTTGCCGGAGCACTTATGTAGTGCCCATTGCAACTCGTGTGCACTGAAATGACAATTGTAATGCTCGTTGTTGTGTTGTGGGAAAGGGACAGCTGCAGTATTTTTCCTTTGGGGTTGGTAATATGGTGGCCCCATGCTCTGTGGTGCGCGTTGAAGTCACCAAGCAGAATCATGGGAGGTGGGTCTTTTAGTGGAAGGTTTTGCTTTGTTGGATTTTTTCGGGACTTTGTCCCTCGCCTTCCGAAGAAGACGATACTGGTCTCTTGACCGTCGCAGCAGGTTCGGGATGCATCTCTACATCCGTCTGCCTGCACTCCGACTCGGCTTCGGAGTTGGAGCTGGTGGGGAAGGAGGTGGAAGTAGTGGATGATAGAGTGTTAGTGTTGGGGAGGAGGTGGGGGTTGAAGAGGTGGTGATAAGGGGGGTTTTCTGTTCGTTTTCTAGCTCGCTGTTACGTGCGCGTAACTGAGCATTTTTTGCTTTGAGTTCGCTGATTTCTTTTCTCATTAATTCCTGTCTTTTTAAAATGGTATCAAGTGTAACTTGGAGTTGGTTAATTTTATCTTGTTCTTTGTTTTGGTTTTCGTTATTAAGCCTTTCATTTACTTTAATTACAAAGGTTGGGGCAGAGTTGATGGTATTAGTATAACTTTCGACAATTTTGCGAGCCTCGAAAGCACTCACTTTGTTGTCGATTCTAGTCTTTATTATTAAATTTTCTATAATGTAGGCTTGGCAAATGCTTGCATTGGGTTTATGGTTGCCCTTGCAATGGTTACAGCAGGCAGCTGCGGAACAATCTCCGTATGCTGCTTTGCTGCAGTTGAAACATTTCTTTTCTGATTTACAATATTTGTGGGTGTGATCAAAGCTTAAGCAATTGGCGCACAGCATAGGTTTTGGGTAATATGTCCGGGTTTGTACACTGTACAGTCCAATGTCGATTGAGCTTGGTACTCTGACCGCGTCAATCGTCAGCAGAAAAGAGTGAGTGGGAACAGAGGCCCCGTTCACTCTTTTGTGAAAGCGGTAAACTTTTGTCACTTTTTGGCTTACTAATTCAGATTGGATTGATTCGTCGGACATGCCCTCGAGATCTCTGCAAAAGATCACGCACTGGCACGAGTTAAGGGTTGCATGTGGTTCAATGACGATAGGTTCGCCAGTTGCCAATTTTTGCATTTTTAAGAGCCGGGTAAAATGTTTCTCGTTTGGGACGGTTATGAGATATTTTCTACCTTCATCGAAGGGTTTTCCGGTGACATTGTTATTTCCAGTGAAGGTGGTGATGGACTTTGGTGTTATGAAAGGTTGCAATTTTCCATTGTCTGTTCTTCGGAGTACCAAGTACTTCACGTCTTTTGATGTACCCATAGGGTCCATATACGCGGGGATTGTTCTCCCTCTATGGGTAGAACCCATAGCGGGAGGAAAGTGGTCCGCGCCCGGAGGGCCTGCGAACATTACAAAAGTTGGGATTTCCTATCCCAGGTGTTAGTTTGGTAGGTTGAGGGTAGATGGAGAAAGGGGAAAGAAAAAGCCACCTGTCTTATTTTGCACCCGTGTTGAAGCAGGGTGTCTGCGCTGCTGGCCGATGGGCACGGGTAGGAGGTATTAATTTTTCCCGTGCTTTCCACTTGACACTTTCACACCTGCACTTTGTCGTCACTTCACCGTTTTACTTTGCACCGTTGTTCACTGAAACACGTCTACACTGGGCAACTGTTAAACAGGGAATGTCTTAATTTGCGAATGCTGTCCTTCTGCCTATTCTCTGCCTTTTATACCTGGACGCGTACTTGGCGTTGCCCTCCACTTGTGATCCACCGATCACCGGTGGAGGCTACTGCCGATACCTCACAAGCCTATTTATAGGAGTGAGGTATCGGCTTCTCTTTCACTTTCCTATTCGTTGAAGTCACCCATAATAATGTAGGGTTTTGGTAACTGGTTTATAAAATTTTTGACTTCAAATTCATATAGACTGGTGTTATGGTAAGGTGGTTGTGTCGGTGTTGTGTAAATGGATGCAAATGTAATGTTGGTTGGATGGTTTACTATTGTTGTTGTGGCTTGAAGAGTTGTGTTGAGTGTTATACTTTTTTGGGGGAGTTGGGCGTTTATTGCCAGGGCTGCACCCCCTCTGTTTGTTGTGGTTCTGAAGTACCATTTGAATTTTTCTTTCAGTAGTTTGCTGATGGTTTTTTGTTTAGCGTTTGTATTGAGAAAGGTTTCTTGCAAAGCTACAGTGGTAGAGATTCGTTTGGCCGAAGTAAGTGTTTTCCATTTTATTCAATAGTTAAAGATGTTTGGTCATTTTTAAAAAATCTTGTGTTGTATTTCATTACTCTTTATCATAATTCACAACGAAATCAAAAAACAAAAATCAATTCTGGTAAATATTAAGGAAAACGACAATTTTGGCCTAGAAATTCAAGTAAATACAAATTGATTAAATTTTAAAATTGGATTGTCAGAATTTAAAAGAACATGAGATAATATAAAATGATTATTTTCGACCAAAAGGTGAGGGACCAGTTGATGGAGCCAACACTTCAACCTGTGCCTCGGTTGGACGGACTAAAAGCGGTGCCCGACCTTCCATACGAAGGCATGTGTCAAACCAGCTCATCATTTCGTGAGCAATCGTGTGAGGACGTACCTCGAGTCCCCGCATCATCTCAGCAACTTTCAGTTTTATCACTGATATGGCTCGTTGGTTTCGTTTGAGGAAGGCATACCAGACTCGGGCATCCACGCTCCTAGGATAGTCACCTTCATTTTCAACATCTAATACCTGTCGCTCATTTATGGCCAGTAATAAATCATTTTCGTGTACAAATTGCATGGTCATATCGCGACCGATTT
Source organism: Anopheles bellator (assembly GCF_943735745.2). NCBI lineage: Eukaryota > Metazoa > Arthropoda > Insecta > Diptera > Culicidae > Anopheles > Anopheles bellator. The sequence goes on from NC_071285.1 coordinate 31,323,205, forward strand.
GGATGCTGTACATTAAGGGAAGTGCGTTTTCAAACTGCAGATATAAATCTCCCCCTTGAATGGCTCGAGCGTTAAGGCTTCGGTGGTCCTTATAAGCCATCCCTATGGCATGGGGGAAATAATGTAGCGCAGGATTAACAGCATTTGAATATGCGCTCTTGGTTACAATCTTCATGGAAGATTGATAGGGGAAGTAAGATGCCATTTGTTCCACCTCCTCTGTCTCCTTCATGATACTCATCAGGTTTTGTCCTGCCGATTTGGTCCAGACCCACTGGCAGAGGTCGCGGAGAGAAAAAGAGGTAAGTTCCATAATGTAGCCCAAGGTTCGGAATGCTGCACAATCCTTGTAGCGGGTTGCAACTGTCCCAAATCGAAGGTATTGATAGTTCACATTGCCGGAGTTGACGATAAACATATCTAGTGCGGCGCATAGCTTTGAGTACTCGGAGTTCATTGGAAAATGGTTCCAATTTGTCTTGGCTAGTTCTAGCATTGCTGTGATTCGGGACTCCCCCATAGAACTATATTGCTGAAGAATTCCTACTAGCTTGTCGGAAAGAAACTTCTTGTGTTCGGTGTAGTCCACGGTGTCTAGACGATAGATTGCAGTACATAGGAGAGCAACAAACTCCCAGTTGACTTAGTAGTAGTAGTAGTAGTACGATATATTTCCGAAGTTTTAGTTTTTTATGATTTACAATTGGCAATTTCGCTTTTAATGGGTACAGCTTTGCTTTTCCACGTTGATTGGAGCATTTTAACCTATCTTAGGTGACACGCATTGTTGGTTTTTAATACCGTTTTTGGTGGTAGGAAGGTAGTGCAGGAAAAACTTTTCTGGAAAAAAAACCTGCGATGATGGCTTAAGGTAACTTAAACGAACTTAATTATATCCCTATCTAACTTAAGACTATTAAGCTTATTTCCTAACTAATTTATATTTGGTTGAGCGTGTTGGGTAGTTATGTGTTCTATTTCCTGAACTATTCTGTTGTTTTGATGGAAATTCAATGTCAATTTGGCAATGTGTTGGTGGAAGGTGGGGATGTTACCCATTTTGTGAATAACTGTTGTTTTCTGCCATGGAGGTAGGTTGAGAATGACTTTAAGAAATTTGTTCTGGATTGTTTGGAGTTTTTGTAAGTGTGTTTGAGCGCAGCTGGACCAGATGGGAGCTGCGTATGACATGATTGGTCTGATTAATGATTTGTAGATAAGGATTTGGTTTCTTATTGACAGTTTGGATCTTCTGTTGATGAAGCAGTATATTGCTTCTGAATATTTTTTCACATTTGAACCCTATGTTTTCGATGTGTGTTTGGAACGTTAGACGCTTATCAAGGAGTACTCCTAAATATTTTGCTGACTGTTTCCATGGAATTTCGGTGTTGTTAATTTTTGGGCAAAGGCTTGGGATTCGGCGTTGGCTTGTGCATCTTGTAAAATATATGGCCTCAGATTTTGTGTCGTTAATTTTAAGTTTCCATGTGTTGCAATAATTTGAGTACTTTTGAAGGGCTCCGTTAAGTTTGTTAGTTTTTCTTTCTTTTGTATTATAGAGACTTTGAGCCGTAATGGCCTAACATTCGTCTCTTTCTAACTCTACTTTTTAAACACCCATACCGGTTGCCAATCAGGGTACCAGGGCGTTTAAACCTTGGCCTTTCCGAGAGACGTAAACTGGTATGGGGTTTTGAAGGGGTTTTTTTTTTTATTTTAATTCCGGCCAAGCCGGCGCTGCGGAACCCACCGCTGCCTCGGGCCATAGGATTTCGCACGCGGGGGGAACCGTGACCTCGTGTGGTCAACTTTATTGCTCTTTACATTGCTCCTTTACATACATCTTTATTGCTCAGGTTGCAACTTCTTCGGCCGCCGTTGCATCGGCCCTCCGCTTGTCCCGCGCAAGAGCGGCCGCCAGGGTCCGTTGCTCCGCGCGCCACTCCGCCTGGAGCGTGCGCAACATCTCCCGGCAGGCCGCCGCAATCGCCGTCCATCGCGCGGGACTTTCCAGCATCTCCGGGACCAGCCTCTCCGGTGTGCTGGGGAACCCGCCGTCGCGCAGTGCCTCCCACCGCCAACACTCGAAGGCGGTGTGTTCGGCCGTTCCAGGGACCCCCGGGCAGCTGGTGCAGTCAGCAGACGGCGTGAAGGCCTTGATGTGCATCATGAACAGTCTAATAGTCCAGTCAAAACTATTTTTGTGGTTTTGCTTTCTTCCCACTGGTAAGTGTGGAAGGTAGTCCCTTTTGAGGCCTCTAATGCTTTGACGACTTTTTTGTGGTCCTCGACCGACTCAGTACGTATTGTTGTGCCCTTAAACGTAGCATTTGTCGTGAATCGGACTACGCCGGCTGCGATGATGATGCGGTGTACGAAACCGACCGACGAACTATACACCACTATCGGTGGTGTTCTCGAGCTTCTAGCCGTGCTCGGTTGGCTTTGGGCTGCGCGGGCGGGTACGTCATCGCCAGCGTCTGATAGCAACTCAAACTCGTTGCTAATTTTTATTCCTTCACCGCTCGTTGAGCCCTCGGCTATCGAGGCTTCAAGCGGGCAGAATCTCTTTTTCCGTTTTGGTGCCATATTCGGATGGCACCTATTATTAGCTTGGTTCTCTTGGCACTTTTGTTTTGTAATGATGTAATGATGTGGTAATCGGATCCAGCATTACCACTTGGGCTTACGCTGCCGATAAAGCTCATCAAGATTGTCCTTGACCCCGGATGTACCAGCGACTGGGATGCTCTCTTTGACAGGCTCAGGCTGTCTGATGACGGGGGCGACAGAAGGCAACGATTCCGGCATGATCCTTTCACCCGACTTCAAGATCGAAATGATCCCTTTGCAGAGATCTTCGATATGGACAAGCCTCTGGGCTGCAACATCAGGTAGCTTGGCCGCTGACTCCATCTGTGATACTAAGCGCTCCCATACATCGGTTTGGGCGCTCATGCGCTTGGAGTCGTACATCCCCGATCGCTGGATTTGGTCCAAGTAGAAGTTGTTGGCCTCAGTAAGAAGCTCATCGTCTGACAGATCCCGGAAGTTTCGAGGGAGTATAAACTCGCCCTTCTGATTCCTAACGGAACGAGAGTCGATGAACCGCATAATGCCCTCGTCCGACATGAGATGTGCAGTCACATGGCGACCTTCTTTCATACTCAGGAATCGGGCATACACGTCACCAGTATGGTCATACTCCTCCACCTTCTCTCGGTGTTCGAATCGAGCACTATTCTGCTCATACTCCACGACATTAGTGGTCTTTTGTGGCGGCAAGGTTGTCGGTGGGGGTCCAGGAGCTGTTGTGTGCTCGTAGAAGTTAGCAACACTTTCGATCATCTGATCTACATCCTCTTCCGAGGGAGATGTCGGTATATCGAGGTCGACCTGTCTCGCCATCGACAGCAAGTGAGACGGGATGTTCTCATACGGAAGAGGGGCGAATCTATCATCATACTGTCCGATAATCGGGGGCTTGTAGCGTCCTGCTAGGATCTCAAGGCGTAGTTGAATTCCCTCATAGAGGTAGTCCCCCACATGAGAAATGACCACGATTATGGGCTCAGAGGGATCTTGTGCTCTTAGCCGATCAAGCGCGACCCACGGTGTGATGCTCTCAAGTTTTGGGACAGGAAGATTCTCTTCCCGGATCGTCACTTGCATCTCGTCTGACATTCCAGTGATCCCGTCGCCTTGTACGACGGACCGAATGACTGCATCTGCGCATTGCACCCTCTCCCATCAGCAATCCGATCATAAAGAGCGCGTATCCATTGAAGTTCACAGGCTCCTCTGTATAGACCAGAAACCCGTGCACCATTGTGTGCGTGTTGAAATCTTTGTACTTCTGGCTCTTCGCGAGTAACAGCGAATGGTGGAGGAGCCAGCATTTGAGGATCTGATAGGACCTCTGCATGGGGGTGTTCTTCATCGTGGACCACCGAAGTGGAACCCAAGCGCTGAGATCACTGTTCCCCCATGGTCGATCAGGAAACGACTTGCCACAATCGTCAACGATGCTCATCAAGGGCCTCGGAGGTGGAGGGGTTCGGTGCATCTTCGGCATACTGATCTGATACGTGTACTTCTTGTTCGAGGAACAGGTTCATGGACACCTATATACTTTTATTTTTAACTTCCTTCCTTCCTTCCGTTTTCCTATTTCTGTTCACTAGCACGTTCACTAGCAGCTCGTCACAGAAGGGTAATCTGTTGGCGCTGATGCTTGAAATGTTTTATTTTCGATGTTGCGTTTGTCTGGATCGTGGCGGAATTATAATATCTTTCCCTCCGTTGGAAACTCGTTCACCTCTTGGAAGTATTCATTCTCCTCTTGATTGGCTTCTTCTGCCATCTGGTCTAAATCAATGAGTTGATCTGCCATTGTCTTCCTGAATGATGCTGATGGCTTGTTTCTTCCCCAAATCCTTTGATTGTTGTTGATTTGAAAAATTTACTTGAAAAAAAATCGTTTGGCCGAACTCTTCAAAAATAGTTTTTTACAGAGAAGTTTTACGATGCTAGTCAAAAGTTAGTAACTGGTATGACTACCTCTGCTTTTAATTACTTCAAAAATGCGGTTTGGCATTGACTCACACAATTTTTGTAGAGTTTCTATGTCAATATTGGTCCAACACTCTTGAATACTTGCTCGTAAAGTAGCAATGTCGTTAAATTGACGTCCATTTGCATAAACCCGTCTAGCTAATATCGCCCAAAGGTTCTCCATGGGATTACAATCTGGACTGCAGGCCGGCCATTCGAGTAACGGAATGTTTTTATCTTGAAACCAAGCCTTCGATTGCTTGGAAATGTGGATCGATGCATTGTCTTGCTGGTATATTTGATTTCGTCGGAAGACGAGGAGGGGGCTGGTCGTTTACTAGGTGACAAGAATTCAGATTCGGCGCTCGATTCGATGTCAGAGCTGTTGTTGGTCATGGTTTCGCTAGTGACGTCCATGTCACTATCGGAGTTTTCCTTCTTCTTTTGGTTGGTCATTTTCTTGTTCTTGATTTCATTCATGAAAGTCGTTAGTACGTCGATTTGTATATTTCGCTCTTTAAGCTTAGTAGTTAGGATTTCGAGTGTTTTGTCTTTTTCTTTGAGTAAGTTTTGTAGTTCTTGAATTTGTGCGTCTGTTTTTTGTTATTTCGTCGTTGGTTTTGTCTTTGTGGTTATGAATTGTGTCGATGCGGTGTTGTATGGCAGACTTACTCTTTTGTTGGTGGGCAGCGTCAACGATTTGGCGTGCCTCCTTGGTTGAGATGCATCGGTCTATTTTGGTATTAATTATTTCTTGCTCTTTGGCGTACACTGGGCACAAATTGCTGAAACAGTTGTGGCCACCGTTGCAATTTCTGCATTTCGAGGGCAGCTAGCACTTTCCATGCGCACCGCCACCACAGTTAGCACACTTTTCGTCGGTCGCTTTGCAATACTTTCTTGTGTGCCCGAAAGCCAGACATTTGCCACACACCATCGGACGTGGATAATATTGACGGGTGCGCACTCGGTTCAGGCCGATTTTTATGTATTCTGGTCTTGTCACTGTATTGAGAGTAAGCGGGAAAGAGTTGGTTGGCGTCCGGATGCCGTTTGCCATTCTTGTGCATCGGTGTGTTTTTGTGACACCTTGGTTTTTTAGTTCCGCTGTAATTTCTTCTTCGGCCACTTCTCCCAGCTCATTGGTAGAGAAGACTACCATGCAGCTATTGAGTGTAGCGTGCTGCTCAATGATGATTTCGGTTCCGTTGATGAGTTTGTTGAGTTTAAGCAGCTTGTCTACTTGAGTTTCGCTGCGTACTTTCATCAGATATTTTGTATTTTGGCCGAAATAATTTCCGCTGACAATCGTGCCTGCGCCACATCTCCTTACATGTGATGTCTGCGTTTATTTCTGCTACAAATTTGTTCCATGAGTCTGTTTTTGCTTTATAAACTGCTTGTTTGGCTATTCTGTTTGCTTCCTGATATGTAGATATTTGGTTATTGTTGTTGTTGTTGAAAGCTGAAAAGTTATTGATACAATCCATCCTCTCAACCACAGCGTTGGTGACAACACCTCCGATACGTGTATTCGAGAACATGAAAGTATCAATCAGCTCCGACAACATCTGGGGACCGGTGAACTGGTCGACGTGTAGTAACCCTGGTCCAGCGTAGACAACGCCGGGTAACAGAAGGTCACCTTTCGCCATACCCCAAAGCCTGATCAACACCACGCGCATAGGTTAGGTGGGTACGAACCCAACTCTTTACGCAGCATAGACAGATATCGTCGAGCCTTACTCTCGCCGATCAGAGCCGTAGAAAATAAAGAGAGGTAACAATAACCCTCCTTCGTTCTAACGACCATTGTCTTAAGTTCGGTTCTAACCGCCCGAAAGACTTGTTCTGTTACAAAACAGTTTTGGGTATTATTGGATTCTTTCTTGTATGATGACTCGCGGAATTGACTTCGGTCACTTTTGGAATCCAAGTCCCTCACGCTCGATGCGTTTGCACCGAGACGCTGGTCCTTGCGTCGGGCCCGATCGAAGGATATTCACCCGGTCAGCCCAGATGAGCGGCTGCGAGAACCGGAGCGGGCTGTTCTCTCGCGCAGGTGCGCCGCACGCTCAACTGACAGGTATACTCGAATGTCCATAATGTTACAAAACCTTCTGGTAACAATTGTAATTGCTGCAAAACAAATACTTGTTGTGTTCGAATATCATTGTTGTTGTGGGGATGTTTTTTCTTGTTGCTGGGGGGAAGTGCTTTCCTTCTATGTTTTATGGCTACATCTGAATTCCACCAAGGGACTGCTCTTTTGTGAGTTTTAAGTGGTTTGGGAACGCAACGCCAAGGAGTACGCCATTTACTTTCAAAGGGGGTGTGGTTGTGTGGCTTCTTTGGATGATTTTAAGAAATTTCCAGATTTTATTGCTGCTCGGTGGTTCACGATTAATTGACTGTAGTAGATTGGACCCCGAGTTATTGCGCAAATCGTTTAGTTTGCTCCGGATGAGTTGCTTGAGTGTGTTGTATGTGCTTCTTGTTTGGTAATTTCTTCTATCTCTGCCATTTTTTCCTGTACATGTTCTTTAGTTTGATCAGGTTGAGTATTTCGTCGTGAATTTTTAGCTGGAAATTGCCAGGGGTGATAAGTGGCACTGCTGTATTATGGGCTTCTATTATAATATTGCTTAGCGTCTGTATTTTCTTATCAATTTGATCTTTGTCAGTTTTTGCTACTGTGCGTTCCCGCACATTTTACACATTTTTCTGTCTTGAAGCAGTTGGCTGCTCCGTGGCCGAAGCATTGGCACTTTTTGCACTGCATTGGGGCGTTTCTTTGCGCGTAGAAGTCCCATCGGACTCTGCAGTGGTTGATTGCTCTGATTTACCGCAAGGTTGGCAAGTTGGTACTTCCTTTAGTAAAATGCAGCAGGAACGCTGCATGATCGGAAATTTTTTTTGACGTTTAATTTTTTCACCACTTCGGTGATCTTCCACCGATTCAGTCTTAATTGACGTACCTTTGTACGTGGTCGTCGTTTGGAATTTTATTATTCCTGCTGCTATTGCTAATCGGTGGATATAGGACACCGATAAGCTATACACCAAAATCGGTGGTCGGATTTGTACTGACAGTCGTTGACGTCTGTATTGTTTTTCTTCGTAGTTTCTCATTAGCTAAGGCCTCCGCTACAGATGGCTTTCTCACCATCCTTCTTTTGAGCCCCTCGAACCTGCGCAAAGCCATCGCATCGCAAAGCCGTGTTTTCACTGCCACCGGTTGCCCTAATCGCCTTTCTCGACACTTCAAGGGTAGGCCGAGTTGATGGTGTTGTAGGCCTATCAGTATTCGGGGGCGTGCCTTTGTGTATGGTGCGATTGGGGCCCCCCGTAGGTACGGGTAGGCGGCCCTAAGACGCTCCACATCTATAGTCTGCTCGCCCAGGTTTAACGCTTTTACGGTGCGTACGCTCTTCAGTTCATACGTCCTACTTCCCACTTCATACGTTCTACTTCCCCCCAGGCTCTGGCCAGAGTAAAGATCCATTCACTGAGATCACTTGTGTTGGCAGTGTGGTACAGGCCTACACTGTCTTCACATATGTCTATCACCATGTCCACATAACTCGGATGCGTCAGGAGAGCACGAACTATATCCAGTGCCTTCCCTCGTAAGTTGGTTTGTAGCCTTATGGTGTTTTCTTCCGGAGTGAAGCCGTACGTCCGCGACGTTAACTTCTACATGGACAGATACGTTGGCCACTCCTCTGGATCCCCTTTGAAAATCGGTAGATCCTTTGGCCCGGCCTTTCGTGCCTTTATCTGTGCACGCGTTAGCTCGAGGTTGTCGCTGCCTCCCTGATCCCAACTGCTCGGCTGTTGCGACATCAACGCCCCGTGGATATTGTGGGAGCTCTTTCCCGCACTGTGGAAGTCATAGGTACCATCGTCACATTCTTGACAGATGCTCCCTGGTGCCTGACCTCCTCCACCCAACTTGTGGTTCTGCTTGATACACTGAAGCCCTGACTACAGGCACACTCCCCCTTGGTGTCCTTTCCGCTCATCCTCTGCTGCGATTATGGCGTACTTACGCTCGAGGTAGGATGTGAAAAACGACCTTTCTTCCTCTAACCTCTCCAGCTCGCGCTGTCCTCTACAGGAGCACCGGGAAGGGGCGACACTGGCTGTCTGCTCGTCGGGTCGGCAGCCACACAAAGTGGGAATCGAGCCCTGACTCTCTGTTACCTCTCCGGCTAGTGTGCTTCTCAATGGTGGAAGCCTATCCCCAGGAGGGGAGAGCGGTTCTTTCGACCGCTTCGGATGTGGGCAGAGCAACCCGGGTTTGAGGATCAAACGGTCTGTACTAGGATTGCTAATGACTTCTCTGTTCGAGTGCTAGAGTGATTCTGATATTATTCCTAAATTTGCTCTCCTTATATACTAATTAGAACAATAGTTACGCGTCGTGCGTGTAGGTCCGTTAATCCGGCCTGTTAGTGAAGAAACAATAATTCATATATTCTCAGCACCATAAATTTTATTAGGGAACAATCATTATCAACACTTTTTCAGTTCTGCTGTTACCGCTGTCAGTGCCTCAATGTATGAATCAAATTTGTTACTTAAAACTTCTTGGCTTTTGATAATCTTTTCCATCGACTCGTTTAGTTTGCTTGTCTGTTCCTGGTTCTGCCGAAACTCTGCCACCATCGCTTCTTGGCTTTTGATATTCTTTTCCATCGACTCGTTTAGTTTCCTTGTCTGTTCCTGGTTCTGCCGAAACTCCGCCACCATCGCTTCTTGGCTTTTGATAATCTTTTCATCCGACTCTATCTTTAGTTTCATTATCTCTATTAATTCCTGGTTCTGCCGAAGAACCTCCTCCAAACGCTGAACTTTCTCTCTAACGTTGACCGCCTTATTTTTCCTCGGTAGCGGATCATCAGCTCGTACGTTGGAGACTTCCTCGATTGGCAGTTGATGAGTGGCTGCTTGCTGGTTAGGCTCCTCGATGGGCTCCTTCATAGGTTCCACGTTTGACCGTTGGTTGTATCCGAAGTTTTCGACTTGATTTCCGATGATGATGCACTGCAGCTTGGTCAAATTAACCACTCTTTCCTCCAGCTCGCTGAGCGGTTTGGTTATATTTGGTCCTCCTCCAGTAGCGATTAAAGCTGCTCTATTCCACCTTAGCTTCTTCTTTACGGCACATTTGTAGTCGGACCAAACCTTTTAAAAATAATCAACATTAAAAACTGCCAAATAAACATGAATGAAATATTATTACACTTACCTTTTTCCATGTAGCTGGTGTTTCGATTGGTGGCCCAAGTGCATTCAATTCTTTAGTCAAGTTGTCCCAAAGCGCAGATTGGTCTTCTTTTTTTAGGGCTCTGGCAATTTCTGGATCCGTTTCCAAAACATCAACCATTTTGATGAATTGGGTGCGAGTGGTACGCGTTTCCGTATCGATATTTTCCCTAAAATTCGATATTAATATTACTCCATGCTTTCTTATTTCTATTTGAAAGAAAGATATACTCACATTTTAGAATCCGTAGAAGTTCGAGTACTCGATTCGAGTTTCATAATTGGGCCCATAGATTGACTTGGTTGCATTGGGTAACCAAACCAAACTCGCCTCAAAACCTTCGATAAATTCTCTGCGGTCTCCATTAGTTCATTTTGGAAAACTCTTTCCCAATCATTTTTGTGACTCAATGTTTTGTATTCTAAAACTTTCCCTCCACTCTGGGAATAACAAAACCAACGCCTCGCGACCAAGTAGTGAATTCCCGTTGTTTACGGTAGGGATTACAATAATTTCCAAGCTAGCATTTCTGTTTTTCGCTATAACATTTACTCATATAACATTTTCGCTATGCTTAGTAGCTGCATCCGCTGGGTTTTGGGCGAAAGAAACCCATCTCCATTGATCTACGGTCGTGGTATCCAGTATCTCTCCCACGCGGTGAGCGACGTGAAATGTTTTAACTTTGTATAAAAACTATGCACGGGAAAGTGTTCTTTTATATTTTGCACTTTATTATACACCGTACGGTGTGCGCCGAGTACAACCTGTCACACCCGCGTTTCTACTTATAATAATTATTGATCTAGCGGAGAGCCACGAAGTCGGCTCTTTGTGCTGTACTCAGCATAACCGATCATCGATCCGATGGCGTGATCGTTTATGCAGAGTACGTGTTGCTAACTTAGTTCTATAATTCTATTGATCTATCGACTCAGCTTAACCGATCATCGACCCGATGGCGTGATCGCACTTATGCTGAGTAGCCTACGTGTTGCTATGTTGAGCACAAACGGTCGTTGTCCGGGTGGCGTGATCGCGTTTGTGCTGACTTCTGAATCTTGCTGCAGTGCGTGGGCATGTATCCACCACAGACGAACTGTTTGTATTTTCTGTGTTCCGAGCTGATCCACGCTAGGACAGTTTTGGAGTCGCACCAACATACTGTCTTGGATATGTTCAAGCGCATCTCCTGTTTTATTGTGTCGCTTATCCTTACTCCCAGGAGCGCTCCTTGCAATTCCAGACGTGGTATGGACATTATCTTTATCGGCCCTACGAATTCTAGGTTGTCTTTGGTAGTGTTCCAGTATACTCCCAGTATTTTTGATGAGTCGCCTTCCTTATCATCGAGGGGTTTGATTTTATGAGTGTCTATTCTGTCTTCGGGTATTGATGCGAGGAATTTCTTGCTATTTGAACAGATTTTCGTCATGAAGAATCCGCCCTTGTCGTGGACCGCGATGACTTGATCAACTGTTCCTTTAGCTAAGTCTGAGTTGAATTGAAGCTGTCTTTAAATCCTCGAATCCGCGAATTTAAATCCTGTGATCTAGCCCGGGCATCGTCCACAGCGGTGGAGCCGTAATCGCAGAAGTCCCGGAAGGAGAGTCCTGCGGACCAGGTATCCGGGGATAGGGCCTTCTCCCGAAGAGTGAGCGACATACCTACTTTGTAACTTACAAAGGAGAGAGTGCTCGTGTCCCGGCCCTTTGCCAGCAACCGGATAACCGTGATGTTGTCGCGGCCCAGTTGCTCCTTCGCAAAGGCTTCCACTTCCTCGGTGGACACCGATGGCGCGATGCGGGTGATATCTAATTATGTGTTGTGCTCGAAAGCACGTGTTGACTGCTCGGTAGCAAATCGAGAGGTGCTCCGGGCAAAGAGAGGTGTTAGGTGCTCCGGCCAAAAGTATGTTTTGGAACGAAATGCTTCAAACCGATGTGAACTTGTGCTTAATCGGTGCTAACTGACACAAAATGATGCATGAAGTTCAAATTGGACTGCTGCAAGCCCATTAAAGGGTGGTTTAGGGTCGCGAAAGAGCCGAAAAAAACCGAAATTTGATTTTATTTTTCAGGTTCTTTGGTTATTTCGGGTTCCAGGTTATCGGATTAACTACTATTGAGTGTGTGTGTAACTGTCGCTATCTGCGCTGTGAGAGGGAGTCGTGAGATTGGGTTTCGTTACTACTGGCCATAACTAAAGACTGTTTCATAATGTCTAAGCACGATTTCAAATGAACGCCAAAAATTCAAATTAAAAGCAAACTAATTTTTTTTTCAGTGTTTAACGCTCTATTATCTCACTTAATAGTACGTTTTTATAAAATTACATTCTCGTTAACCATATGCTAATGATCGAACTTTTACCCGAACGCTACGCATTAGCCTTCTGCACAAACCGATTTCCGATAATTTTGGACACTTTCTTCCAATCTTTGGCAAATACTTCAATGGTGTTGGTTGGCTTTACGTGTTTTTTCAAGTATGCCTTGGTAAGTGCCCAAAAAGTTTCGATCGGTCTTGACTGTGGACAATTTGGCAGATTCATCTCCTTCGGAACGAACTGGACCCCGTTGGATAGGAACCAGGCAACCGTATCCTTGGAGTAATGCACGGATGCCAAATCCGGCCAAAATAGTACTGGGCCTTCATGTTTTCGGATCATAGGCAGTAGGCGTCGATTCAGACATTCGCGGAATATCGGATTTCATCGTCTCCGTTGTCACGAACGGTTCGGAATGCATGCCACACTCGCAAATGGCTTGCCAAACCATTGCCTTTCTTCCGAATTTTTCAGTAAAAATGGATGTATCTTCATCGTCAGCATTCTGGCGATCCCGAACAGTGTAATACTGAGGACCCGGAAGAGTTTTGTAATCCAATTTGCAATAAGTTTCATCATCCATGATGACGCAAACTCGTTTGTGGCATAGCAGTTGATCATACAGTTTACGGTCTCTTGTTTTAACGGATGCAGCTTGTTTTGCACTCCGTTTCGGTTTTTTCTGCTTCTTGTATGTCTTCAGACCTAATCATATTTTGCCACGATAGACGCATACTTTCTTTCTGGCGTAAACACGCATGACTTTCTGGTCCAAATTTGTATCCACAGGACACGCTTTTCGGCCAGATTTTATTTTATCCTGAAAGCTGCTTTCTTCTTTGAATTTCCTTATTGCGTTTCGAACCGCTCCAATGCTTATTTTTTCCTGTTTTGCCAACTGACTCATCGAAATGTTGGGAGTAGTGCCCCGTTTGTGCACAATCTGTTTGCGCTTCTTTGGAGAAATGCTCAAGCTCAGAAATGCTCAGGAAAAGAAATTGGAGAAATGCTCAGACCTCAAGAACGGGGTGATATAGATCAACTGCTAAGAGTGCCTCGGCCGCTTCGTGAACCTTGATGGACAAGGCTAGATCAGAGTCAGCAAACACAAGATCCAAACAGCGCCCTAAGACATTGGTGATCTTATTGAGCTGCCGAAGTCCAAGGAAGTTAACAGTATCAACGAAAGCAGCCGCAGTACCAGATGCCGGAGCACTCAGAACGCCCAGTTCGTTCCAGTCGATCGCAGGCTGGTTGAAATCTCCCAGGAGCAAAACGTTATCGCACGGGTCCATAAGACTTAAAGCCCCCGAGAGATGCTGGTGTAATTGCAGCAGCGTGGGAACGTCGTGGCTGAGATCGGGAGGCAGATAGATGGTTCCCACATAGAGCGCGCGACGAATCATCTGCACCCGAATCCAGATCTGCTCGTAGGCACGCTCACCGGAGGAATCCACCATACGGCAATCGATGCCTCGACGAACTGCAAGCGCCACGCCGCCTCCACGTGATCCGCCCAGTCAGAGCGCGGGAACGGTCGCAACGATGAACATCAAACAAGTCGCCGAAGGTCGCAGATGGGACAGACGCGTCCAGCCACGTTTCGGTGAGTGCGATGATGTTCCAGTCGCACTCCTGAATAGAAAGGCTAACGGCGCTCAGCTTAGAGCACATGCCGCGCACATTCTGATAATAGCACCTGGACGTGCACGGAGCACGGAATTCACGAAGAAAGTTATTGCGTAAAACTGAGGTTGTAGTGCGTCTACTTACGTCTATTTCGTCAGGCGTTCCACGAGGTAAGAGAGCGATGGGATCCCGTGCTGATCGCACGATCCCTATCGCTGGTAACCCAAGGTGCGCCCGAGTCACCCACGCAGGGTGCTCGGCGCTCACTCGGGCCTCGGGCCCGGCGATATCCGGTCACCGCGTGTCCGATATGACGTTCGGTCTGGCGGCTGACCGTTACGCCGTTACCACCGCTCCTGACACGTCACGTCAGTCGCGGTGGGCCCCTGCAGAAGATTTAGCACACGCTTGTGCTAAACCAGCACCGAAGAGTGCACATGTCGGGTAGATCCGGTAGTGCGACTGGGAATAGTGTAGCAGGAGCTGAAGTGACCACGGTGATTCAGTTGGTTTCGGACGCACGAACGGAGCAGGCAGATGTATCTGACGACGGCGTGCAGAAGCGGGGCGTTGCCGGATTAGCACGTGCGTCAGGGCTGCACAGTGACGCGGTTTTACGAGGCATGAGCGGATGTGATTGCAATGTATGAGCATTAGTGTCCAGGTTTCCGACAACCGGCCTGAGTCGTGGACCAAGATCTTCAAACTCACGGAAGACAACGCCGCAGGGCCACGTCTGAGGCAGCAGGGCAACCTCCCTCAGCGACCTTGAAATCCCGACCTTGAACGACACGAACGATAGATTCGGTCGGTCACGAGGCGCAAGTTTGTACACCAGCACGTCGTCGGTGCGTAAGGACCGTTTCGCAAGCGCTGCGATCTCCTCCGTCGAGACACTGGGGTCCAGCCGCGAAAGGTAAACCCAAAACCTGGCAGGCGCGGCAGGCACCGTTTTCACCGTGAAGCTGGGCGACACCGGAGCGGCAGAGCCGGTATTGCTCCTAGCGGTCTTGGTGTTGTTGGAGGTCGGAGGCAAGAAGCGAACAGGCGGTTGACGATCGATCCGGCGGCTAGTGGTGGAAGCTGATGGCGGCACCTGTGGCGTAGTTTATCACTGGCGAAAAAAAATTCCGTCGTTCAAGGCGGTTCGTTATCACTCGTTTCAATCATACCTATCTCACTCGTGCAGCCTGGCATGCATGCTGCACTCTTTCTTGCACGCTGTATTTTAATTTTAATTTTTATTATCAACCCGGGTTCGCCATTAGGCTAGACCCGGATTCTTAATACTAAAATATTTACAATCGAGAGGAGAGTTTACGTGTAACAGAGAGACAGACTAGAAGGATGAAAGAAGAAGGAAGCAATGAAACCACCACAGAAAGTGGGGAAATCCTGCGACTCAGTTCAAACGGACGGAGAGGAGTTGAGGGCATTGATAAGGGCGACACGGAAGGATGGGAACGGACGGTGAAAGTCAAACAGGGGGTACACTAGGTTGAAGCTACGGAGACACCTTAGAAAGGGATCCGTAGAACCATGACGAGTACGACGATGGGGAACGGGGAAGAGAGATAGAGTACGTAAGGTACGTGAAGGACAGTAAAACGGAGTACGGGTGAAAAGACCAGGATCGTCAATTATCCCCATAAGAAGGCTTCCTTTGAACAGGTTTTGTGCCATTGTACGCCTTACCTCGAGTGACGTAAGGCCAATCACCTGACAACGTATTCTTGTTAGTATTGGATCGGCAAATTAACTTGTTCGCGACCTAGCATGCAAGTGAGCTGCGCGCGGCTACTGGCAGGCTCTATCGATGGCCGCTGCTATCGGTAACACTCCCCCCCCAGGTGCGCAGACTGATGTCTTCGTACGTTGGCCTGCGAGCAGCCGCCTCGCCTAACAGTTTGTGTCCGTTGTTTACCTTGCCCTATCTCGCTTCGCCTGTCAAACTGCTGTCAACCAGCGCGTGGTTAGTGTTATTTTCGTGCTACTCTCGATCAATTTTCCTTCGTTCAATTGCTCTACTATCAGCTGCTACTCTTTCCTGATCGTAACCGTAAGGTTCTTCTCCGACGCTACTCTATTTATGTTATACTTTTAGGTTCGCTTTTCACCCGCGGTCGCCCGCGGGCCTGGCCTATTCTACTTCCGCGGCCTTATTAATATGCCCTTGCCGGCATCCCTACTCCTTATTGTTCTTGGTGGATTCCGGTGGCATCACATCGAGCGCGGCAAGTTTCGTGACGGGGCGTACGTAGGTGCCGTACACCGTCCTTGCGCTTGTTGACCGAACCTGCCCGTCCCGCTTACTGACGAACACACGGTCCACCACGTCCTTCGGCCAGGAACTTCGTGGTAGTTTGAGATCGGCGATGACTACCACATCCCTCGCCTTAACGGGTTCACTGTACTGGTGCCACTTGGTTCGTCGGGTGACCTCCGGCAGGTAGTCCTTCAGCCACCGCTGACGGACTGTTGGCTAACACTTGCGACGTTCTCCAACTCTGCCGCAGAAGGCTGGCGTTGTCGTCCAGCTCACCCGGCCTGCCCAGCCCGCCCCGGTGGTAGGCCTGCCATGATCGGAGCCTGAGGTGCGGCTGCTAAGTTCTTGCACCGTTGACAATTTTTTCTCACTCTGGCATAACATGCGCGGAGCTGGGGAACGTGGTACAGCTGCCGCACTTCGTTGATAACGGTCTCGTGGTTTCGATGGTGAAATTTCACGTAGAAGTCTCGCACAATCAGGTCAGTTACGTTGTGTCGCCGGGGTAGGACTATCGGCCTCTTTGCGCCCCCCGTTGCGTAGTGGCACGCCGCAATTCTCGTTCGCATACGTAGGATCCCCCTCTCGTCCAAGAACGGACTCAGTGGATAGATAGTGCTTTGCTTCGGGATGACAACTGTTCGTGCGTCGGAGGCCTTCGCGCTCTACAGTTGGTCGAGGGCCAGTTCGTCTGCCTTGGACCGTAACACTCGTGTCGGTCTAGCGTCGTCTAGGGCGTGGCAACCTAAACGCGTTCTGGTGGCGACGGATTCGTGGGGCGCTCCTTCTACCGTTTTCAGGGAGCAGAAGAGGCGGTAGTGGTCGATCCAGATGAGCAGCTTAGGAGACGTTGACTCGTACGAGCGCACCGGTGTTCGGCGCAAGTGCTCGTATCTCTCCAGGTATCGTATTGGTCCAGGACAGACAAAGCGGTTTTACGGTTCCGTTTAGGCCCAGCTCAGCCACCAATTCGTCGTGCTCCATTAGCGTGACCGAGGAGCCTTCGTCGAGACATGCTAGAGCTTCCACGCATTTCCCGCGTCCGTGCAGCTTCACCGGCACGTAGCGGAGCAGGACCTCGGGTACGCCTGCGAAATGGTGGTTAGCGTACTTACTGCTGGGCGCATCGGGCTGGTCTCGTGGTTCACGGAGCGCAGTGACAGCGCTCTCTTTCGGCGGTGCTCTCTTTGGCAGGGCCTCCGGCAGGTCCTCAGCCCGGCGCGGCCTTCAGAGCCTTACCGCTGAGCGCCTGTCTAAGCCGCAGTACGTTTTCACTGGCTGAAAATCCGCATATCCGGGTTGTCTCTTCGTAGGTGTCGAAGAAGAGTGGCCAATCTTCAATTTTGCCGGAAAAGGGCGGTAGCTCCCGTGCCACGGCGTGCCGTGCGGACACTTGACTCCGACTTAGCTCGTTGCTGTCAAGCGGGTCGTAGGCCGTGGAGCTCGGGTGAGGTTGGCGACATGGCGTCGATCCGCTCGGGTCATTGAGCTTGGCCGCCATTATGCTCGCTAGTAGGCCGACTTGTGCGCTCAAGTTCCTGACCGTCTCGTCTACGGATACGTCCTGTCTATTTCCGCGTTCCGCTGGGTGATCGGGGTGCTCTTGCGCAGGGTACCCGTGTCGCGCCTCACTACTTAGTCGCTCCGGTTCGGAGGGAGCTTCAAGCCCCCGCGGCGTCGCCGGCTCGGCGCGCGCTTCTTCTCGCGACGGCCCCGCGAGTGTCGCGTCGTTTCGGGCAATGGCGCCGGAGCGTGTAGCCGCCATGGGCGCCGCTCGGCAACTCTCGCACTCCCAGTCGTTGCCCCACACTGTCTCGTCGTCTTCCACGCACGATATGTGAAACGAGCGTGAGCACTGCTCGCACGTGACGTGCTCGTGGTCGACGACGAGCCCGCACAAACTGCATACAGTTGCGCTCATTTTTATTCTTCCTCGGCCAGCACTCGGACTACCACAATCGCTGCGATTCACTCCTTGGCGTCGATCCCTCGGTGGCGGCTTTGTCTGCTTGGACTGGCCACAATCACTTTCGCGGATCACTCTTGCGCGGAATCGGAGCGGCGGATTGGTCTTCTGGCTCGCACTTTTTCACGTAGATGTTTAATTACGGAATCTCTTATTCCGTACGGAATTTTTTAAGAAATTTTTTAGTATTGGATTCTTTTTATGACCGCCGAATTAAATTCTTTGCGACACGTTCCTTAGCGCGCTTTATTCGTTCTCCTCGGAGTTATCAAACCAGCGGGACGAGCGGCTAAAAATTCCGTGCTCTCACGGTCGCTTCTGGAATCCAAGTCACGAGTCCGGGCCGATCGAAGACATTCACCCGTTCGGCCCGGATTAGCGGCCGCGAGAGACGGAGCGAGATCGCTCTCTCGCGCAGGTGCGCGGGTGGTAGAGCGGCCTCTGGTGGCCGGTAGCGCGATCGTATCGACAGTGGAGTGTGCGGCGAATTTCGCCGCACTCTCAACTGACACTACCCTAAAATCATATTCTTCCAAATCCCATCTCATGCGTGTCAGTTTGGATGAGGGATTTTAAGTGAAAATAGATATACTAGAGGTCGATGGTCTGTTTTTATAATAAATTTGCGAATAAATTTAAATATATGGTCGAAAATAATTGATTGCCCAGTGGATAGCTGTTAGCTCTTGTTCTATCGTGGATTTATTCGATTCACCTTTCGTAAATGCTTTGCTTCCAAATGCGATTGATAATTCAATACCATCGTGAAGCTGAACTAAAACTGCTCCGCAGGCTACTTTAGAAGCGTCTGTGATTATTATAAAATCCTTTTGGTAATCAGGAAATTGCAATATTTGAGGAGATAGCAGTCTATTCTTCAAATTGTCAAATGACTTTTGACAATCACTATCCCAGTTAAAAATTGTGTTCTTGCGTAACAGTTTATTTAGCGGGCTGGTTATATCAGCAAAATTTCTAATGAAGCGACGATAGTAGTTGCAAAATGCCACAAATCGCCTAACTTCATCAGCACTTTTTGGCACTGGGTAATTCAATATTGCCGAATATTTGTTTTTATCAGGTTGTATACCTTTTTCTGAAATTTGGTGTCCTAAATAAGTCACCTCATTTTTGAAAAAATGGCATTTGGACGGATTAAGTTTCAAGTTGTATTTTCTCAATTGTTGAAATACTTTTCGTAAATTTTCGATATGGTGATTAATTGAGCATCCTACCACGATGATATCATCTATGTAGAGAAATGCACAATGTGGTGGCAAACCACTCAACGCGATTGACATCATGCGTTGAAAAGAATTAGGGCTGATGTTCATCCCAAAAGGGAGCCTATTGTATTCAAAATGACCTCTGTCTGAGGAAAAAGCTTTGTATTTTTTTGAATTTTTGTCCAATGGGATTTGGTGAAATCCTGACATTAGGTCGAGTGTAGAAAAATATTTTGCACGACCTAATTGATCTAGAATTTCGTCTATTCGCGGGAGTGGAAATTTGTCTGGAGTAATTTTTTTGTTCAATTGTCGGTAATCAATTACAAGCCGCCATTTTTTATTTCCATTTGGATCTGATTTTTTAGGAACAAGTAAAATTGGTGAGTTGTAAGGTGAGGTTGAGTTTTGGATAATCCCTTCATTGAGCATCTTCTGTACCTGTTCATTTATTTCATGTTTTTGAGACTCGGGTAATCTGTAATTCTTTATGTAAGTTGGTTTTGGGTCGTTGAGAGTTATACTTTGTTTGTAAAAATTGTTTTCTGAAAGCGAATCACCTTGAAGTGTAAATATGTCGTTAAATTCAACACAAAGTTTTTCAAGTTTGTTTTTAACTAGAGGCTCATTGCTTTCAAGTTTAAGCTCATTCTGCAATTTTTGAGCTCGTTCGCTAAGCCTATCTTTGTTCGTATCAGTTAGAATAGAACAAAAATAAAAATTAGCTAAAGATTCGTGTTTGGGACGAAAATTTTCATTCATTTCATTTCTTACTATGTGGAATTTCTGGGGTAATTTAAGGTTATTTAATATTATATTTGTTTCAGTAGTACCCATTGTACTTACTTCTCCATGACCAATGCCTTTTATATTGCATGTCTGACTTGGATAATAAATCTGGGTTTTTCTAACCAATCCACATTTAACAACTGATATATCGGATCCGCAATCCACAATAAATGACAATTGTACATTTGACATGTCAACCATCAACTGGACGTAGTTGGTGGCAGACACATTTATCGTATATGCTGCCCCAGCTGTACTCCTAAAGGGTGGACATTTCCATTATTTTCCTGTGGGATGTGTTGTTGTTGTTGCTGTTGCATTTGAATTTGTGGATACCACGGCATTTGGTGTGGATACCACGGCATTTGGGTAGCCTGGTGTGCTAGGAACACATTTGGTGGATATCGTCCACGCCCAATAAAATTGCCTCTTTGGTTTGAGACATTTCCGCGATGAGCCCAGTGGCCTCTCTGGGGTCCGCGCTGAGACCAGTGGCCTCTCTGGTTTGTAAAATTTCCATGAAATTTTTTCCCAAATTTCATTCCACCCCGTCCTCTTGAGTTGGTTACTTGGCCAGCAAGGATTTGGGCATTTGTAGGTAGCGAATTGCTTTCGGTGTGTGATTCCCTATTATCTTGTTTACTGTAAGCGGACGCATTGGCGTTATTGCTGACAGGTTGTTCGGCTTCAATTTCTGATGCCTTGTCAATTGCCTTTGTGAGCGAGTCGAATTGGCCCGCTTTCAACACAAACTGTGTGTCCTTATTTTTTAGGCCCGATTGCAAAGCTTTGATGCCTGAGTTTGCCGCTAGTTTGGTAGCAACGGCTAGTGGAACGTTTTCATGGAGATAAGCTCTTTCTAAACTAAGTGTGAGCTTCTCAATTGTTTCCGTGAACTTGACAAAAGAGTCAGTTTGTTTTGAGGCGTTCAGTTTTGCAATAATTGTGCTCGGCGAAGTTGTCTTGCTGCATTTTTCCTTGAGCTGGGTGATTATATCGTCTATTTTATTTGTGTCGGGAGAAATCGCCGCTCCTGCTTTACCTTCGAAGCGTGAGAGGATGGTATCGATTACCACCTCATTGTTCGCTTCTGTTATGAAGGTTTTACATGCCTTCAGCGCCGATAATATGTTAGATAGTTTCTCTGGATTCCCGTCGTATTCGGGAACCAACGAGATGATAACTTTAACCAGCTCAAGAGTGTTATGCATCTTGGCTTTTGAAATTTTGTTTTTAGTCCTATACAAATTTAGTACGCATGTCGAGATTGTTTTAAACGATAAGAGCGGTTTGTTATTAAATTTGGCTTCAATTTGATCTTTTACTTGCGCGTATACTGTCCTTATCTTTTGGATCAATATAACATTGTCCTCTTCTCCTAATTCTGACACCAAGATTATTAATTCGCTGAATAACCTAGCACTCTCAATTTTTTTTTTTAACTAATGTGCGCCTTAAATATTTTCGGTTTGGTGCCTTCTTGAAGTTACTCAAAATTTGTTGTAAAATTCCGATTTTAATTTGGATTTCTTCCATACGGTTTTTTTTTTGTTTTATTACTAGTAACTTATCTTTAGAAAGACTTATCTTTAGGGCTGTTACTGCTCCGTGGGGTCATCTGTCATCTGTCGTGGCCGGGAGATCGTCACTTGTGCGGAGGAATCATCACTTCTGTCAGGGCTGCTTCGAGTTGGGGTGGCCAA
>NC_071285.1:31345040-31347794 GCF_943735745.2 Anopheles bellator
CACATCACTTGTTTCACGTGAGCTTTTATCTAACGTACACATTGGTTGTAGTTTATATTTGTTATTATTAGGTATATTTTTCTTTTTTTTAAACTTTATCGAGCACTGCCAGAGAATTTCTGGCTCTGATAAAGGCTCGTTTGGCCATTCGCTTCGAGTGGAGACGGTACAATGTTAATGCTAATTGTATTGCCACGACGACGAGGATCACGATGAGTTTGATTTCGTGCCCTTGCAGAAACTCCGTGTGGAAGTCCTGATTGTTAATTATCGTGACATCTTTGTCACCGGTTATCTCCGCCTTGGGAGAAGATTTTCTGTTTCCCATTTTTACTAAAAACACTAACCACCTATTGAACAACGTGCGCGCGTGCGCGCTGGCAGATATTAATCTATTTCGGTTCGCTTATCACTTTTTTTTTTTCGGTTCGTGCCACTTTTGGGGCCAACGGCTAAGCACTAGCCATTGGGACTAAAATGCCCCAATTTTCACGGTCGCCATGATAAGTTTGTTCGAATTATTTCGGATTGGAGAACAAAACACCATGTTCTCCTTGTTCGGTGGTTCACTCACGACTGGTTTTATTAATCGAACTTAGCGTACTCCAAAGTTCCTATTTGGAGATACTTGAAATCATTCTCTATGTATGTTATTAAGCAGAGTAGGAGAGAAAGAAAGAGTGGGCCAAACGAATGAGCGAAGAGCACGCTTGACAACGGCGCGTGTCATTATGCGTAATATGATAGTACGCATTTATGTGAATAATCGAACCGTGAGCATGTGCATGCATGGATATGCATGCATAAGCACTTCGATTATGTGGGAAACAATTATTAGCTCATACAGCAGTTTGAAAGGATGAGAACAATTTATTTTCTCATCCTTGTCTTGACCGCTATGGGTTTGGTTACATGTGCGATGCACGTGTCACAATATCCTTCTCCGAGATGTGTACCTAGCAGCTCCCTGACTTCGTTTATGTTTGCATTTTTTTCTACTCTGACTGATACCTGGCCCTGGCCTTCACTACCGTTGCGGAAGTCCGAAAGTTGATGCTACCTCGGATCCAATTTTTCCCTTAAATAGGAACGGGTCACCGCGCAAGTTTGGTTGATTTTCGGAATGACTACCAACCTTCCCTGCTGTCCGTTGGACGTAAGCTTAGCAACTTGCGTCAACATTCCTAACCGTGGTCGAAATCGATAGCTTCCCACCACTGGTCCTCTCCTGCCTAACCACTTCGGTCCTCGTCTCGTGGTCTGTAGTCGCTGTGTCAGATATGCTTTCTGATTGTAAGTTAGCAGCAGGTCCCTCACAGGCAATTTTCTGATTATTCACGGTGAGTACGTCGTCTAAACAGGGTTGATCCAGCAAAACTGACTCAATGGTCCGTCGCTTGTCAACATTCTTGTCAATGCTATTCACCTGTTGTTTGTCAACGTTATCAGCGTCACGCGCGTCATCTCCAAATGCCCGTAAGCCCTCTTCCAATCTTTCACACATACTTATTTCAAAATTTTTGAACCTGTCGTTCAGCGTATCCAACGTAACACAATCGTTGCAGTGGGATCTCTTGCCCGGTTCTTTGGTGACGTTGCAACCGTCGCACCTAAAAAACAAATTCGGGTTATCAGAAAGAATTCTTAAAACAGACATTTTTAAGGATGTGCAGCGACGATGAAATACACCACCACACTCTCCCTCACAAACCACGCTCTCGTCGCCCACTATCACAGGCTTACTGCATTTCGAGCAGTTATTGCCATTCATCGCTGAATTTCGGATCTCCGCTGACCCTGGAGTCAAACTGGGCATTTCATCCGCAAAACAACAAAAATCTACGGAGCACACAAAACACGACTACACTTGTCATCGTCACTTGACGGACTTGAATAACAGAAGGACTTGATGGGGCTCGCCGATACTGGCTATCCAGTCTCTTGTCCGTCTGGACGCCTGGGATTGTCGGCTCCCCGATTGACTGATTTCGGCCTCCTCGAGGATCCGATACTCTCCTCCATTTTGCACTCATGGAAGGCTTTTCTCGCCTCTGCTTCCTTGGCGAGGAAGGCTTCCTCCTCCTCCAGCCTCTGCAGTTGAAGGAGCCTTCTCCTTTCTCCTGCGGAGCTTCGCGAGGATGTGGTACTTGGTTCTGAGCGCCCGCTTACTGTGCGAATGGCGGACGGCGTGCCTTCGTCGTCTGCCATCTTTCCTTCGTGAGTAGGCGCCATCGTTCCTTGCCATCGATCACTCATATCACAAATCAAGAAACTCAAACTTATTTGCAAACTTATTTGTTCCATCCTCTTTCGGGATTGGCTCTATCGCCTCCCAGAGGTCTTCCACTTCTAGGTAAGTGTGAACGGCGAATTTCCACGTGCGCCAGTTCTCTGCCTATCAGCCTCTCGATCGCGGGTAGCCCTTGGGTGTTAGCTCGCCCTAGAACACCCACTGCTTCGTTCGATCCGCGTTCCAACGCCATCACTTCACTCACGTTAATCTGTTCGGTTTTTATTTGCACTTTCCTTTTCCATAACTTGCTCTGGACCCATAACCTCTTAGTAGAGCGTGGATTTGCGCAAGAAGTGAGAATACACGTGTGTGCTCCGTGATGGTCAAAGGCGAAGTGCCGGGACTTTATTTGACAAATGTCATATATCGATGTGCTATAAACCAAGGTTATTCTGGACGCCAACGGTTGCTATATATTGTAGACCACCTGTAACGCGGCACAGCGGTTACGTAGCTTAAGA
>NC_071285.1:31387794-31449715 GCF_943735745.2 Anopheles bellator
CAGCCTTCGCCATGTCCGTATGCACTGCGTTCGCAGCCTTTCGAGAGCGTCGTTCCACCAGTATACAGCTTTGCGTCGCGGCGACGGGCGCAAGCTGCATCTTGGTAGCGTCTCGTCGCAGCATCTGCTGAGGGCGTTGGTTACGGCATCGGCATCCGGCTCAACATCGGCGAAGTTGTTCCAGTACAACGCGCCCCGGAACGCTTCACTGTCGAATTGCCGGATACGCCACTTGCGAATCTCGTGGCCGTCTGCCGCCTCCATTTCCCTCGCCGTTGGTAGTGCTGCTGATGATGACGATGACGACGACACCACTTCATAGAGCACCGCCGCGTGGTCCGACTCGGGGTTGTTGTGCAGTACCCTCCACTCCTTGATGACAAGGTTCGCCGAAGCAAACGTGACGTCGATGCACGATCCTGCTGCTGCACCGCTGCCCAGGAAGGTGTGGGCGAACTGTCCGCTCTCGTCGCGCCGGTTGGCTAGGACGAGGCCGAGATCCGCCACCACAGCCAGCAGCTCATTCCCGCGCGCGTCCGTCCTGCGATTGCCCCATTCTTCCGCATGGGCGTTGAAGTCCCCACCAAGCACGACTCTATTGTGGAGGCGCAACGTTGTTGTTACTGCCGTTAGCAGCTCACGGTACTTGGCCAACGTGAGCCGCGGTGGCGCGTATACACTGGCAAATACGACGCCACCAACAACTGCCACCACTAGCCCTTCCTGGATTGCCAACGTCCTCTGGAAGGTCGCGGTGCCAGCGGTGACAATTGCGCACGACTCATTGCCGCCCACCACCCACCTCGGGTGCGTCAGACTGTAAGGAAGCTCCGATACCAGCGCCACGTCGACGTTCTCTTCGCTTACAATCTGATGCAGGGTTGCTAGCGCACCCCTGCTCCCCTAAGATTGGCTTGGAGTACACAAGTCATCGTCGTGGTGCGGTCCCACAGTTGGTGGATCCCGTGGCATGGGGTCCCCCACAGTTCAGACATTTGGCGACAGCAGTGCACGCTGCTGCCTTGTGTCCAGCTACGCCGCACCGGTAGCAGCAGTCCCTTCGATCCGTTGCCCGGCAGTGTGGGGCCAGATGTCCTCGCATGAGGCATCTGAAGCACCGCTGTTGCTCGCGTGGCGTTGGCTCCGCCAGTCGCGCCGTGCATCTGGTGAAGCAGAAGTCAATCTTCTGACCCACCAGTGGCTTTGCTTCCCGGATCGGAAGCCGGACGCGCACAAAGTGAAGGCCATTCTGTCTGCGCGACATCATGACCGCGCTGGCTGGTACTACAACGCCAGCCTTGCACATGCCGTCGCAGACGTCCTGCACTGTGGCCGACAGGTCCACCCCGCTGAACTCTAGCGCGGCCATCTCCGTGCTGTGTCGGACCGTTGCCGCCGCTCCAGTAAGTGCCTCAATGTTGCGGCACACAGCTGCTCCGTCCGCGTCTCGGCGGAGCTCCACTACGAGCTCGCCGTTTACACGGGTGACTCGGGTGATCGCCTTGTTGACCGTGGCGGCGATCTCCTTGATCTCCGAGGTAGCCGTCTCCGGGGCAAAGCGCACTAGCCGGTGCACCTCCAAATAGGTGCTGCCTTCCGCCGGAGCGACGCGGATTCGGTCCTTCCGCGGGCGGTGCCTCCCGTACGGCTTGGCTCCCATCGACTGCTGCTGTTGTTGCTGCTCCTGCTGCTGCGCAGCATGGCCCGCTTCCCACCCTCTTTTCTCTCGCAGTTGCTGAAGCTGCTTCTTGCTGAGCTGTGTGCTCCAAGGGACCTCCGGCCACTCGTGAGCCTCCCCCTCGAAGTACAGCTGCTCCTGTTGCTGCTGAGGCTGCTGATTCTGCCGCTGTTGCTGCTGCTGCGGCTGCTGCTGCTGTTGCTGCGGCAATTGCTGCCACCCTTGTTGCGATGGCTGAAGCTGCTGCTTTTTCTGCCGCATCTGTCGCCGGCGCGGCCGCTGCTGCTGCTGCTGGTGCTGCTACTGCTGTTGCTGCCGCGGTATTTGCTGCTGCTGCTGCTGCTGCTGCTGCAGTTGCTTTGGCTGCCGCTGCTCGATTGCGCTTAGTGCCGCCGCCAGCATTGCCCGCAACTCCTCCACTTCTCGCCGCAGGGCTGCCGAATCGGCCTTGGCCGCCTCTGCCTTCAAGTTTGCGGCTGCTGCCTCCATTTTGGCAGCCGCGCACTCGCCACAGCCAGCGGACGCCATTGCCCCTGCCATCGCAATTGGCCCGGTCCTAGCCCTGCCCCTGACATCGGCCTTGGCTCCGCTGCTCCGCTCCACGATTGTGACATCGGCGTCACTTTCGGAGCTGGTGTCCGTTCCGCGATCCGCGCCAGAACAGCCCAGCGCCCCTCTACCGCCCTTCCCTGTCGAACGGGTGACCACTCCACATCGCCGAGCTTTAGGAGTGCTCTCTCCCTCGCACTCGCCAACGTCTGCCGCAGTCGCCACGGCAGTCTTCATATCTCTTGCCTTCGGAGGGGCCATTTCAATGGCCCTCCGAGGCTCTGCCCTTGTTTCGCGGTCCAAATGTTACACACATGACGGATTTTAGGGGACGCAACGCAACAGACACCACTTTTGCCGCCAAATGTCACGCTTTAGCCGTCCAAAGGTTCCTTGGCCCCTGCCGCGTTTTCGGCCACTTTTGCCGCCAAATGTCACCTGTCACCTGTCACATGTAACCGACCGACACCGCTTCGCTGGCTTCCAACGGTCGGTTGGTCTCGCCGCCGCCAGCACACACTCGCACTGTCCACGCGCTCCTTCTCCTTCTTTCGCACAAATGGTTTCGCGAATGGCTTCGCTCTTCACTCTTCCTTTTCACTTGCACTTACAGACCCACGCGGTCTTCGCAAAACACGTCCGCTCTCTGCGGCTGCCACGACGCGACTCATATCGTCTGTACTCGCGGTGTCGGTCTGTACTGGTATGTGTGGCACATAACTATATAGTTAAGTCTTTTGTGTCGAGCTTGTCTTTTTTAAAAACTTAACAAATTTATTTCTTTCTTTTTGGGAACGAACTGTTGAACGAACTGTTGAACGATCTACTCTGGTCGAAGGCTGGAGAAGAACTGGCTTCTTCTGCTGGAGACTCGACTCGCTGACGCTAACGCTGACGGGTGGTTCGTCGGTTTCGGTGTGTGGTGGTTTCCGGAATTGTAGAAGGAATTGGTTGATATTCGTCTGGAGGGTTTGGTTCACTGTTCCCATGGCCCTGAGGGCCTTCTTCACGGTTTGCACGTACCGTTCAGCTTGTCCATTCGTCGATGGGTGGAAAGGTGCTGATAATTTATGGTATTTCACATTTATTTGAACTCTTCTGCCGCGAATTGAGGTCCGTTGTCAGAGACCAATGTAGTCGGTACTCCGTACGCTGCGAAAAGTTCCTCTAGAATTTTGGCTGTTGCTGAAGTAGTTGTACTTCGGGTTATTTTGATCTCAACCCACTTACTGTGTGCGTCGATCACTATTAACAGCATTGAACCTGCCAATGGTCCTGCGTAGTCGATATGTATGCGTTCCCAAGGTCCTTTGGGGTACTCCCAATGGTGACTGCTGAATTGTGGTGGTGCTGTGGCGTGCCTTGAGCATTCTGCGCAGGATTTTGCTGTTGATTCGATGTCCGCGTTTGGTCAGGCCAGTACACGAACGAGTGTGCTAATCCTTTCATTTTGACTGACTGATTTTGACTGATCTGGTAATTGTAGTATTTGGTTGATCGCGTATTGTTCAAATTCGTCAACCTTGTCTTTTCCCTCGTACGTGGATATCTTGTTCACATGTGTTCGGTTTGAATTGCTCAGGATTCTTCAACAATAGTCGGCATTTGGGTTTTGTCTGCTTGGTTTATATATCACGTCGAAATTGAAACGGCTTTATGGCTGGCGGCTTTATATCATTTTATTCGCAATGATCCTCTTATCATGTTATTCCGTTTGTTTTTCTCTCATTATTTTTTTATCTTTACCGTGTTCGTCTTCTCTGCTTTGTTTTTCCTGTTTTCCCCCTTTGTGATTTTTCTTCACCTGTATTTGTTTTCGCACTGTTAGCCTAGTGTCGTCTAATGGGTTGGGACCGGTAATGACGTAAATTACGTTCAATGTTGAAGTTCGACAATTCCCGACGCGGCTTACTTCTATCTCGTTGTAGTTCGTGTCCTTCATATATCCCATATTCTTTGGTTCCTGTTCTACTTTTTCTCCTTGCGGTATTATCCCTACCATCCAGTTGACGACTTTGTTAAAGACCACGATCTGGTGCGTCGTTATGTTGATTTTTCGGGGTGACTGCAATAATTCCACGCGTTTTATGGTTTAGTTGCGTACTTGTTTGCGTACTGTAAAAGCATCGCATTAAACTATAAGCAATTAAAATGATTTTATGTACGTTCGTATTGAAAGCTGGAAAAGTCATTCATTGATGGAAATGATCTTATGATATGAGCAAATCAAGAAAGTAGAAAACATAGAAACCTTTTTTCAACATAACCTTGTAGCGTCAGTAGTGGTATACTTTCACTAGCTTCTTGTGCTCGAGCTGTTTGTGTACTCGAGCATAACGCCAAGCTTTTGACCGGAAGAGCATACCGTCAAAAAGAATCTGGTAGCAATTGAGGGGACATACGAATCGTCAATGTTGTGCTTGTATCTTCTACTTAGCACTACCTTTAACAGCTTGTAGTAACCACCTGGAACGTGCAAAAAGAAACGATTATAAGGATAGTTTTATTTGGTTAGAGACAAAGAAAAGCAAAAGCTGAAACGATAAAACAATGCAGCGGAGAATTGATAATGACAACAAAAGAAAAGTTGATGGTTGCGTGCAGCAACGTTTTACTGAAAACGATGAGAACAGAAAAAACTACCGTATGCAAAAGTTTATATTTATTCAACAATCTCATGTACGTGTTTAGTGCCATAAATAACGATACCAAATACTATCATACACGCATTATCAAAGATAGCTCGAACGTAGCAAATGCGAACAAGTATAATGGTAGAATGCATAATCCTAACATTTCGGAGTAAAGGCGATGTCGTTGACAGAGGAAATCTTGAGCTAAGTAAAGGCCAGCCATGATAAAGATAGATAATGATATCAATCATAGTCCACTCGGAAGTATTTTACTATTGAGGCGTTAAAATGAAATCTTCTACAAGTTATTATACATATATTTATAGATATTAATATGTGGACGTATAAAACCGATAGCAAAACCAAGCCATTTCTTATTATAATTGTGATTTATGTGGAAAAGTGTATCCTGACTACATTTCCCTTTTATAAAAAATATTATACAATCGCAAAAATCATCCATGTGCAAAAAATGGCGTGGTACAATGGAAAGGTCTAATCGGGAACAGGTTCAGCAAGAGCAGAAATATTCATATTTTTGTGCAAATCTGCGAAATGCGTTGAGCTAACGATAAATTGCAACTTAACAAAAATATACTTTAAGAGAAATAATATAACGATGCAATTCAATCCGTGCAATCCAGGAAGGATGCTCCGTCGGTAGAAAACCTTGAAGAACTGGCAGTAAATAACTAAATAGCAAAAAATCACAAAAGACACACATAATTATGGGTTTCTGCTAGCTGAAGTGTAAGATATGTTCAAAAAGTGAGTGAATGTGAAAAGCACATTTGAAAAGCAAAATGACTTTTTGTTGCAGGTTGACCAGTGCAATTTGTTCATGTTGTAGGTGCTATATGTTGTGCGTTTGGTGATTACGAATTGTTGTTAGAATTATTTGAAACGTCATGAAAATAATATTGTAATAATATAAGTTTTTTGAATACATTTCCAACTCCCCACTTTTTACAATCAATCGTTTGCCTTTATTTATGTTATAGATAAGAAAAGCGCTTATTATGACAGGCAATGATAGCTTATATGAATTTATTGTGTCCCTCTAGTCCGCCCAGGAAAGTTCTATGCAGAAATAATTATCATCATTTGCAGTCCGTACGTTGTCACAAGTCTGTTGCAAGTACACTGTTTACAAAGGCATGTAAGCAAAATATTATCAAGCAAATATGGTCAACGGTGATGCGCGTAAATAAAGCAAAAACAAAAGTTAAACAATGCCAAGATTTTAAAAAAACAATTGTTAGCAAAAAAACAAAAAGGAAAATGCAGTCAAGTAATTAATGACATTCCCTTTGATCATACGTGGGTGTTTTTGATAAGCAATTCATTAATGCTTGTAGAAAGCGAATGAAATCAAACTACAAGTTTGAGTGAAAAACAATTGAAGTACAAATCTTAACCTTCAACATCTTTACCGTTAGACATTTCATAAGTCTCGCAACGTGTCCAACTCTCGCAATCCCACTTATCTGGAATTCAGAGTGCGAATGCGAGAATGCTTACCTTTTCCTCATTGTCCGAGTTGTAATGATTACCTTTAAATACTCGAACTCGTTTGCCGGGTTCACGGTTTTCAATTAGAGAAACCCCGAGTGCTAAATATGCTACAATGTGTTAAAAAGCATAAATGTGAAAGCTTGTCAAGCTCGTTGAGTACGAACTGTCATTCTGGTGAATTTTTTTAAACATTGCACACACAGATACACATACACAGATAGCAGTTCAGATGTGTGTACGATTCTTTCTATTATATTTTTGAAATTTTTTAACGATTTCCGCGTTTCTGATGATTTCTACGTTTCATCACCAAAATATATACTATCTTTTAAAATAACATTATCTTTGCACGGCGCAGCATAAACAATAAAAACTGATTGTTAAATCAAAGACATCCTAACAGAAGGGCTCTTTCCGTAGTAAAAAGTTGACGGAAGCCCGTTTGTGAAATTCGAGTACCCTATTGAAAAACATAATGCGGTGAAAACTTGATAGATCGTAAAAAAGTTCATCCAGTTGAAAGCTCACGCTACGGAAACTCAACGACTGCCGCGATAGCAAAATGAACTCTAATGAATGTTTGAGTGAATTTCGTGATCGGGTTCGAGAATCATAATAGGGCCCTAAGACAGTGATGAGTTTTCTGTTGTGTGTTTTGTCAACAATGAATGCTTTTCCGATTTTCACAAATCAATCACAAATTTTTATTGTAGTGTCACAATAAACAGCCCAACTAGAATTCATTTTCTCAGCGGTTGAAAATTCGTGTGGTTTAATTCGCGATCACCTAACACCAGAACACACCATACTTCCATACTCCATATTATAACATACCTAAGACAAACTGAGTGGAAACAACGCCATGTGCAGCGCTGTAGAGTAGAAATAGAATTTCCACATGCCACCAAGCGCGCGTCTGAAGCATATTTAGTTCGTTTTCTACAGGCATGAGTGCATTACTTATCAGCATGCCCACGTCCATACTAGAAGGAAATTGTTCACTAAGGGTGCAATGAAAGACTTTATCTGCACTAACAGTCATCGTATATTGTCGTAGTTAAACAACATACAACTCCTCCCAGGAAATGCGGATCAATCGAACGAAATAGTAATTGTTGAAGGACACCATGGATACAAACACCGGACAGTAAGGTTCTGGAAACTAAACTAACTTATTGAAACAAAGTAAGAAAACAATTTAAACTGAATCTATTTAGAAGTTTATAATACAACAATCAAAAGAAATAAACAAACTGTCTTAATTGGAATACCAGTTGTGTGTACTTCTATCATAACTAACTTTGTTTTGACACTCATTCTATTAGTGCCAATGTGGATGATGACCTAGGAATATTCATCAAGAAAGCTGATGATAACTGTTAAAAATTCACATATTTCTTGCTTACGCATGTGACTTTTAAACACCCGAGGTTCGTATTTTATGTTAAAGCTGGCTCGTGCAGCAACAAAAAATTACTTTATTTTTTCTTGTCTGGTGGAGCGTAAAAAAGCCCTTTCTCGTCTCCCTCGCTCGCTTTTATCCTCTCTCTCACTCTGGTCGCTCGTAAACATCGCCCGACGGATTGCCATGAAGCACGAGGAGGTGTTTAACGAATGTACGATCTCGAGGTGCATCGCACGGAACGTCATGCAGGTAAATATGACGCCCCTAACGTTTCTCCATTCGTCGTCCAACAGCAACCTGGAGAGGACCTAAGTAATCCACACCAACGAAGGAAAACGCCCGCTGACCCGCTGCGAGGCGTTGCTTTACAAAGTTGGCCATCAAGGGTGGCTCTGGCACGGCTCGTTGTATTTTGCACTTCTGGCAGCAAGCACTGCACCGTGATTCAATGTGAAATTCCTGTACCACAAAAAAAATCCTGTGCCGTGAAAAACAGTGCCGTCTTATAGTGATCCCGCGGCAGGATAATGGGCGAACGAATTTTTCTATGAACTGTGCTGCAGCGGATGAGATGGCTACATGCCCTTAACACACCGTGCTCGTCCAAGCGAGGTACTAATTTATTTGGCGGACTATGTTTCCCAATATTGTGGGTCACTAAACTTCTTTCATCATTTTTCCTTTTCAGCATGCTGATTTCGGGAGCGTGTGCATCATTTTGTATTTGCCTAAACAAACATCGCTCCGCTTTCTCCAGCTCTGGCTGCATCAGCCGACCGATCTCTCGTTTCTTCTTTGGCGTGTTCTAGAGGAATCTCAGGAGCATTCTTTTCCACCTTGGTAACCGCTTGTAACGAGTCACTGGCTTGACGACATGTTGATGTAGAAAGTGCTTTCGCATTTCCCCGTAAACGTTTTGAGCCACCGTGACTTGTGCGGGCCAATCTGCCTCTGGTTTCCAGAGGAACCCCGGTTCACAGAACCAGCGACTAGACGGTAAATACTCCGTTGGCTTCACCCATTTCGTTCCGTCGTCCGCCACATTGAGTTGCGTCGGAATCCATCTCCATTTCGCTGATGACGCTGATGGGCAACACAGTTATCCACGATATCCATTTTGCATTGAGCGATCATCCAAGTAGTCATATCCCATCCGTGTCCAGCGCGCCAGATCTCGTGCAAAAGCACTTCGAAGTAAATCAGGAAGTGCCGCAGGAGTCCCATGGGATCATATACACTCATCAGCGTACAGAAAACCTTCGGCTTCGTCTGGATTTCATCTTGCGCCGGTAAGTTGCCTTAAAGTTTCATCGACAATCGGAACGTCAACGTATCGCTCAACGTCTCCCACCACAAACCGAGCACCTTCTCCGTTCCGGGAGAATGATCCATGTTGACCAGATGTTCTGGTGTCGGTATGGGTTGCATCTCTTTTATCCCTTCTATCGAGTTGGAAATCCAATTACGGATTTCAAACCCGCCCCGCGCGTGAATCTGCCTGACTTCTTTTGCTAGCTGCGTGGCTTCTTGTACGGTCTCCGTGCTCACGACGAAGTCGTCGACGTAGTGCTCGTTGATGATACCGTCGACCGCAAGCAAGCAGCGCCATAGGCCATGATGGTCATTGCTAACACCGTTGGTGCATTGTGCGGGTCGTCGTTTTCCCAGAGGATCATCTGGCTCCGTTGATCTTCCAGTTTCATTGCTACACGATGGAACATTTCACCGATATCGCCGAGCACGCCGACTCGGAACTCCCGGAATTTGCAAGTAAGTAACCTGCAAGTAAGTCGGGACCGGCCAAAAGAAACGAATTGAGACTTACGCCAGTCACTTTCGCCGCCGCGTCGAAGACCATTCGTATCTTTCCAGGATTGTTTGGGTTGAAGACCGGAAAAATTGGCAGGAACCAATCTCCGCTGCTTTTCCTGCTCAATTCGTCGGTGGTCACTCGGCGTATGTAGTCTCCCCTTTTGGCTCGCATCCTCGTAGTTAACTCGGGATCTTTCTTCATCTTTTGTTGTAGGCTCACCGAGCACACTGGTTCCCGGATTCGCCGCTGCCTCGAAATGGGGACCGCCTACAACCCATCCTAATCGCGTCAGCGACGCTATTGGTTCGTCAAATCCTCCTTCGACACTCCTTAAGGGATGTCCCACCGACAGTTGGTTGATCCCGATCACCATCTTCAGAACCGCCGACGAATACGATTCGATCTCCAGCCCTTGCAGATAGCAATAACGATTCGCCTAAGCGGGGAACGCCAGGGATTGTGGTGGAAGGGCCAGATCACGTACCGTATGAACATCCATCAGCTCGTACATCGGGGAAGTGAGTTGTAAGCCGTAAAGCCTTTCATAACCGAGAGACACTTCCCGCGATAGCTTTCGAGGCACATTCGACATCGCTGTTGGTGATGTACTACTGCTCTTCGCACGGGTATTGCTGCCTTTTTAAACATAGCGTAGGTTGTCAATGAAACGCACACTCTTTGCCTTTTCCTCAGCATGATGGTTGACCCTTGCGTGATGTACAAAGTACACCACACCTTTCATATCCCACCCTTTTTTTTCTACCGTGCAAGCAATAATCAAAAAGTACTCCCCGCAAAAACGCTTTATCAGGCACAAAACTTGACTTAAATGCTTAAAAAAGTTGTTGTTTACACTTTGACCAAATAATCTATACTGCGTTAGATGCGATAAGCTATCATACACATCGAACCAAGACGCCAATCACACCAAGACGGTTAGGAGACGAATGTTAGGCGATTACAGCTCAAAGTATCTATAATACAAAAGAAAAAAACACAAAGACGGTCGAATCTTTCCCAACAAAACCGTAGTGCAAAAAGGAGGCGAAACATTGCGAATAAAATGACTGAAGAAGAACATAAAATTGCATGTGAAACGGCTCGGCTCGAAGTTTTCGAGCGAAACATAGAGATCAACAAGTACATAATTTTCTACGAGAAACTGATTTGAATGTTCGCTCAGCGTTTGTTCCAGAAGAAGAGGCTTATTTGTATCGAGCAGCCTCTCGGTGCGATTGCATCGCTAAGTACAGGGAGCATTCTAGGTTGTTCATTATATTCGGAGCCTCGATAACAAGGAGCGGTGCTACGAGCCTAATTTTGTTATATGTTGGTATATATAATGTTTTTGTATATATAATTTGTTGTTATATTGGTACACTCTTCAAATGAACGTATGTGAAGTTTCATTTCAATCGGTCAATTAACTATTTTTTTACAAGCCATTTACTATCGAAGTGTGTATTTTTTACAATGGAAAAAATCAAGTATCGTACAGTGACTTATTTTTTTTTTGTAGGTTTAAAAGTAAAGGAGATTTATGAACGAATGTTGAAAGTGTGAAAAACTCTTCACCTCTAATTTGGTGGTTAAAAGAGGGATTTCTTAGTTTAAATGTGGTCGTACTAGCCTTCAAGGCGAGCCATGTCAAAAACGCCAAAAAACAGACACAACACCTGAAATCGAAAAAAAATAATCAGGATATCGTATTGGAACATCGTCGAATCACTTACAGAGATTTAGTAAAAGGCCTAGCCATCTCATTGAGCTGTTTAATTAATATTTTGACTGAAGTTTTGTGTTCCTAAAAGCTGTTTGAAAAATGGGTGCTGCATTCGCAAACAACGCATTCGATTGCATCTTTCTTGACAACACTTAAGGCGTTTTCGATAAGATAAAGTGAATTTTGTGCTTCGAATCATCACTATGGATGAGAATTGGGTCTATCACCATAATCCTGAATCAAAACAAGAGGATAACGAGTTGTGTGAACCTTTTTTGTCGGTTCCGAAACGAGTTCGTCCAGAAATTGCCTAAAAAGAAATTAGCATCAGTTTTGTGGGATGCGAATGAAATTTTGTTAGCGGATTACTTGCAAACTGGTAAAACAATAAATTTTGATTATTATTATAACTTTCTAGACCTACTGAAAGTGAAAATTCATGAAAAAAGATCCGATTTAAAGAAGAAAAACATCCTCTTTCATCATTGCAATGCACAGTGTCACAAGAGCAATTTGAAAATGGCAATAATCCATGAACTAAAGTTGGAATTGTTGGAATATCCGCCGTATTCATTAGATTTGGACCCTAGCGACTTCCATCTCTTTTCAAACCCAAAAAAAAATTAACGTGAATAGCGTTTTTCATCAAATGATGACGTCAAAACAGTTTTAAAAAATACATGTGACATGTCGATACTAAATGGCTTGTAAAAAATAAAATTCAGTGACCGATTGAAATGCAACTTCACATACGTTCATTTGAAGAGTGTACCAATATAACAAAAAAAAAATTAGGCTCGTAGCACCGCTCCTTGTTATCGGGGCTCCGAATATAATGAACAAACCAGTAAGAGCGTTCGCATTGGGTCAATGATCGTTCATTGCCAAAAATGCAACACATTGAAATTTTCCGGAGAAACCCCCGGACTGTGTTGGCGTAGTGGAAAAATGAAATTGCCATTACTGACTCCGAAACCAGAACCTACCTCTGCATTCATAACGAAACACCCGGCGAAACACCCGAATCACGTCATTTTCTTGGAAACATTCGACATTACAATGAATGTTTTCAAATGATGTCATGGACGTCAATGACGGCAAAGATTGTCAAAGAACGAGGATTTAAACCGACATTGAAGGTATTTACTTATTTATTTATTTTTATACTAACAGACAATATAATGAAGACAAACTTATTATAGTTATCCTTACGTATTATGTTTCTTCTTCTTCTTGTTGGACAACAACCGCTGAGCGGTCTTAGCCTGCACCACAAAGTTAATCTCTGATGCATTCTGTAACGGTTTATTTTTACGGGCGGGGTTGTTGGTCCCGCGCCAATCCCCCTGTCACGCCGGTATCGGGAATCGAAACTATGGCCGACTGCGTGACAGCGATGAGCGTTACCAACTGCTCTATCACCGAGGGCCTATTGCCTGTGGGGCGGAACAAAGTTCGCCGGGTCTGCTAGGTTATATAGGTTAGGCTAGGTCCATTAGTAAAATATTATATATATTGTTCCTTATTAGTAAGACTTAGAGATTGAGATGTCACATAAGTTCGCCATTTTTTAGTCGATTTTGACAAATGATTTAAATTCAAAAACGTCAATGTATGCTATTTTAGTCATGGATCAATTTACGGTATAACAGCGGACTACAATTGTAGCGCTGTACATTGAAAATAATCATTCTATTTGAAGCACTGTGAAAACTGTGCGTGCTTATTAATGCTGATTTTTTTCTGACATCTTTCTGCGCGGCTATTTGAAGAGTAAGGTGTATGCCAGCAAACCGAAGACTATTGAAGAACTGAAAGCTAACATCCCACAAATTGCTGCTATTACGCCCGAAATGTTGTCAAAAACAAAAATGAGAAATGTCCAAGACCGCACAGCGGTTGTAGCGCCAAAGAAGAAGAAGAAGAAGAGAAGAATTCGAGTCCAATTTCGGAAGATCTAATTTCAAAACTTAAAGTACGTGAATCGTTTACGTTACGTTTAATGTGTAATGATGAATATTTTTTCGAAAATATTGTAGTGCAATCTAAGAACGAACTCGTAACTTAACGAAAGCGGTAAACACGTTCGTAAAAGGAAACTAATTTGACTTATTGGTTTGAGCAGAACAAATTAAACCAAACAATAGCTTTTACTTTGTTGGAAGGGCAAACCTAAATTCTATTCAAAATCTAATCTGATACATTTTGGAACATGCTCGTTGCAAGTTGAACGGCACAGTTTCGTCGATTTCAGGTCCCTTCTATTAATAAAGGGACCTGTTCGCCGATGTCATTATCATCAGTGGAGGGAATCAATTTAAGATAAACTTTTTCCCATTCATTCGTCTGGTGTGTGGCTGCAGAGAGCAAACAAGCCTTCAGCAGGACCCGGACATCCTCCATGATGACTTCATTTATTTTAAAATGTCCGGACCTACCCAAACTGAACCCGTCATCGTTTGCGTGGTGAAGTGAATGCTGTTTCGCTCCGAAACATCCCTACAACAAAAACACAATGCAAACGAGGGTTTTGAGGGGGAACAGTCCAAAACGTACGGTCCGGTCAGTCCGATGAATCCCCGTTTCAGCATCGTTTCGCATAGCGGCAACCTTCGTTACGCTTGTCGCTGTTGTCTTCAACATTCTGACCCTTCCGCAAGGATATTCTTTCACTGGACAAACAATAAACAAATTCATTAACCCCCATCGTGATTACTTATTACACGGATTGCCGGAGAAGTGAGGTGAAAAGAGACGTTTCGGTCTCTTGTTTTGTTCGTAGTTGGTTTAACAGAAGCGGTACGCCAGCGGGGAAAGTGTGCTCAATACTGGGGTACACTGTGCGCGTGACACCGCGCCCTGCTATGTTTGCACTTCCATAAAACCCCAACGCAAAGGCTGCGATACTTTGGCAACGGCTCGTGTACGGCAACGCCTCTGGTAAAGGACGCTGCCGAACAATGGTTGTAATGGCGTTGCCGGAACCCGGGAAGTTGAGTTGTGCAGTTGGGCGATGAGAAACGCGTGCTAAATGGTCAATTTTTAAAAATTCCATAATGCCTATGGGGTGACAGAAAGTGGGGCCGAAAGGCGAGAGCAAACGATTATCAACGTGCTGAACATTGCTGCTGCTGCGGTGATCCGGCATCAATGCGACGGATGCGTATGTCGTAAAATGGAATTGGATGTTTTTAACTTTTTTGTAGCGGACCCATGAAAGAAGGAGCTGAACCTGACAGCTACACAACTCAAAAAAGGCACGATTATTCATCATGCGGTGCACAAACATGGGCCAAGTATTTATGTTTGCAATATTTCAGAGCGAACCAGTTCGTTCATGTAACTGGAAGAGGCCAGTTCATAGCGAAGTGCGGCCATTGACGAGTTAATACAGTGTGGTTGGAAACTGTACCCTGGTAATTTTAAAGCTTATTTTCGTGATCACCATCAGTGTATCTCGTGCGTGCAGTGATGAGTTCATTGTGTGATGGTTTATCGGAAACGTTTATTCAGATCATCAAATAAGGACCAGCATTCTACTGTTAAGGGTCGTTACTACGGTATCGGGTTGTGCCATGTTCCTGTCGTGCAATCCATGTTCCACCTAATGTGATGCATTAATGGCCAAACAATTTACTGACATATCACTGACAACCTGGGTCGGTGCTATGCTCAGCAATTACCATGCTTGGACAGCATCGCATGTCCCATCAGGCCATTTACGCTGTTAAGCAACCGTAAACTTTTCCTTTGATGACTTGTCCTGCCGTCCCGACGCGGAGAAGCGGTACGAGTTCTGTCCTTCTGTGCCAATGCGCTATTGTGTCAAATCTGCCCGACTATTGTCTAGCAGCAGATTATGAATGCCAGTTTTAGCAGCATATTTTGAACGGGATCACTCAGCTAATTCATTAGCATAAATAACTAATGAAGTCTGCTGAAGACGTTCGAGCAATCCACGGCTAAGGATAAACGGATAATAAAGAACAGCGTATTCAAACGAATTTCACTGGGAAGCACAGAGATTTAATTGGCTCCAAATGACTAGTAATCCGATCCTTTCTAGTCGAACCGGTGGTTGAGCAAAGTTTCGTGAGAGTGGCCTTGTTTGCTTTCATCGCACGAGCTCTTTGTGAAGTGAATGTTTAAAGTTTATAATTAAACTACTTGCAGCTCTTTATTCTGCTTCTTGAAAAATAGCTTTGTTGCATTACGAACAGTTCGTTGCACATGCACACTTAAACCACTGGGCTCGATTTTGGTCAATTGATTTTAAAAATTACAAAAACTGAAGCGCAGCATGGAACTGAAAGTTGTAGGGGGGTTTTGAAGAATTTCCGTTAGGCTTTTTTTGTGGCGCGTACAAACATCGTTGATGGTTGACGAAGACGGCTAGGCGGCTCCATTGTAGTGGTCTTATAACTCGTTTTCCAATTTTTACCTTTCCGTACAAGAAGTCATTAAATGCTACAAGCACTGTCTTGAAGTTGAAAACGCAATTCTGAATTGTAAAGGATTTATTCTCGCTTTTGAATATTATTTGACTTGCAGGTTAATAACACTTGCTTGGTGTACTTCGTATGGTAAGAATGGCGTTGCTTCATTCAGTAACAGAGCACAAGTACTAAACCGAAAGCTATTGCGGTACGCAGTTAATGAAGAAACTTGTCTACTCATACGTAAGGCACTCCCCGCCAATTTATGTATTGATCAAACTAGTGCTGTTTACTTTGTGATTCTTGCACGTTCACCAATTCAGTATCTGGTGGCTTGTAGCAAGACCAAGAATACGAAAAAAACCGTGACTACCGCAACTCTACCGAAAGAGACACTCAAAGTTCTCTGGTATCCCTAAATGATTCTCGTTACTGGCGGCACCATAGCGGTACCGTAGGGGGTGCCACGTGCAAAGACCCTAGAGTAACGGAAG
This sequence comes from Anopheles bellator, assembly GCF_943735745.2. Taxonomy (NCBI): domain Eukaryota; kingdom Metazoa; phylum Arthropoda; class Insecta; order Diptera; family Culicidae; genus Anopheles; species Anopheles bellator. The sequence continues at coordinate 31,404,041 of NC_071285.1, forward strand.
GCAGCAAACGGAGTCTTCCTTCCCAACCAACAGGCTGGTGAAAGTGAATGAACCTGAGGAGCGGTTGTCCTGGAGCAGCTTTATCGCTCGATTAATTGGAACATGCGAACGACGGAAGTTTCCGCTGGGGAAGCGAGGAACGATTAAGTAAGTTGTTCCACAATTTCGATGTCTGCTGTCGGGCATCAGTCCTGCGGTGGGGTTGAGCCATCGTGGCATGTTCGCATTATATACATGACTTGCTCAAATGTCGCACTTTTGTTTGTGTTATACCTATGTAACCGAAATGAGTTTTCGCTTATTTCGGGCTGCCTTCACCACGATGGCTCACGATGTTCTTTACATGTACGCGGGGTTTGCAGTTAAGCTCAACCTCAAGGTCACTTAGGGTACCTGAATTCTCTACCATTCCGGTTAATGAGACGCTGGAGAGTTCGTAAGTTTAGTTCACCGCATAAGGGGGCGAGAAAATAGCTGGAGAGAAAATTAACCGACTCAGCGTCCTACTAAAGCTGCATAATTAATCTACCTACCTTCACCGCTCGAATCAATTGAACGAGCACCGAGGAACAGTCCATGGAATGGCGTAGGCTACTAAAGTGATGAGAAAATGTTTACTATCTGAAAGAGGCCAACGTAGAGCTGTTTGGGAGTAAAGAGAAAAAATGTGCTCGTAGATACACGATGTCAAGTGAAACAAAAACACGAAGAACCTCGAAGAATTTTGTTATTTAGTCATTAAACGTTGTCTTTAACTAGGCCAGTGTGGAAAGAGATACGTCCGTTTCAGGCTCTTTAAAAGGTTTAGTTTCCGTCTTGCCCCTATTCTAGCTGCATACCTAACTATTGACGGCTTTGACCTGTTAAGGGTTAACGTGGCCTTATGGAATATGACTGAATGACATAGATTTTTTATGCACGCGAGTTTCAAAGTTATTTCGCATCAATAAACGTAATGGTTCCGATTCAAACACGGCCCATAATGTCCCACCATATGGATCCAGTCGCCAATACGTTACGGTAGCTCGGCAAAAGCAGAACGGCATCGGAATCGGCAAGGATGGCGAGCAGGGGGCCGACTAGTTTGCCAAGTGCTCCGTCGCCGGAACGGCACGGCACACCAAACAAGCTTCTTACATCAAAAGTAAATCGCTCATCAGTTGTTGGAACTTACGACCCGGCAACCGCTCGCACCGCGGATTTGGCCGCGACGGGGTGAGTGAGTTGTTTGCTAGAATTTGGAGTGTCGTTTCGGACCCACAGAAATCGATGCAACGAAGTTCCCGCCGTGGAAGCATCGACGTCTTCGGCCAGCATTGGCCATTTGGTGTCGCGTCGTTCGGGTTGGTGGCAGTCTTCTGGTTGGAGCCTTCCGTTTTCCGAGCACTGATAATGGAGGTAATTCGTTAGCGAGCTGATAGTTGGTTGATAGAGCATAACCACGGAAAGTGGGGCAACCGTCGGCGTCGGCCAGAAAGGGATTTGTTTTTTTTCCGAGACGGGTCTCGTTCCGCTCGTCTTGACGGTTGCCGCCACTCGACGCCACTGCATTCGTGTGCCGTAGCCGACCACAACTGGAGGATGATTAAAACTTTTCTCCTTTCATGACTTCCGTGCGCCCGTGCTTATGCTGCACAATGATGGTGACTTGCACGACATCGCCGCGCGGTTCGCGGAACGAACTTTCCGTCATATCATCGTCCCCGTTTCTCGTCCTGGCGAAAAACGGCGGTGACTTAATTAACTTGCGCCCTGGAAGAAACAACAGCAGCCATCACCACCCGCTGCCCCGGTGGCTTCCTCGCCAAGCAACCAACCGGCTCCTGGTGCGGCGCCGGCCGGCCCCACCAACGTTACGCCCAACGCTCCTGTGGCCGCGGTGATCGCTCCGCTGACACGGAAGAAAACGGGAAAGTTTCTGGGCTCGGCCCTGAACATCACCAACCGCTACCGGGCGAATAGTAGCAGCCTGAGCAAGGTGAGCCTCGCCATTACCAACTTGAAAGTGATCCAGAACGCACCGTTGCCGCCGCCGATCAGTGCGATGATTGCGTCGGACATTCCGCCCGTGTGCAAGTTCCTGCCATCGTACCGGCTCTGCTCGCGTAACCCTTTCAACCGGGAGGCGTGCGAAGTGATAATGCGCGAGTCACTGGATAAGTCGTTGCAGGGCGTGGAGTACAGCTCGTACTTTGCGCCCTCCTTGTGCCAGCAGATCTGCGAGGACATTAAGTCGCGCGTCAAGGAGCTTAAGTTTGACAGGTATGTACCGTGGGCCGGTCATGCCCGGTTCGTCGTGGTATTGATCGATATCGAGAAGGAATCGAGACCATTATCTCCTTGGGTATGCGAGGCACAGTATCGCTTCCACCGTCGGTTGCGGTCTGCAGACAATTTTTGTACTTCATCGCTTTGGTGGACGAGCTTCGTTGGAGCTTCCCTCCCTGATTACATATGCAGGAGTGGTGCTAGACGAACGGTGCGTGGTTTTTAATTAAAAATTGTTTATCCGATCCCTCGTTGCGTCGTAAATTGGTGACATAATCATTCATATCTCGTGTACTAGCGAATATTCGAGGCCGCGACGGGTCGTAGACGGGTAGCGCAGGGTGTGTGTGTCTCGGTACGTACTCTGTTAGAAGGATACTTTAATTTTACGCGCACATTCGACGCACGCACAACCTACGCTGAGCAAGGATAGAGTGTCCTTTTTATTCGTACCACATGTCGTCGCATTGTTCGCTCGTTCTTGTTGGTTTTAGATTTTTGTCGTATGCTCACTGTGTTTCTGTGCCATCCGGCGCATCTCGAATACTATGGGTAGTTTCAATTCAATCCCGTTTCATGCGAAATAGATGCTACCTAATTTGCTGCAAACAACATTCGAACCGATATTCGAAGGATTAGGCACGGGAAAAGCCACCAAAATGCCCGTTACAATTGCTATTTACCTGAGCACCACGAGAAAAAGTAGATCAGAAAATGAAAGGACGTTCTCGGAAATTTGGTCAAATTTACCAGGAAACCATCAATTTGTTGATGAAGTTTTCCCAGCACACGGATGCTTATAGCGATATTGTTTGGTGATTGATTTTCTACTTTAAATCGTTCGTTTGTCAAACGAAAATTGGTCGACATTTGAAAATTGAATAGATTGAATACTGGATTGGATTTCTATTTTCAAAGCATTCTTTTTAATGGCGTACTAGTTAGTTTCTTTAACTTGCGTAAAATTGAAAAACCATTCTCGATTTCAAAAACAGTTTTTAAAGTTATTTAATTGACAACCAAAGCAATGAAAAAAGTGTTGAAAATGATTATTTGTTCGTTCTTAATTTATTCCTGATTCAATTCTTTCTAAATAATAAACCAATTACATTTATTCTGCGAGAGTAGCCAAATCATAAAACGCTATACTCGTGCTGTGATGCTATGGATAATGCAAGTTATTAAAGTTGTTGTTAAAAACAACTAAACGACGAGTGCGTTCAGGGCTGATGCCTCCTGTAGCTAGCCAAGCGCGAAGTACTGTATGTTGTAATGCCGATTGTGTACTCGTTGTCTTCGCATCGCCTGGGCCAGCACTCCCTGCGGTATGCTAAATAATTTCTTACAGAGTGTAAAGGTAATAAAGCTAAACGCATGTGGGACTTGTCGTCTTTTCCATCGGCACCCCTAACACATTTACGTACAAACAAGACTCCAGGGAGGTGACGGAACAATATTAGTATGATTGATAACGCCCTTGCGCAAGCTGCGACCGTCGGAGCAATTCATTTCCTGCGGGAAGGTATTTTTGCGCGACTGGTACAATTTCAACGATTCATTCTTCCTGTTCCGATTTACTTGCAGGTACAAAATAATTGTCACTGTCACCATCGGCGAGCGCTATATGCAGAGCCTGAAAGCAATCTCCCAATTCCTCTGGGATGCCGAAAAGGACAGCTATGCAACGTGCATCTACGACGCTTCGCCGAGTCTCGTGGCTGTAGGGACAATTTATGCCATTTATTTCGATTAGCCAACATGACCACGAGACTGGCTGGTGGTTGGTGAGGTTCACAAAGCATCTAGCGTATCTGTAGCTCGTGCCCTGCAAGAGGATGCTTGACAGGAAATGCAAGTAGACAAGCTGGCAGGCAGAGGCAGCTTTGGACAGTGATGGGAGTTTTCGTTCCGTGCATTTCCATTTCCACGCCATAGCTCGGCAGGAGTCGCGGAAGCAGCGGTACGAATGAGGCTGCCCTTGCCCCGTTCTTGGGTCCCCTTTCAACGTTCATGTCCGTTATGGGACGTAGGAACATAATTGCCTATGGCAAGGATTAAACAAACCCGCGTCGCTTTAGTCGTAAAATGATTGTGCACACGCGTTCCTCACCCTTGCCAATGCTGTTCTGGACACATTTGCAGTGGACAACATCACTTCCGGTGGCAGTCAGTAGATGTTGCACCTTCATGCCCCTGGCTAGTGATTGAGAACAATTTATGGTGACTAGTGCAATGAAGTTTTCGAAGGACCGTTCGTTTATGACGGATCGAATCGGTACTGATTTGCATTACGCTGAATAGTTGCGCGTAATGCGATGCAATAAAGCAGAAATTTGAAGCTGATTAATCCACGTCCACAAGTAATGGGTTTTGAGAAGGATATCTACAGAGGATATTGGATTTGGCACGCTCTCCATTGTAACATAATAATTGCTGTGGACAATTGTATTTTATCATTTATTTTTTCTACGCCCAAGTACTTAAAGAGTGATGCCATAATATGACGTAGTTGATATCATATCAGTCGATCAAAAGCCAATAATTACAGGCGATAATCGATTATGAAGGAGCTATAGGGTGACTGGCTGTTTCCATTCATGTAATTGCTTTCCACTTCATTATGAAACCAGCCCGTGCGGAACTGTCCCCATTGGTTGTTAAAAACACAACATTAGTAGAACCGCATTTATATAGATGAAACGATTTTATGTAATAAAATCAGAAATGACAATTATTAATGCTAAAATAAATTTATTATAAAAAGAAAATTATATTAAAATGTGTCTGCCTAAAGTTTTCACAAGCAACATGCATACAGTGGCAAGAGTTCTGAAAAAACCCGAAAAATATTTGTAAAAAAGTCCGCTCTGTATAGTTCCCATTAAACTGCATAATGAAAAGCTGAATCATTTCTTAAATAAACGTGTAGAATTGTTAATGATTTAATGGTGATAAGAATTTTTTATTGCCCCCATTTTATCCCGGAGCTATTGTTGACCGCTAGAATTACTAGTTTGTAATTATCCGCTTCCGCTCGACATTTTGGTATGTTCCAGTTTTATTTTTAGAGCTCGTGCGCTTATCGTGCTCTTGTAGTCTCGATTGTGGATCACATGTCGCTGACGGCTGACGGTCACGCTATCAGCGGTCAAGCGGTAGATAATTCGATTCCCATTCAATTCCTCCATTCAATAGGCCACCGTCGTTTACGACCTGTCAAGATTTGCGAATCCATCATCACACTCTGCATTACTTCCGTTGCGGATTGTTCTCTGTCGTCATAGTACATGCTCAAGATTGGCAAAACGTGCCACCACAGCTGATAACTGTGTCAGTGGAACGAAACAAAAGAGGTCCGGAGGATAGATAAATTCGACGAAACAGACACTCTGACGCTTAATTTTTTTTGTCGACACTATCGGAAGAATGGCGGTTTTTTTTACGGAATTTTAACTTAACGGCTACTAAGTGGTAGTTACTCATCGTCGATTTCACAGAAAATAATGCTTTCTGGAGCCATTTGTTTTAAAAACCTTTCGCGATTTGTTGGATGTTGATCAGATACATTTGAAATTACTGTAGAGCACAAATCAATTGAAATCGATCGAGCGAATTGCGGTAGACCAATCGCGCACCAATTCGCAGCTTAACCGTTTGCTCGATTAGCTCGATTAGCTCGGTTTCCGGCGCCGGCCACCAGAGACCGCTCAAGTCGACGGTCGTACGATCAACAGGTTGTGGCGCGTCCGTCAACGATCGCGTGACTCACTCGCGTGGCGTGGTGGCGGCGGTTGCCATAACAATCCACTGACCCAAACAGGTTTTCCCTGGCGTTTGTCGCTGGGGTCTCTCTTGGGGGCGCTTTGTCTCTCTCTCGGTTCCCTCTCGCTCCGATTCGGTCTACGCACACTTGGTTTTTACATCGCGGGCCGCCGTCGTGGCCTGTGTGGGTGACGCGGGCTGTGCGCTGGCCGAAAGCTAACCGTTGGCTTTCGGTGGAATTGTTCGCGTTGTTGCTGACCGGCGCGCGGGCACTTGCGGACCCGTTTTCGCATGTGTTAGTGCGCGGGCACAGTAGTATCACACAGTCGGTGCATGATCGTCTGGCCGCCCTCTCCTGTGGAATAGCTTCCCGTTTGGCGACTCTCCCTCTCAGGGGTCCGGCCGGTTTTGCCTTTCAAATCGCGTCGGTCGGTCGAACTACGCGATCAGTCGTCTTCAAGGTGTGTGGAGCTCCGGTGACGACGACGTGTGCTCGTCGAAAGTTCAGAAAGATTCCGGTTTCTTCTAAGTCCAAGCGGTCCGGCGATTCCGGGTTTCATTTTCATTTGCTTCCGTCCTTAGTCTCCGTTGTGCTGTGTAAGTGCTCTCTCTCTACCTCGGGGTTATGTTTCCAAAATGCTGCATTGGCCTAATCACGGCGAAGACCTCCACGCGTAGTTGATGACGTGTGCAATGCTCCGATCGGTAGTGGCAGAGTTATATCTTTGCCATCAATTCATTGCACCTGTGCAAAGAAGGCTTCACTGCCACTGGTCAGTCGGTGACTTCGCGGATCGCACATCAGAAAGTTGAGATTGCAAATTCAGTTGTGGTCGTGTGAGATGGGCGCTGGTCAGAGCGCATCAACCCGTTCGACGGGAGTGATATGATCAGTTGCTTCTTTGCGTTTGTCACTTTCTCGTCCCAGCTCTACGAACGATGGTTGGCGTGTTAAGCATTACCTTCGCTTTTTAACGTGCTCGATTGCGATGACTTTAACAACAAGTGTGTCGGACCTTGATTGTGCCATTTTGGAGAGCCGCCGTAAAAAAAGGCTACCAAAACCCACGCATTCTTGAGGCACGTGGCGTCAGAGCGTTTCTGTCGCGATGGCGTGCGCTTCCAACCAAACCAAATCCGAACCAAATCGATCGCAGAATTCGGGGCCAAAAGCAAATGAGCCGGCGTGTAAGTGTGGGTGTGTGCAAGTGTGTGTCCATGTGCGGCTATGGATGGACCCTTCGTCGTCGTCAATGTGCCTGTTGCGTGTATAAGCAGTCGCTTGACCTGCAGACGAAAATAATTTTACCGACGAAATAAGGGCACCCTTCGCACTCTGTGATATACCCGAAAACGTAGCGACTAAACGAGGACAGAGTCAAAGGACCTTGGCCTACCTTGGCTGTGATAAAAACCCAATACCCAACCCAGAGTTTGCTGTCGTCAGGCCGCGGGGGCCGTGTCCTGCGGCGATACCTTTTTGTCGGCGGCGGTTGGAAGACCGCCGGACGCGGACCGGTCGAGTAAAATAACAGAATGCGTCCGCCACCACAAACCTCCACAAATATTTGTCCACAAAACCGCCGGCAGAGTGTGTTTGCGGCATCCGCCGCCAGAGGGAGTGAAGTTCGACATTAGCACATAATTGATGCCCAACGGCGTGATGTGCCGTCGATGCCGAGTTTCCGTTGTTTTTCAGGTCAAGTGAGGTGGAAAATCGTTCTATTTTCTAATCGCGAGATGCGATAATGGGCCACCCCGCGGTTCGGCAAACGAATGGCGGCGAACCGAGCAAACAAACAACACAGCACCGGGAAACATACTCAAATACTCGCTTTTACTGTTTCTATTGTTTGCACCAAGCCTCAACGTTCGCCAGACACCAGCAAATCCTAGTGCGTTGAGCCTGGCGAGCGGACAAGTGTAAATCGGTGCACGGTGGCTGCTTTGGAACACGGTTTTTTTTTGCACAATCGAGCCAGTAAATCCTGTGATACGTGTTTTGGTGCTGGCCAAAAATCGTCCAAAAATTATGCATTCTCTTGATATTCGGAGGACAATCTTTTTTGTATCTTGTCGGTGTGCTGCTTGCCTTTCATTGTATTGTATTAAATTAACATGATTTAAAATTTTACTTTCATTGTTCGCTGCAGGAAAGTGCGTGAGAAATTGTGTCGTAGACTCGGCGTGCGAAGTACTGAAAACAATCAAGGTAAGAATGAACTAACATTATTTTTGCTGAGTTGTGAGCCGGGGCTTTTGTTGGTAAATTTTTCCTCGACCACAAGCTGAAGAACTTTCACGTTTTCCCAACGTCAACGTCATAAAGCAGGTCTTATGTAAATTGTTCAAAATTATCTCACACGACAAACTTTCGAATAAGAGCGGCCGATGGGGCCATTATGTAGTTCCCCGTGTTTTTACTTTTACGCCTCAAGTTAGTGTTTCCACATCACATTATTTGACTTGACAGTTTGGTTTCTCAATATAGGTGCTCTGACATGAAGCCAATAGCTCCGTTGTGGGTTTAATGATTTCCAAGACTTGCGAGACTCATCTCGGGAAATCCTGCGATGGGAAAAAGGAATTCCTCAAAGCAAAGCATTTAAAAATGTAAGTGGGTTTGCAGATGCTATATGACGGATCCGTTGATAATCCCGTTGATTGCCGTATCTGCCGGCTTGAGTCAATATAATATAAGTATTTCCAAATTATAAAATACTATCCTTCGCATAGTTCAACCTCGTTTAGATTGCATTTGATGCCATTTTACTAGCATTTGAAATGTATAAAATCATTCTCAATCACTTCGGAATTCCGCCACCGCTTCTGGCTGCTTCTTGTCATGCAAGTTACACTGCGACTGTCAGGTTGTGGCGGAGCAGTTGTCTGAATTCTTTTCTCAGACCTCCCGATCGGTATTGACTTAATGCAACTACGTATGCTGTTACCTTGAATTCGTTAGGCCCTTCCCATTCAGATGCCACGCACACGCTAGAACTGCACCCAGGGTTGGCACCCATCATACTGCACTGCTCGGGGTCCCTTCACTCAACCCATTCAGCATTATTAACGAAATGCATTCCACGAGACTGTTACAAGATGCGGTGCTAGTAGCAGCTTCTTAACGGAGCTGTCCGATTCAAGACACGCAACCGAGCATGTAGTCGCGTATGGGTGGCTGCAGATGAAGTGGGTCGTGACTGCATAAATGATACTTTTACCTCTACGCTCGTTTCAATCACTTATTAGCCTCGATCGTGCGATCTCCGGAGATCTAGTCTGGCGACATTGAAGCTCCGTCAACCGCAGCCAGGAACATGCGAGTCCGCGAGATCCTATCCCTGTCTGATGGAACTAACAAGCATAGTCACAAACCGGCTACCGATGCCATAACGGATTCTGGTTTTCTTGGTAGTCGTTGTGATCTGTGGTGTGTCTTATGGTGGCTTTTTGCTGGTGCTGGGGCGGAAAACGGTGACGCAAAAAGAATTTGCTCTCTCAGGTGGGTGTTCTTTGCTACGACGCAGTACGCAAATGGCTTATGTTGTGCGGAACCATTTTTTTTTAATATTTTAATTGAGGCTCGTTTGAAAGCCATTGAAAGCCGTTGTTGTATTCACCGGACTATCACGACTCTAGTGTGATCAAAAAAGATTTTATCGTCAATAGCAGAAGCCAATTTACCTTTAGGTCGTAACGTAAGATTAGGCTAACGTTTTTCACGCTGCTCTGAACTTGGTTCACTTGCTGGTTGAGTATCGCCAAGGCCAGAAGGTCAGGCGCAGTAAAATAGCGCGTGTTGAAGCGCGAAGTTTAAGTTGGCAATGATTAATCTTAATACTGGTTGTTGGCCCACCGTGACAGCCCCAAAAAGCGCGTCACGAGCAATAGCGCTACGGGCATGATCGACGTCTTGATAGCTGTCCTTGGCCAGTCCAGTTGCTTGGCACTGTGCGACAAGCGATGATTTTCGACTAGCACTGTCTACAGCCCGGAGATTAACACCTGCGTGGCCACCAAAACCACATTCCGATCCCCGGAGGAGGAGGAGGTGGATCGCTCGTCGCCGATCGTGTTCACCAGCGCTGAAGGGCAAGCTAGTCAGTCGCTTGGTAAGTTCGTTGCTGTTGCGGTCATTGTTGTCACATAGATCCGATCGTAAGGAAGGCGACTGAAGACTTGGTTCGCGGCGATGAACAATTTGGTTGTAGCTCAGTATTGTATTGTGCTTCAAAACATGCCTGAAAATAATAACTTTTCTTGGGTGGCTTGGAAGCCGCGGCCAGTTTTATTATACGAACGATTTACGACGGCAATGACTATTGAAGCGCGTATTTCGATTGTTAGTGAGTGTGACGCAGTGGCAGAAAGCTTTTACCATGAATTAGTAACAGCTCCTTTTTCGTTTGGGCTTTGACACAGGCAAATATCTTTCGACCGTTATTTGTGACATTTTTTCCTTTGTCGTAGTCCACACAAACATCAGTGCACCGATTTAGAACCGATTTTCCTAGGCTCAATTATTATGTTTTGAATGTGTAGTATTTGTGTAGGTCTTGGGCTAATTTTTCTTACGTCTGACTCCGCTGTCCCGTTACATCAGTGTTTCTTATTACGTGCCTTCCAGATAACAATTATTTGTGTTCTCCTTTGAGAATGCTTCGCCTTAAGCTTTCTTTCATCTACGAAAAAGAACGAATAGAATCTTCAAAGCAGGAAAAATCCACGGGCAAAAGCTTGTTAATAAATTTTTGGATATCGATATTTAATGTCTATTCATGGCCATGAGTAGCGTACCTCAAAACCCAATCCGCTGTTGACCGTTCCGCAGCTTAATCATAATAACGATCGTACACTCGAATGCCTTCGAGCGGCCATTTAATTAATTAAAACCGTTAATCGGCAGACGAAAAAAGTCTTACTGCATTCCGGCCCCTTGAACGGACGGACTTAATGGGAACGCTAGAGTAAGAGCTTTAACGTAACGAACGCACCACGTGCGGGCCAATGGCGAAGGATGCTCCACGATCGCCTGGTGCCGGGTAGCGGTACTGTTAGCGGCGATCGAATTAACCCATATGCTGCCTCCATGCTACGAACGACCGGGTGGAGTATTTCCAAAACATATTGCCCACCAGCGCCACGGCTTTTGTCCGCTACATCAAGAATGTGGATGGTGGATGGAAGATTTTGTTTTCATCTCCACAGCCGCTACTCTCACTCGTGATGCGAGATGCTCTCACTTACTACGACGGTCCGCGCTCCTGGCCGTGTTTGTGCAGCAGAACCTATCTTCTAAAAGTTGACCGCGTGGCAAAAGTAAATTTGTAGCTACGTTCCGACGGCGGAATTTGTCGCTGGCGAACCACGTCCGACGGTGACCATTTTGCCATTACATATTATTTGCATATGGCTTAGGCAAGGTTCGTTACACAATTCTTTTCGACCATTAGGCACCGATTCACGAAAAGCTTTTCTTTTGGTCACAAAAGCTATTAAAACGGTATCCCGTTGCCCGCACTAGCGTATGAAATTGAATAGAACACTTAAACTTTTATTGCCTCAAGTGCCTTTTGCATCACGGAATTTGGCATCTTCATATTTTGGTTCAAGATGTTTAATGGTATTTATATAGCCCCGCAGGTTTTTCGCTACGTTATCCTTGTTCTAACAATTGAAACTAAAACTGTTTGCGGCCTAATATCATCATCATCTTTGCCAGTCCATTATCACATGGGTGTTGTTTCACTTCTTTCATTTTCGTTCCACTCTTGAATGTGAGAGTTGCTTTTGCCTATGAACTCAACACTTGCTTCGTGTGGGGATTTCCTATTTAATTAGCAAACTCTGTCAACCAACTCGAGCTAGGCTTGACGCGCGAGTGAGACCCCCAGTCACGCAACGTACCTTCCTCCTAACGGACCCACAATAGTCCTGCACAGTGCTAGATTTTGATCCAATAATGCGGAAGCAGCACCGAACCCCGAAAAGAGTAGAGAACCGCAACGACACGTCAACCGCTAATCGGTTTTATGTTTGTTTTTGCATGGACCCAATGAAACCGTGTCAAGTGTCCCCGGGGCTGCACCGATATGTGCGCTGGTCTGTTTCCGGTTCGCTACGAAAGTTCCCAGCAGCTGCAGCTGCACGGATGAATTGTTCAAGGATTTTAGAACGGTTTCGGTTCGGTTGTCACGAAGCGAGCATAATCGATGGTAGATTTTTGGGCAGATAGCCTTCACGAAGAATCAATAAAGCGCACTCGTAGGCCGGGGATTTCTGTGTGGCCTTTTCGTCTTCACGCATCATATCACATCCATTCACTGCTCTCTTCGATCATAACCTAGCGAGTACGCGAACCGCGGGAAAAAACCGGTTCCAAGAGCCTGCTCCATTGTGGCGCATATTTCGGACACTACGGAACGACCGGGATGCCTGGAGCCAGAAGCACCGCTTGCTGTGGCTTGCTAGCAGCAGCAAGTGTTTGGGTAGCTCTCTCACGCACACCAGTCCACGCCCAGCATAACTTGCACGCGCCGGGTACAGAGGGCACAAAGCCGCTGGCAACAGGTTGGAAAATGCGTGCCTCCCTGACATGCCTGATGGCGTGTTTCGTGGAATGCCCGTCGAACGGTCTCAGTAAAATCGTGCTAATTTTACTTTCGTCGTGCCTAGACGCAACCCGGGCCAGCCACCCCGTTAAAACTGGTTCCTACCGTTCATGTTCACTCTCTTTTTCCGACCCAGTCCGTCCACCGGCGGCGGCGTGGTCGGGACTGTCCAGACGACGACGGTTGGTTTGGGTAATGTTTGGTTTAACTTGCTCTTTGGCTCGAAGACAGTTTTTCTTTCGTACTCCTCACCTTTATGTAACAACCGTTTCATTCCTTCTCGTGCCTTCAACGAGACAAGACGTGTTTAAAGGAGCTCTCCAGTGATCTACCTGTCAGCTCGTGTATCAAGTGGTGGTCGTTTTTAACGATGGGAAAAAGAAAGAAGAAGATGAAAGACACATCGTCTAAAAAGTTAGTGCGCGAAGTTTCGTCGCCAGATTTAGAAAAATGCTCGCTCTCGTCAGCGAAATCGATATCATCCTCGACGCAGTCGTTGGAATCAACTATTGATTCCCCGCTGTTGAGAAACAAATCCACGACTCCCAATGAGTCCATCAATCCAAGTGGTGCCGCGTCACAGAATGCTGGCACTTCAAGATCCACTGGAACAGAAAGTTCCGAAAAAATGCCAAGTGCTCCCTTGAAGCACAACAAGCCTGCTGCAGCCATCATGGTAATGGACTCGTCCATGTCCAAATTACTGGAAACCATAAAAAAACTTGGGGTAAATGCCCTCTGTAAATCATGTTCCATTGGAACAAAAATAATCCCAAATTCACTTGGTGATAAAAAAACACTTGAAGCCTACCTGTGCAAGGCTAAATTCAATTACTTCACCCACCCTGAAGTGCAACCCAAAACGGTGAAGTTCATTGTGAAAGGCTTGCCAACGCTGGAAGCCGATGAAATCAAGTGTGACATCAAAACCCAACTTGGTTCTGAGCCAGTAGGAGTCTTCCCAATAGGAAAACCCTCCACTGACAGTTGCACCTATATAATTAAGTTTGAAAAAAATTTAAGACTCGAAACCCTCAAAAGTTTGAAAAGCGTTTGTGGCGTTATAGTGAAGTGGGAGAATTTCACTCCGAAGACCCAACTAGTATCGCAGTGTCATCGATGCTTGATGTATGGGCATGGAAGCTCGGCCTGTCACCTTAACCCTCGATGTGGAAAATGTGGGCTTGCGCATTTAACGGCCATTTGCTCAGCCACAACAGACTTAAAGTGCGCCAACTGCGGTGGCAATCACGCAGCATCAGACATTTCCTGCCCTACCCGCTCCGAATACATCACAATAAGGCAACGGGCGAGAGGCAAGCCGGCCCAAACAGTGCATGTAGTGAAAAAATCGGTTCACGCGTCTGTGAACCAATACGTGTCTGAAATCGGTTCATCATTCGCGGAGATCATCCAGGGCGCCGGTCGCATAGCTGCCACTCCAAAAACGGCCTCAACGCCGTCAGATCCAGCACCAACTTCACCGCAACATCAGGTACCAGCTCAAGTTCTACCTCAGACTCCTAGTCCGCCGAGTCCTACAGCAAAAGCTCCGGTCCTCCCCCGGACACCAGTTCAGGAGTCCCAAACACTTCCGAACACATCAGGACCCGGACGATCTTCATTCACACCGGCAGTTGCCACGCCTTTGGTGTCTCACCAGAAGAGGGACTTCCCTAAAGTGCCTGTCGGTAACACGACATTTTTACCTATACCGATGCTACCAAACCAGCAAAAGGCAGGTAAGAACACCGTAAACGAACTAATGAATGCGGACGAAATTATGCACGTCTTCAACGAGCTTTTACCCGCCCTAACAAACTGTCGCTCAAAAACAGAGCAAATCCATGTTATCGCTACCTTCATCATTCGCTATGCCTGCTGAACTTAAAATAACCACTTGGAATGCCCGATCAGTCAGGCAAAAAACAACAGAGTTACAGCACTTTCTCTCTTCCTCGGAGATAGATATAGCTGCTCTTACTGAAACCCATTTAACATCGGAAATAAATCTTTCTCTACCCGGTTACAATGTTGTAAGATTAGATGGTACCTCCCATTCTAATGGCCTGGCCATCCTAGTTAAAAGTAACATCCCTTTCAAAACCCTGTCCCATAAAAAAACTGAAATTATCACTTCCTTAGGAGTACGTATTTTTGGTGTGCAACAATCTTTTGATCTGTACGCTGTATACTGCCCGGTTCAATGCTCCACCCGCTCAGGCCGCAATAATACCTACCTTTCAGATTTACGAAAACTAATATCATCAAGCTCCTCCGAGAAAATCATAATAGCTGGAGATTTGAACGCCAAACATCAATACTGGTACAATAGTTCCAACAATAGTAACGGTAAAATTCTGTATGATTTCCTGCAAGAAGGACACTGTAACATTTATGCTCCGCTTTCTCCTACCTACATTAGAACCAGCTCAACTCCCTCTACAATAGATTTTTTCTTATCCAACCTAGTAAATATAGACACTCCAGTTACTGACAACGCTCTTTCCTCCGACCATTTGCCTGTTGTAGCAACTATTACTTGCTCAGTTCAACGAAAAAACCCTAGAGTAAAGAAAAACTTTTCTAACGTCAACTGGAACCAGTTCCAGAAACTAGTGGAAAATCATATAAACCTTAATAGTCAGCTTGGAAATGTTGAACATATTGATCAGGCTATTCATGACCTATCTCGGGCTATCATTTTAGCTGAAAATTTAGCTGTACCCTCCATTCAGATACAAAACCACACTATTCCCATCGATCAAACTACATTAGCAATAATTTCATACAGAAATTCCATTCGCAGAAGATTTCAAAGAAATCGCTCCCCAGCTATGGGCCTGTGCTTAAAACTATTAAACTCTACCATTCGGAATCGATGCCAAACTCTTCGGAATGAATCATTCTCGCGTATGACCGAAAAGTTAAAAAATTCCACCAAACATTTCTGGAAAGTAGCCAAAGTTCTCAGAACAAAACCAAAGCCTATCCCAACAATTTTCACCTCAGACAACAATATTCTTGTCAGTCCCACTGAGAAAGGTGATGCCATTGGATTACATTTTTCTAATTCACACACTACAACAGCCTCGTATAATAGCCCACACGAAACAAAAGTACTAAGGTCAGTTAACTTCATTGAATCATCAAATTGCACTACAAATATAAATTTTTTCACTCCTAATGAAGTGATAAACACAATAGATTTCCTTAAAAATTTTAAAGCTCCTGGGATGGACGGAATCTTTAACATTCTTATAAAAAAACTCAGTCTCCGAACCAAACAATTCATTACTCGCCTGTTCAACGCTTGTCTTCTAAACTGTTACTTCCCTAATGCCTGGAGGACAGCAAAAATAATCCCAATAATAAAACCCGGTAAAGATCCGACTCAACCGAGTAGCTACAGACCAATAAGCCTGCTTAGCTCTCTAAGTAAAATCTTTGAAAAACTACTCCTGACACGAATTATAGAGCACGTGAGCTCAAATAATATTTTTCCTATCCAACAGTTTGGTTTCAGATCAGGACACTCAACAACACTCCAACTAACCAGAGTAGTAAACCACTTAAGAAAAGCTAAATCTGAAACCAAATCGACAGCCATTGTCTTTTTAGACATTGAAAAAGCTTTTGATAGTGTATGGCACTATGGACTGCTACACAAAATGCATAAACTTAATTTCCCACTATACATATTAAAAATTTTAAAAAGCTATCTTAACAATAGAAAATATCAAGTACTTGTCAACAATACGCTCTCTGCATCCTTTAGTGCTCCAGCTGGTGTCCCTCAAGGAAGTATCCTTGGTCCTTCCCTCTATAATATATTCACGTCCGACATTCCAAAAACAAGAACGTGTGAAGTGGCAATTTATGCTGACGATACAGCCCTTATATCAACAAGCAAGGTAACCAAAACAGCGATTAAGAACCTACAAAAAATCGTTAACTCCTATAAAAGTTATTACAATAACTGGAAGATAAAAATCAATACATCGAAAGTTCAGGCTATATTTTTCCCATATAAATTCAGCAAACGAGTTGTTCCCCTACCTGGACAAAATATCATTATAGATAATCAAAATATATCATGGTCTCCTCACCTCAGGTACCTGGGGCTTCTACTGGACAATAAACTTAACTACCGTCCACACTTAGAAATGTTACATAAAAAACTAGACATACTCATCAAAATGCTATACCCATTAATAAACAGAAAATCAAAACTAAACTTCCCAAATAAACTCCTTATATATAAAACAATTTTCCTCCCTCTTTTAACCTATGCCTCTTCTCTGTGGTCGCATTGCTCCAAAACTAACTTCCAATCAATACAAATCAGACTGAATAAAATTCTCAAAATGATCCTCAATTTACACTGGAGAACACCAACAAATCTCGTCCTAAGCCTCGCTGGC
Source organism: Anopheles bellator (assembly GCF_943735745.2). NCBI lineage: Eukaryota > Metazoa > Arthropoda > Insecta > Diptera > Culicidae > Anopheles > Anopheles bellator. Next base: position 31,421,109 of record NC_071285.1, read on the forward strand.
ACGCATAGACTATCGTTAGAAATTAACAAACTAAAAGAAGGCCTAATCAATAGATGCAATAATTCTATCCACCCAACAATAAAAGACCTAATTATCTGAGGTTTTTAAAGTTAACTAGTTGTAAGATGTATGTAGTTATTAGTTATTAGTTATAAGTATGATATAATGACTCAATGCCACATGGCATAACATGTAATCTAAATAGATTTTAATCGAAATATTTTCATTTCAATCATTTTGATACTTTAAAATTATTAAATAGCTGCAATCCCATTGTGGAATATCTCTGTACTCTTATGTAATCAAACATCTCTGTATAATAAAGATCCAATTTTGAGAATTAAAAAAAAAAAAAAAATGTAACAACCGTTTCGTCGGCCACCCCGGCCACGTGGTACCGTCCGTCGGTCCGCCAGAATGACCCAATTCGCGACACGGCACGCAAAGAGAGGGGCTTCCAGTTTTGCTGACCGAAATCGAAAGCACGATCTGCGTGTGATCAGCAGTGACGGTGGATGGAGAAATTCCAAACCCAACATTGTTTGCCTTGCCGCATGTCGCGGTTGGTTGGGCTTTAATGAACCCCTGGCAAGGGGTCTGAAATTACAGACTCGGTGTATTATTTTTTTACGAAAAAAAAATATCCGGACAATTTTTTGACAAACATTTGATTTACTAGGTTGTTCATTAAGTTTTGACGTTCGATACCATTGGGAGCTGCTACAAGACTAATTTTTTTTGTTATTCTGATACACTCTTCAAATGAACGTATTTAAAGTTTCATTTCAATCGGTCACTTAATTTTTTTTTCTACAAGTCATTTAGTATCGACGTGTCAAAGAATTTTTTGCAGTGCAAAAAAATCAAGTATCATGCAGTGATTTAATTTTTAGTTTTGGAAGGTTTACAAGCAAAGGACAATTATGAACGAATGTTGAGAGTGTATAAGGACTCTTCATCTTTAATTAGGGGGTTACAAGGGGCGTTTCTGAGTTTCGACGCGGTTGTACTAGCCTTCAAGACGATCCATGTCAAAAAAGTCAGAAAACATACACAACACCTGAAATAGTAAAAAAACTACAGGATGTCGTATTGGAAAATCGTTGAATCACTTGAAGAGATTTACTATAAGGCCTAGCCATCTCATTGAGCAGTATAACCAATATTTTGACTGAATTTTGGGTTCCTGAAAGCTGTTTGCAAAATGGGTACCGCATTCCCTAAACAACGCATTCGAATACATCTTTCTTGACAACATTTAAAGCGTTTTCGATAGGATAAAGTGGATTTTGTGCATCGACTCATCAGTATGGATGAGACATGGGTCTATCACCATGATCCTGAATCGAAATGAGAGGCTAATCGCCCTGAAATCGCCCAAATAGGTGTTTGCATCCCCTTTGAAAAAAAAAACGCATTTGAAGAACAAAAACATCTCCGTTCATCAAGGCATTGCACCGTGTCACAAAGGAAATTTTGAAAATGGCAAAAATCCATGAATTAAAGTTCAAATTGGAGTATTCACCATATTTGCAGCGTTTTTCATCACACGATGACGTCATAAAAGCTGTAAAAAATACTTTGACGCGTCGATACTAAATGACTTGTGAAAAAAATTAAGTGTTTGATTGAAATGAAACTTCACATACGTTCATTTGAAGAGTGTACCAATATAACAAACAAAATTAGGCTTGTAGCAGTGCCCAATGGTATCGAACGACAAAACTTAATGAACACAACCGGGTAGTTTTAACAATTTCTTTAAATAGATGCCGCCTTGAAGCCAAATAATAAATTGAAACTTAATAATACCCTTCCATAACGTTGAAGACGTTGTGACTAATGGATGAATTTTAAACCCTAAGGCAACGTTAACGCATTTCTGGTGTTTCGCGTGGGCACTTCCAAAACAAGCGTCAGGAGTCGGTCCTTCTGGGGAAAACCCTGCGGAACCCCACACCGCAGCACTCGAAATGGTTCCGCAATAAATTGATTTCGTGACTCTTGTTTGCGCCGGGATTTTTGGAGTATGATTTCATTGAACCACTCTTTTACGACTGCCGACCGCACCGTGCCGGAGAAGATAACGATGGCTTCGGTCTTGAAATTGTGCCTTCCTGATGACAACAGCGGACCAAACGGCACTGGACCGGCAGGTGGAGCCATTGTTTTATGAGTTTATGACCATTTAAAACAACGGCGACTTCTAGCGCTAGGAAATCGGCATTCACAAAACTTGATTGGCTGGTTGGTTGTATCGTTGGAGCGGCGTCCTCCGGTTATCGAATATCATTAACCAAGCAAAGGGCCACAAGTAGACATGTTGAAAGAACGAACATTCTGTCAATATTTTCACCCACTTCCGAGGGTGAACACTTCCCACTTCCCACACTCGTGTGTATCAGGTTGAATCAAAGGGCAAGTAGCGCGGCCCCTTTAAACTAATTATTGTACACTTCTGAATGCGCCTTTTGTTGACACTGCTAAATGGATTCGCATCGCGTTCAAGGCTATTTCTATAAATGCGAAAGGGGGAAAACGTGGTCCGCCTCCGACCGCCGGTGGCGCAATTTTTAAGCATAAGCAGTGTTTAAACTTGGCGAGGGCGTAGCATCTTCATTTGCATTCTCCCCGGGCACACCATTAACATAACCCGGCAGCCAGCTAGCCAGCCTGCCTGCCTGAGCTGCAGCGCCAGAATCACAATATGGAGAATCCTGGGGGGCGCAACATGAAAGCTACACAGCTGATTCCGCCCTGCATGCAATCTGCGCTTTGGTATCTGATTTTGACTCGTGTGGATTGCATGCCGCGAGGATTAGGGGGTGTCTTGTCGGCTTCCAGAACACGCCCGCAGGACGTGAGCCACCGGCTCGAAGGTGTCTCGGCGGGCAAAAGCAAATCAGGCTTTGTGGATGCCCCCGATAGCGCTCCAGGGGAGAGCAATGGTTTGATGCCAGGACACCCGTTGTGACTGGCCGCTGATCGAATCACCGTCACTCCGAGGCACACACCTGCGATTATGAAACGAGGTGGCCGCGCGATGCCTATGATTTGTGGCTCTATCTCGCGATGCGACGAACCAGGTGGCGAGCGAAGGAAGGAAGAAGACGGGAACAGCTCTCTCGGTACCAACTCCTGAAGGTGACGTTTGGTTAGCAGTGAATAAATAGAGAGTCGACGGAATAGTTCGTTTGAAGATGGCGTGGTTGGAGTACGACGTTGCCATGCCAACATTCCGTACCTTTGCGCGCTGCACGAGATGATGTCGTAGATGATCGTGGCGATGATGATGATGATGTTGTTGAAGATGTTTATGCTACGCTTCGTCCGTGTGTGTGGCCACTCTAGCGTCGCGCTCTTAGGGCAGAATTTCAGCAATAGCGGGGAACAGTACGTGGCTAAATCAATCGTTGCCTGATGGTCACTACCCCAGCCGACAGGGCCTCACGGCGACGGGCTGTCTGGGAATTGGGTCTCGCGTCGGAAGGTTCATTGCGTAATGTTTAGCCCGAGGAGGAGGTCATCCGAGTGGGTTAGTGTTCGTATCTGCTAGCGAGAGGGCCCGAGAAGTTGAGGCTATCTTCGGATCTACTCGCAGGAAAAAAGCGTAGGAATTCATGTTCATGTATTTCGACGTTGTTTTGAAATGTCTTAGTAACTTCAAGAACAAAAACTGTTCATAGCTTCAAAACCAACGCAGCAGGGCTCGTGCGCGAGCTGCATTTTAAGCAGTACTTTCTTCAGCCAAATCATTGTTTGCTTCATCAGGAATGGCCGACGAGCCGCGGGCGGTGGGGCCGTAGGTTGACGATGGCAGCATTACTAATTTACACCACCGACTGCAGGTGCATACACGTAGCGTTAGGAGGTCACAGCGCGCGGCACGCGCTCCGCTATGTCTGAAACGTCCGAAATGGTGCATTTGGCGGATCGGTGTCAATCCGCAGTGGATCGTATGCATGCGCCAACTTTCCCTGCGAATTGACACGCAGACGACGGGTCGGTGCCGCATGGCCGTTTCGAAACCGTGTTACCGAATCGGGAAAGAAGAGCATATTCGTTGAGAAATTCAACGAGCTAAAACGAGATGAATAATAATCACGACAACCCACACGAACCTAGGATTGGCCTCTAATGCCTGGAAAGCATAAAGACTTTTTTGTGCAAAATCATACAATGTGCTCCAAACATTGCAATAATATTAGACGAGGGGGAAAAGTATTTTCTTTTTCATAGAATACCATCTTCACGCGTCCTGCCGAACGATCGGATGTCAATGATCACAAAAAATCCCGAGTTATCCATAAATCGTTTGTTTCATTAGTAACTTTCTCCGCAGCTTTCGTGGGATGTCTTTTTTCGTTTCATGTTTTTGTAAATGTTTCTAGCGAAAGTGTGAGACAGGGTGACAATTGAAAACTCGTTATCCAATCCACATCCAACTCTCATGAAAACATGCTGCTACAGGGTGAGCAAATTAGCGTACACTTTTTCATTTGACTATAAATAAAATATTTGGCTGAATATTTTTCGATGCTTGAGCTTTTATTTTAAAGGGTGATTCTTAACATTTACGTATAAAATACTATTTTGGTAGCAGAAAATTGGGAAATATGGGAAATTTTTTTTCCAAAGTAGTAGGTCGTCAACTCATTCGTCAAAAGCACATTTCATTGAAGCTCATTTACCCCTTGATGGCTATGTTAATAAGCAGTATTGCGGTTCGGAAAACCCACTCATCGTGCAAGAGAAGCCAATGCACCCAAAGCGAATGACTGTTTGGTGCGGACTTTGGCCGATTTGTTTTTCGGCGAAATTGAAGTTGAGAACTTGGACGGCATTTGGTTTCAACAGAACGCCACAATCGATATTTATGTTATGCGAACATACCAGCAACATATTGACAACCTCAAGGCACAAATTCAAGTTGCTATTGCCGAAATAGAACAAGATACAATCGAAAATGTACTCAAAAATGGATCGACCAAATGAGCTACTGCCAAACCAATTATGATGAACATCTGACCAAAATTGTTTTACATGAAAACAATTTAAGAATCAACGTTTCAAATAAATGTTTAAGCATCGATAAATATTCATAAAATGCAACCAAATGAGAAAGTGCACGCTAATTTGCTCACCCTGTACAAGGGATGGATCGTAATGGACATTTCGTCAGCAGCAGCTCCATCATTAACCTATTATTTACCCTATCCCTTGCTAGACTCGCTTGGCTGGAGTAAAATTAAACACGCTTCACCGTAAATGGTTCGCAACTGATAAACAATCAGATGTGCGTTCCCCAAAATCATCGGAAGCTCCCGCGTTCTCACCCCGAGCGAAAGTCACGAGCCAATTGAGTCATAAATAGTCCAGATAGTGTGCCGGACGGTGGGCGAAATTGCGCTAATTAAACAATAAAATTATTTTCAGCCATTTAAATTTATGATCTGCTGTTTTTATTTGGAGCATCATCACCCATGCTCGAAATTAGCTACTTCAAACAGGAAGCAGCTTTGGCAAAGACTTTGGGTTCGGGAGTGTGCAGAAGTGAAAGTTGTGACATAAACTTTGAGATTAACGTTTTACGATCGAACGGTTGTGCGTTTTTGGCTCTATTTTCGGCACTCGGAGTTAGCCTTTTAGAAGCGCTGAGTATCGTCCTGCTCAAGCAGATTGCTGTTTTGCACCGTGTCGCTTCATTTTGTAGTGCAGTTCTCAACAGTTTTGAAGTGTACAACATGCTGCTATAAAAACGGGTTTTAAATATATATTTTCAACAAATGATAAGCTTCAGCCGTTCGAGCACGTTCAGCTGTGTCTCAACTACTACAGGGTACGGTTACAATCCTTTCAAACAGGTACACTATAATGACCATTATTTTTGTTATAGCCAGTGCCAGTGAAGGTGTAATTTTAAATCTTTGACTCGTTCCTGGCACCTTAAAAAAATGAGCAGTAAAACCTACATAAGCAGTTGGCATATGCGGTAACCACCGTGGCAAATGATGGTCGTTACTTTGGGCAATCATTTTATTTGCATTTCTGTTTTTACTGCCTCTCCGCTGTTAGATTGAGCATTAATCCTAAGATCTTGAGTACTGTGAGTAAAAAAACCAACTCAAATTAGATGTAGGTATTGTGTTGCATGATTTGTGTCATTTCATGGCGCTGCACAAGCAAAAAAGGAAAAAGGGTGGAAAGTGGACACAATCTCACCGCGCACTGTGCATTGTTGTTGTTGTTGTGCACCAATACTGTCACATACAATCAATCTACCGAAAACAGTGGAACAGTGTTCGTTCCAGCCCCGTGGCAAAAACAGTGACAGTGAAAATAAGTTTGGTAATTTTTGTTGCGTAATATTCATTTCTGTCGAATGTCGGAATGTGTACGAAATCGTTCAACTGGATCGAAGAAAACTCCCCGAGGGTTTGTGCAGAAATAACAATAGACGAAAAGGGAAGTGTTTTTTTAATCGAATTGCGAGCCGCATCGGGATTTATACAATCGAAAAACGTACAATTGGCACACGACTGGCTCACTATTGCGTGACGCAAGGAAGTATTCAATTTGTTGCACATTTCCAGATCCAATTTCGTTGGTTAAATTGGACGCAGCGCAACCGGCAGCAATTGTGTTTCGACGCAGGAGATGTGGCTATGTTTTGGATTGGAGCATGGTAAGAGTAAATGAACTAAATTTGTAAATGTGCAAGAACGAATCATTAACAGATAGCGACAGTACTTAATATTGATTGGGATTCGATTGCTCTCGGTATCAGAAGAAAGCTATTTCGCAATCCTGTGTGATCTTAGTTAGAAGGCACAGCTTTAATATTTTTCTTATCAGACTTCCATTTTTGTTAATAGTAATCATTTCAAAGTGTTGTGATTTACTCACTTCGCATGCTATGAACAGTAAATGCATAAAGCAATCTAATTGAATTTACTTTCCACATATGTAATGAACGTTTATTTTGTGACAATCTAACAAACCGGTTTTTTCAAAATGAACTCATTAAATTTTATAATCTTAGATAATCGATTCCGTTTCAAATTGATTTAATTTTCATTCGTCACATTTTAAATCGAAATAAATAAAGAGTGTGTAAATACTACCCCTTCGTGTGTAAAAAATCAAAAATCCAATGAATAGTTTGTTGCACAAAAACGCGTCGTTTGACAATAATCCTTTATCTACCCATAAGTGAGTGTTGAATGTTTGATGTGGAAATATTTTTCCAAGCAATGTGCTTGTGTGCCGAGCACATACCACTGGCACACTCAGTGTCAATAGAAAGGACCGGCACGGCCCATAATTTGTGGCGCACCTTTTCGCGAACGCACACCTGTACCAGTTCCTCTGGCAGCTTCGGAACCAATGACCACATGGTTTCCGTTTGGCCGCTGGCTCCGTTTGCGTGCTTTCAAATCAGCTGAAAAATATTGACAGGAAACTTCCATAAATAAAACGTTACTTTAACATTCATTGGTGGTTTATCATCACCGGCTCTGGGCCGGCTTTTGAAGCGTGACAGCCGAAAAATGAAAGTACCTCCTTTTTTCGTCTGCAATTGGGTGGCGCCTTCGCAACTCCAAACACGAACTGTCTGATGGGAAGATGTGCAAAAGCAGAATTTATCGTGCGTTTTTTTGCGAATGGCAAGTTTATGGGTTTGTGTGTACCTTATTCATGTTCCGTTATGGTGCCGGCATATCGTGCCACCGGTTTGTGTCCGTATGTGTTGTCTGCTATGCTGTATGCAACAGTTATCGGCTTATGTAAAGTATGTATGGCCAAGTAAAAACACTTGAGAAAATTGTCGGCACAAACTTTAACACGTAAATCGACGATGCTTCAATTACATGAAGAGTACGTGGGTATTAAGATACCGTTAAATATATAAATATACGATCATGCTTTAAATGTCTAGAATAAATTAGAACTTTTACATTTTCGATCATTGCATTATCGCAAGAACTGGCAACCAAGTCGTAAATAAGATTGGGTCTTTACGCTAGCAAAAATAAATTCATTTGAATCAATGTGGAGAAAGGAAATTAAAATCAGTTATGAAAAAAAAAAAAAAATTTCTGCACACAAAACAGTAGTATTTCACAAAAAGCCGAATTCAGCAAAGTAGCAATAGTCATGTTAGTAAAGTTTCAATATAAGCCCATTACAAATTACTTTTAACTTGAAGATGGGCAAACTCAGCTCGGCCAACTGGCTAATTGCTAACCATCGCTTTCCGGCCCTACAAGATGCACGTTATCAGTCGAAAGTAGTACCGTACGTGGACTTGAGACTGCACCTTTATTAGTTTTGGTCTTTCGCGGGTTGTGAGCAGGATGTCTTTCTTCTCAACACATCTTACCCGGTCTAGACAAACCCGAGTATCAACCGTTAGCTTACGGACATTCGAAGGGGCTCCGCTAACTCGTTTTGACGTTGACCTCGGCCTTGAAATATGTCGCTTTGGTTTCGAACAACGACATCCAGTGTTGTAAATCCATGTCCGAGATGCGAAAAATCTGACCATATAAAATCGAATTTTATTTCTCAATGCTCGTCGTAGCGCAAGTTCATGGTCTTTTTCCGCGACCCATTCTATTTTCATTCATTGGCATTTGAAGGCCTCGCGGCGGAAGTCGAACGTGGGTATATGAGAGTGAATGTTCGGGCGCCGTTTTGTGACCCACTCACTACTCCTAATTCGCAATCGTGCAGGAAGAAGGCTGTTTCAGTGTCGGAGTCGGTAGTAGGTAACGCTACCTGTCACTTCCTGACGAAGGATTATGACTTTGAGCTTTGAGAAGGTGTAAAAAAAGGCGAACGTGGAAAGCAATCTCACGACAGGGGTTCAGCAGTGAAGTTCATTGCCGTATTTTGTGGAAGTTGGTGTATGGCAGCATATGTGCAGGGCTTTTTGTGTGACCGCTGGTTTGCTTTTTCCGTTGAGCAATTCTGCTGGTCGAACTAGGCTGATAGAACTTCAACTGAGTATAGAGCCTGAGGGTTCAAGGTTACTTGGCGTGGCTTGGAGGGTTCAAGGTTATACTTAGAATTCTAGACATAGACTCTAAACATATATCTTGCTATGTAGATCTTAAACATTCAGATAAAAATCTTAATATAAGAACACGCTACGATGTTCCAGTTTTCTGGCGAAGGTTCTTGCTGAACCGCGATCGATCTTCTCGCTAATGGAGAAGTTGGCGAATGAAATAGTTGTTATACTGGAACTGGTCCATCCGTCACGTGTCCTCGGGATCTTCTGAAGGTGCTTTCAAATCATCCTTCATCACTCATCCCGGTGCCGTATGAAACGTTTCCTCCGTTCCTATGCAGGCCGCGGACACTCCACGGCACTGTCGCACGTGCTGCTAATGCGGGTTTGGTGGTATTCGCCGGCACGGCTGCCGAACGAACGGTACAGGAATGTTGTGCAGTCATCGTCGTTTAATGTGCCGAAGATTACGCGCGCCGCTACCAGTGCAAACAATAAACAGTCACCCAAATTGAAATTTACACTCGAAATTGCTTTTCCCGGTTTCGAGCGAATCCCGGTGACTGTCGCTCCGTGAGCAGCGAGGTCCACGCGCACTCCACGGTTTCGCGAAACGTTCGTTCGCGCTGACGAAAGTCGGTCAGGATATGATTCGTCAGAATTATCGACTCCGAGGGCGACGCTCGGAGCATCGGCCGGTGGGAGTGTCACGAGAGGGGGTTCATCTAGCAAAAGCAGCCATTTTCGGTCAGGGAGCATCACATAAAATCGGACGGAAAGATGGAATGCTTTTAAAAGCTTCGCTCCTGGAGTGGGTCGGATTATGTGGGATGTGGGACAACGTGGGGTAGATACAAGCCCTCCGAAGCCATTGGTCGCTTCCGGCGTGAAGCAGCGCTCCAGGAACTATTTCGAGTTCAGTTCCAAAATTAGTTCGTGGGAAATGGCAATGGCAATGACGGTGCTGCACGCGACATTACGCCCAAATGAGGGCCTCGTCGCAGAAGAGTCATTAAAATTTTAGTGTGCTTCAGTGACCCGAAGCCGATGGTGTTGAAGATGCAGTTTCTATAACTCATCAACTACCTTTAACAGTGTGGTCGGCACAAAATATCCATACGAACCACCTTCAAAGAAACAGAGAAATTATTTTACTTTATTCGAGTTTTCGAGTAGTTGAAATTTAAAACATATTTTGCATGTGGGACACGTTGTTGAACTTTGTTTTCTAACTTCTGCGTTTTGTCGTCACTCAACTGGGTTTGTTTAATTTATGAATGAGCCAATTTCCATTTTATTTCTTCGATTATTACATTTTCACTCTAATGCTCTGCCGTCGATCGCATCGATTGTTGACCACACCGTATGGCGGGTGAAAGCAATGTGCAGTAAATTTGGACCCTTTGCCTCAAAATATCGGATTCGGTACGATGTGCTGCCGCTGAAGTAGCGTCCTTTTCCAGGCCGGTTCCATCCGGACGTCGAGATGTCTCGTCGCCGCAGCCCCGAGCAGGCTTTCGAGCGGGTTGAAGTGAGTTGGCAATTTCTGCACCAAGCACCAGCAACCTGCGCACGTACTCGACGTTTCACTGAGCGAGTGCCGCCGACCGGTATCTTCAACTAAACTCAACACCGGTGCCTCGCCCGTAGTACCGGGTGCACTTAAGAGACGAAATACAGTCATTAACTTCCAAACATAGCCTCTCCAGCCGGTCGACCGCACACCGTTCAGAGTGTGGTGTGCTGAGTGAAAATTTGCATTTTATCAAACTGAATTATGTTGGATGTGTTTCGGCCAACCAGAAGCGCTCTTTAAACCGTAGATTGCACCCGATCCGACTTCAGTTAACTTTTTATTGCCGAACGTCCGTTGGAAAATGGTTCCACCAGAGGCCTAAGGGTGGCTAAAATAATTACTTTCTTCCCGCGACAAGCGACACTCCTTCCCGTGTGGCAGGATTATTGCGGGGCGTTTAATTACTTAATTTTTCGAGTCTACGCCGTTCGAGGGCAATGGTGCAAAGGTGGATCCTATCGTCCGGGCAGATCGGATCACGTTCCGAAAACAAAACGTTGTATGAAAGGCATTCGAAACTGCCACTCGCATCCACCTCATCCACCACCAGCTTGGGTGGCGAGAGAAACGAAATTTTTTTCATGCCAAACCAACACTTTGGTGATCTGAACCGCGCACGGTTAATGGCATCTTCAGCACCGTAAATCTTAACGTAACTGGTGGCAATCCGAAACCTTTTTTGAGTGGAGTGTCATTTGGCGTTGTACCACGGGCCGCGTCCCATCGTTTTCGACAACCCGAACTTAACACCCTCCGGGATGTCCACCTTGCTGGTAACCTTCATCCGTTCCCAGGAGCCACCAGACTCTATGGCGCCTATGAAGTGGCGAGGTCCAACAATCGCCAGTGGCTTATGCGCGCCGTTTCGCCACGCCACACTGTGTTCGGTGGGCCTAACAGGTCAATCGCTGACGGATGATTGCTTCACCGAGCCGCGATTTATCTTGGCCCGACAAGCAAGACGTCAAAGAGCGCGGGCACCATTTTACTGATCTGGCGCATTACCGTGGGAAATCGTGCTCATTAATTGCGGACGGCGGGACCTCGGTGATGCGGGAGAGAGTGATGGAACAATAATGGTGCACTCAAACTGTTGCCCCGTTCATCCACGCCTCTCGAGCGGGGTAAGGTGAGTCAATTCCGTTTTGGGCTCTGAATGCCGAAAGTGAGGACAGTACACACCGTCCCGGTGTCTTCCACGATTATATCTTTTGCTTCTGGATCGCCCTTAGCTGCCTCTTCTCTTCTTCGAAGAACGGACTCGGGAGCCTTAGAGACTTTTGTGGTCAGCAGTCGCGGGAGTGGTGTCGTATTCATTTGGTAAGTGTGATGTGCGACTGCGACCATGAAGAAGTATGATATGTAATGCCAATGAAATTAATGATTTTATGATTATTTTTCATTAGAAATTAAATTTTCTCTCAATCTGGGAGGTATTTTTTTCGAACAGTTATTAAAATCATTTTTCGGTACTATGCAGACTTTATACACTCAGTCAACTATCTATAGGCGCACCCACGTTTTTACCGTATCTTCCAAACCGTCTTTTCGATTCTACTTCTGGTTTTAGGACTTTTTTAAGTAGGAAAAATTATGAATAAACCCATTTAGTTGGATTGAGTTTGTTTGATTTTTAGCTTTTTTCGATCAAATACGATATAGGCACTGTCAAGTTAATATAGGCGCACCTAATAAAATGATCAATACGTGTGTTTTTTTTCAAGTCTCTGTATTTATTGTGAGGTTTAATAGTCAGTTGGCTTTCCTGATCGCTGAATGACTTTCTGTTTGTCATACTGTTAACCAGGTTTTTCAAAATTATTAAGTTCCTTTGTTCCCAAGCTTCCAAAATGGATCCTTTAAGCTCATTAACAGAGCTGTATTGCTTCCTATCCGCATAAATTTGTCTAACTCATATTCCCCAGACATTTTCAACTGGATTTAGATCCGGAATTCGCGCTGGCCACCCAAGCAAATCGATTTTATGGGTAGCAAACCATGTTCTAGTTGTCGAACTGGTGTGAATGCTAGCATTATCTTGCTGAAAAACCAATTTTTTTCGGCGGTGAGCAGCTTTAAACGGGATCAGACAGTCTTCTAGAAGCTAGATATAATCGTTGGAGTTCATTTTACAAGATGTAAAAGCCAGCTTGAGCTTGCCCACAGAGCAAAACCCAAGCCACACCATAAGAGATCCTCCTCCAAAGTTACGGGTGGAGAAGTACTGCGGATCTTTGCGTAAATCGCGCCAATAGCCTGTTAAAACGTCCGGCCCATCCAAATTCAACTTTTTTTCATCAGAAAAGATCACCTACAATAAAAAAACCAAATAAGGAATTGATTTTTTTGATACAAAATATGCTCTTCAAAAAGCAGAAGAAAACACAAAGATACCATGTCCCACCGACGTGCCATGTTCAGTTTCGCAAATTCTACACGTTTCTGTTGGTGTAGTTGGCTTAGATTTGGTGCCTTGGACATTTTTGCTCGAGTTATATTCGGGCTTTTTAGCAAAACCTGGCGAATAGCTTCCCTGCTCACTGGCAGATCCAGTGTAGATTTGATTTTTGATAGCGATATTGTCGAATTTGACGCCAATTTAACAATGTTCCGCTTGGTTCTTATCGACATCTTGGATTTTCTCGGAGTATGATTCGCAGTTCCATAACGTTTAGAATCCTTTAAGTAATTACGGATCACATTATCGGATCTCTTCATTCTTCGAGCCATTTCTCGAATAGCTACACCCTCCTGCATATATGCCTCTGTCAATCCCTTTTCTGTTTCACTTAAAACACTTCCTTTTGGCATATTTAAGAATTTCACTTGGAAAACTCGTCACGAACACTACTCGGAAGCAAAATTCAAAGTGCGTGTATACAAAATTGACAGTCACGAAATTGACATATACTAATTTTGACAAATGCTGCACACACACTATCACAAGCAAGCACTGTTACTTGTTTTTTTACCAAAAAAATCACACTAAAATTGTCATTATTCAAAAAATACGTTGCAAACATGGCGAAGTGCGTAAAACTTGGGTGCGCCTATAGATAGTTGACTGAGTGTAGTGTACGGGATTTGCTTTTTCTCTTTCCTCTAGCAACGCAACCGAACAGTTTAGGAGTTGGTCACTAAAAATTCTTTTCGCAACGTAACATTATGCAACATAATTATTTTCTCAATAATTATTATTTATTATTTTTTATGTGATTATGTGTTCAATTAGGTTATTGATTTAATTTATTGACCTAACGATTCACCAGTTATGAGGTTAATCGATGCCATTATTTGCATAGTGCGTGCTATAGATATTTTTATTTGTTAGCAAACCGCACCAACCGAGATTTGAAATAAATATATGCACAAAAGAACTCGCCAAGCGTCCAGCACAACCGCAAACCCTACGGCATCGCACTCGTTGGTTTATGTGGTGTCATAGGTCGATGTCGACGTAATTTGTATCCCTAGTTGATGGGGTGAGCCACATACACTGGTTAGGATCGAGGCATACAATTGCCATTCTGAGGGCAACATCATTCCAATCCTATTTGAACAGTGTTGTACACCCAGGGAAAGAGAATTCAGATGATTGTGGCGATGTTTTTGCCCATGTTTTCAAATCTTTCTTGCCCCAAACGTCACATATGGCAAGGTTAGAAGCTCCACGAAAAAATACCAAATTTTACCACAGATGCAATAGATGGGCACGGTAAAAAATCTAACGCCTAAACATTGGTATGATGCGCTAAAGGAGTGCAAAAATAGAATGAAAACCACGTATCATGTAGGTTCCTTGCCGGCCATGAGGTCGTTCTCGCTCACTTCACGACCTCAAGTTCATTCTCACAACATGGAGTCATGGAGTAAATGACACCTGTGAAGGTAATCCAGTTGTGCGGTCAACGCAAGTGCCGCGCTTGCATCGTTAATGGCACCAGGATTTTATGCCATGTCTTGTCCCCCCCATTGCCGTCTGGGTGCTACGAAGAGTAGATAGCCAGGGCACGAATATGTTGCAGCGGGGTCGTTCGGTGAAATGTTTCACTACACAGTGCGAATCACTAATGATGCCCGGATGAAGAGGATGATTTTACTCCAGTACCACTACAGATTGTGAGCTTCAATCGCGCGCCCGTTGGCAAAGGGTGACTTTGATACGTTGTATTGCTTCGCTTCATAACTTCGCGCCTTCCATGCCATGATCGTCGATCTGTGGAAATCGGACTCTAGGGAACCCGCGAACAGCGGGAAGTGAGCAACCTTCAACTGTTCTGTTCCGGGGATGCTCATGAATTGCAAGTTTCGGAATACTCGCTCTTTTGCTTTCCCGTTTCTCCTAAAGGCACACAATGTGGGCCTCATCATGAGTCACGGCGATGTTTCAACGCTTCGTCATACGTTAATGCATCTGCACACGGGATGCCGGCTGGAAAATCCACACAAAGTGAGTCATAACCCGTACGCCTGGTTCTATGTTCGATTCTTCCATTAGTGAAGTGAGCTGGAAATAATAGAATCGCAGGATATTTTCACCAGTCAATAGATGCGTTTCGCACGCTGCTACGTTAAGTGTTTTCTTAATAAGTTCAGTTTATTCTGGCCATTGGCCATTGTTTACCTGTAATATTGGGATAATTTGCTTCCTGAAAGAACGAATACGAAAGATTCGATCTTGGACTTTAACCTGTTTCATGAATGTTTCTTTTAGTGTTTCTGTTCATGAAACAATCCTTGATGATGTGATTTTCAATCAAATCTGCTTCACTCCGTCACACCGTTTAAGTGACGTAATTAATTTTCGCACTATTAATTGCACTATCAATTTTCGTTTTCTGCTAGATTAATTACATTAATAATGACCACGTTTATCAATCATTCACGACTCAATCGATGGGTTTCAGGGGTGCGGTGCTCGATTTGGGGAGCGTTTTATGTTTTTACCTCTTTGTTGATTTTTCATTCCAGACAACAAACAACTGACAATCGGTGCTGAACACTACGCAAAAGATTATAATTCGAAAACGTGAAACATAAATTCATCAACCGTGTTTTCAGCAATATCGTATCCTTGATCAAAGAGGTAGTTATTTGTCAAGACAAATGAAACAAATATCAATAACATTCTTGGCCGTTCTTATAGATGTTAGAATTGCTGTGCTATGCTTTTTAATTAAAAATGTGGACTGTTGTCCGACAGACGCTTTTAGACTTTCATTGATATATGATCCCTGGGAGAGGCGATCCTTCAAAAGAATATCGAGTTCTGTCACACTTTTGGACAGATATTTCGAGGTTTAAAGTTTAAAGATTAATATACCGAAAAGTGTATTAAAAAGCACTGATTTTTACACCACATCATGAGGAGCACATTCCTAAGATGGCGAGAGCAACACACGAACATGGCCCACCATTAGGCACGCACCAGGGCACCAGTATTGAGGACAAGTTGAACTCACTTTGAAACGCCGCTAGGTTCGCTATTAAGCTAGTGACTAATTATTTTGCTTCACGGTGACCGTTCGACGATATTCGCTGCTGCTACCCCGTCGCCGCCATAATCGTCACCGTCGTCTCTACTGAAGGGAACGTACGCCGAGTGTTGAAGATCGAGGTCTACGATTGTGCGGGTATCTTA
Organism: Anopheles bellator; assembly: GCF_943735745.2. Taxonomy (NCBI): domain Eukaryota; kingdom Metazoa; phylum Arthropoda; class Insecta; order Diptera; family Culicidae; genus Anopheles; species Anopheles bellator. The sequence continues at coordinate 31,437,342 of NC_071285.1, forward strand.
GGTTGAAGACGCGAAACACCGGACGCCGTCAGTCGTAGTCGAGAGCCGCTCGAAGGAAGTGCGTTTTAGGCTTGCGGCTATACCGATTAGTGGCTCCGTTGTGCTTCGTGTACAGTTTTAGACCCCCACACCGTTCAGCCTGTGCGTTTGGGGACGGTACGTCGTCAAGCGATTAACAGAACAGGTAGAGAACCTTGAATGACAGTTCTAAGGTACATGGGCGCAGTGTGGCTGCTTCATTGACACGGCAAGATCGTCATCTGGGAACCGGTTCAGTGTCTATTCGAATTTGCATCTTCTAGTAATGGTGGTAACGACTTGACTTTACCGAAAGCTTGTTCGGGTGATCATTATCACTTTGTATCTGATTAATAGTGTTCTGTCGAAAAGCAACGCCAACGCTTAGACAAGTTACGCTCGGGCTGCGGGTGACAAATTGGAGAACTAGCCGACTCCGTAGTGATCCTAAACATCGAACGAGACTGCAAGGAACTAAGTAGAAGGCCGACGAATTAATGTTGCTCATTCAACGGTGAATTTGATCGCTTCCAAAGTGACAACAACGTTTGCAAATAATATATATTGTGTTTTCGGTTGTTTCATGATTGCCGAGATGGCTACTTTAATACCGCAACGTGAAGAAAGCGGAACTGTACTGGAGAACGTCGTGGGGATAACGACGAACGGACGGAATCGAAAAGAATAGTGCATAACCCCTTCGAACCGGCTGGACTTCTTGTGTGCTGACGTAAGACGTAAAACTTAAGCTTCCTTCTAACGATAACGGTACCCAGCTGGTGCTTCGTAATATGTTGAAGCTTCTAATTAATATTCGTGAGTCGGACTGGACGCGTCCAACATTTCGGCAGTCGAAAACGGCACCATGTGTTTGCGGCATTCCAACGCGAATCGACGATTTTGAAACTGTAATCAGTTTCAGGCATTCGCTTAACACTTGAGCGTTTTGGTGGTCGAGAGCAGAAACTGTTTTGTTCGAGTGTGTTTTTTGATTTGCAGAGGTACACAATATTTAAAGAATGCTTGCACCTTACCACCTTTTCGAGTCGAGGGCAGCTTGAAACGGACAGTTATGATAAAATCCTGAACGGTAAATTCGAGTATCCAAATTTCAAATAATCATTCCGAATGATAATACTATCTATACCCTAAACCTTAACTGCCTAAATCAGTTCAAAATTCATCGGTTGATTTTGCTATCCAAAAGCGGAGGCCATTTTTTGCGTTGAATAGCGCTCTGTTAATTTGTCATTAGTTCATAAAAACCGTCAATTCGATAGCACACTTTTTGCGGTGCGGTGTGAAATGTCGTGTGAAAAGGAATCAATCCACGAAACGGATTACTATTTTCAATTATAGTCGCGCGGCATCAAGCCACATCCGGGCGCCAAGTGGAACCGATTTGCGTCCGCTGTTTGAACCGTTTGCTTCAGGTGGTGATCGCATTAACCTCGGGTCAACTTCCGGAAGTGCACTTCAATTGTGGGCATTCTCTTGGTCTCTTGGTCAGCGTGTCCTTACCCGTACCTGACCAAACCGGAAAATGTTTCCATAAATATTTGACATGTTCATCGATCCGTTCCACTACTCCCCGACACGCAGTGTCTTTCCAGCAGCAGGTGCCACCGAAGCATTCGATTTTAACGGTCAAGCTAATGGAAAAATTAATTTGGTGGCCTCGCCTCGAAGTCGCCCAATTTAACACAACTTAGACATGTTCCCCAATGTGCGGCAATGTCGAGCAGAGAGCCAGCGTAACCGTTGCGATAACGGTAAAGCGGTTCCACTGGCTGCCTTCTGGCAGAACCCTTTTGGTGGCGAAAAAACAATTAAGACAAACGCACTGTTGCGATACTACGTTGAAAAAAGTGTACGACGAAAACTAAAACCAAACCTTGGCGTTACTCAAATACTTCAGCGCGCCAATGGAAAATCAACAACGACGATAACGGTGCTCCAAGTTTGTTCGTTAATTTGCTCATGCCATTTTGGATAGCTTACCCACGGTTAACGGATAGCTTAACACAAAAAAGGAAGAAAGTAAACTCTTTTCTGCAATCTCTTACAGCACCAATATTTGGCTTATCGTGGCAAAGTGCGGACGATCGATGGTCATTTATACTGTTACGATATCACTTAAATGTGAGAGAATGGGTTTCAATATTTTTTAATAGGTTCTGATTGAGATTAGCGGCGATGCCCCATAACAAGTATATTCGCACTTGTATGGTTCGTGAATTGAAAACATTAACGGCTGAGAGAAAAGATACTATTTTTAAACTAGTTTAAAAGTAGTGCTTAATATGAATTGAGGGCAGTTGACCCATATCATGTTTATTGATTTATGCTCATTGCAGTTAATCAGCAAAAACCGTAAAACATGGGAAAAATAGGGCACGCACACGAGTGGTGCACAAACAATAGACAACCCAAATTTTACTGTCAATTACCGTTCCTTGGGGTTGATGCGAGAATCTGAAAGCCTGTCAACCCATTAAGAGCCATATCACTGATCACATAAACGTCGGACCGTTCCGGCACTGGAAGTGAATAATTAGTAGAGGTATTGTTAGAAAAATCAACCCCCTTTCAAAAATGACACTACAGCTACTCGTCGAAATGTGCCACATGCTGAGACCACATAGAGGTGAACGACATGAGTTATCGTAGAATGTGAGTTAATGTATGGCAGCCGTTTTCGGCAGAAAGTTTCGCGTTCTTCTTCCGCCGGGTGGTTTCATAGCATTGTAATCATAATCGACCGAAGCGTTCCGGTTAGTGGGTTTTATTAGCGTCGTCGGAAAAAGCAGAACAAACAGCACACTTTTGCAATTTATGCGAACACCCTTGCATGACCGCAGATGTTGGCAGGTTCCTCGTTCCGGCCAAATCAGTGTCTACTGCGAACGTGAATAAATCTAGACATCGTTGGAGGATGAATACAATCTTACGCTTGACGTACCTTAATCCAATTATGTTCCCAATTTATGTTCTACTCGAGACTAGAGATTTGTCTACCCGGGGATAACTTAGCCGAAAGGGGCAAAGCTTTCCCGCAGTTTCACGCTGCAGTGGGTCAGTGTGTTCTGCTGTTCGTTCGTTCCAAATGATCTTGAATATCGTAGCACGATTGGAATATCGGACACGATTGAGGCGTGACGATAGCCCGATTCGGCGAAGAAACAAATAGAATCAATGTTTTTGTACCATTCCTTTTTCTTGCCAGAGAACTATCGCAAGGTTTTATTTATTGTTATGCCTCTCAAGAGTTAATTGTGCAAACAAGATAAACTTACCAATAACAATATTATAGTACCATAGTTTAATAATGCGATTATGTTCTAAAAGAAGAGAAGGAATTCATGAATGAAACATTGGGATTATCAATCAAGCGTGACTTACAGCGTCTAATGTTGAGCAAAAACAAAAGGTCAACGAACGTTGTTCAATTGCACGAGATTATAGCTATCAGGAGCCGTGGCCACACATGTGCAAGCCGTCGCATGCACGTGTCGATAATTGCATGGCTGAGTACGTTTCCGCGTAAAACGAACTTTCAGCTACGACTAGGCTAGCGTAGGTCAGTGTTTCTTTGGTCGGATTTTCTACACGTTACGGACGTGATGGGTTTTTAAACCTCCCATGCGATGGCAACCACACCACCTAGGGGTTGTTTTATGTCTATGCTTGATCGATCCTTTACAGGTTTTACAGGTTCACAGATCCCTGACGCAGCGCATGAACTCCAGACCCAGACCTCCAGTTTTTTTTTAGGATACCTTTCACATAAACATAAACGAACCGTAAAAAGTGAAGTAATGTAGGTGAAACATCAATTAGTTTGAAGGCCGGATCGATACACAATCGGGGTTTCCCGAATGTGAAATTCAACACTGGTGCCACGTCTTAATCCCATAACCTCCCTGAGTGGAGAAAGAAAAATGTGTCGGCATAAAACAAGCTGACCCCCAGAGGAAAGATTTATTCCTCAATCTTTGCCCTCAATTACCACTTCCTGTGAACCACGAATGCACGATGTTTGAGACGATGCGCACACTGGTTCCCGAGGTATTCTATCCCGTTCGGTCCTATCCGCCTTCGTTTGTTATACATTTTTTACTAAATTGAGAAGGTCAACTCAGGTGTTACTGCGCAGCCGATAAGGAAAGGAAAATCGAACGTTATTCTCGCATTTTGACACGAAAAAAATTCAAAAGTCTCGGAAGTCTCCTTAGCAATAACTAAGTTCCTGGCCGGTCATTAAATTAACCTCGAGAAATCCCACGTGCGCTATAGTGTTCGATGGGTAAAAAAGTTGCTCGGAGAATAATAAGAGTGTTTCCCTAAAGGACACCATTAACGGAGAAAAAGTGTAAAGGAGTAGAAAAAACTCGGCAAGGATCCAAAGCAGCAAACTAGACTGATACGGAAGCACTAAATACCGGCAGCAAGAGAGCAAAAGAGAAAATCAGAAGAATCGTTTCTTCGCCCTATATTGAAAAATGTTCCTTGAAGAGCGCAGGAAAAGCTCATTTCGTGAGTGTTGATTGTTTTGCTTAGCTGCACAGACTGCCCTTTTTGCCCCACAGTTTTGGTTTGATTTATGGGATCAATTTGATGGGCCTGCTAAGATATGTAGGTTTTCGTTGTTCTTTTGGTGGCACTGTTTGCTTACTTCCTTCTTGCTCACTCGATATTTCCGGCCGACACTCAGTATGGCGCGTTCTTGCTCGTACGGTGAGTTGAGAGGTCAAGAATTTTCCTCCTTTCCTTACGCCCGCCCTTTGCACGAGTAGCGAATTGAGTGTGTTTGGCCAAATGCCGTGTTTTTCGCCTCTGCTTGGGCTTTGCGCAGAGAAAGCTATAAGAATTACTTACGAATTAAGCTTTGATAAATGTGTCAATAATGATTAGATTTATTGGTTTCGTTTACTCTAAGAGCTAGTGTTTTGAGCCTGTCGTTTTGTTTCGTTCTCCACGAACGTTAGCTAAAGCCATGTTAGAAGCCAAAAAACTCCATCAGACTGGTTTTATTACCAACTCAATTTTTGTTTCATATACAATCATTTAATCAATGTGTTATACAATTCACGATTTTTTCTATTACAATTTTTTTGAATCTGTCCCAAAATTAACAACATTTTTTTGACGAAAATAATTAAATAATAGCATTACCTAGAACCTAGGTTTTTACTCTATCTACCGATTTATGTTGTTGAATATGTTTATTGACTGTCAGTTTTGCGCATTCTCTTATCTGTTTCGCCTCAGCAGGATAACGGTCCCGCCATGATTCCACTGCTCTGCTTGGCGCTTGTGCTGAGCACCCTGCATCCGTCCACTGCCCTGCCAAATGGTGCTCCAACGTCCGTGTGTCATAATATGCTGCCGTTTCACGGCGGTGGCATTCCTCCTCTTACGACGAAAACTCCGTTTCTAATCACGCCACAATCGTCGGTAATCGGCAGCGGACAATTGCTGAAAATCGACATCGAATCCTTCCCGGCGAACATTGTGTTCAAGGGGTACATGATACAGGCGCGAGCGGCCGATCCTCCGCATAATATTGTCGGACGCTTCGAAAACTCGGATGCCGCTGCCATCAAGCTCATCGATTGCGAAGCGGCGCACGATACGGCCACACATACATCGACTAGCCCGAAGCAGGAGCTAACACTAGAGTGGACCGCTCCGGACAATTTTGTTGGAGATGTGATCTTCAACGCAACGATCGCGCAGGATTACGACAAATTTTGGGTCGGTCTCCCCTCGGAGAGAGTGCGCGTGGTGGCCAGTTCCTTATCGGCAACACCAGGACAGACCACTAGGCAGCCAACCACAACCACCACGGTGCCACCGTATCGTCCGGCACAAACATCCGCTCCGATGGCTATCGATTCCGTCTACGAGGGTTGCGGGGAGTCCAAGGTGTGTTTCGGATTCCCGGAAGGTTGCGTCGAGAGCTACAACTGTCGGGCGGTCACGACGGTCTCTGTTCTTGGCAGCAGCTATGTTTTTGAAATGAAGGCAGGATACAGTATGTAACGAGTAGCTAACGGCTTACCGGATGTGCGTTGTTAAAAAATGTTTTCTCCTTTTCTTTCTCCAGATAGTCCAGCCTACGTCGCTGTCGGGCTGTCCGATGACGCCAAGATGGGAGACGATTCGGTCATCGAGTGCGTCCCTGAGCAGGGCGTAGTAAACGCGTACGCTTCTTGGACCGCAACTGGCCCTTACAGCGCCACGCGTACGGGAGTGGTAGGTCTGTCAGTAGCATGCACTACGTTCCCTCTATACAGTCCATCTTCCATGCCATTTTCAGCCACAAAACATCTTCCAAGTGTTAGAGAAATCCTACAATGATGGAACGATCTACTGTAAACTGGAACGTGATGCCGTCAGCACAGTCAAGGGTCGCCAGTTCGATCTCGTGAACGAAAAGTTCCATCTTATGCTAGCTGCAGGAGCGTCGGTAGAATGTGAGTCTTGTTTGAAGTCAAAATCAAATATGAGCTGCGTGTCAAACTCACTTTCTTCGTTCTCGTATTCATGCTTTACAGCCACCAACGTGAACTATCACAGTATCGGACGACACGTTTCCGGAAGTCCTCTGTCGCTGGCAGAGGTGGGCCGGGTACAGGGATCCTCGAAACTATTGCTGCGCCTTCACGGAGCTTTCATGATTACAGCCTGGATCGGCACGGCTTCGCTCGGCATACTGATCGCTCGCTATTTCCGCCAGACCTGGGTTGGCAGCCAATTGTGCGGAAAAGACCAGTGGTTCGCCGTGAGTATCGAAAATGCTGCCTAAGGTTGGCCTATTACTGTTTGAAGAACAACACATTATAGGTTTGTTTATTTTGTAGTGGCATCGATTCTTGATGGTGCTGACCTTTATCCTCACAGTGGCCGGAATCGTAGTAATCTTCGTCGAAATTGGCGGCTGGTCGCAAGTGCGCAATCCCCATGCCATACTGGGTATTGTGACGAGCGTCCTTTGCTTCCTCCAGCCAATTGGAGCGTTCTTCCGACCACATCCGGGCTCGAGCAAACGACCAATCTTCAACTGGGTACACTGGCTGGGCGGTAACTTGGCGCATGTGATCGCGATCGTAGCCATTTTCTTCGCCGTCCAGTTGCAGAAGGCTGAACTACCGGAGTGGATGGATTTCATTCTCGTTGCCTTCGTGGCGTTCCACGTGTTTATGCATTTACTTTTGTCCGTGAGTATCTTGCGCCTGAAATCGCGCAAAAGACAACGTGTAAATAATTTAAGAAAACTACAGTTTTCAATCAATGGTTTGAAAATTATGAGAACCGCAAACATCTTCTGCAGAAGGTTTCATTTTCGTTGAGTTCATGTTCTACCATCTTCGGTACTATGCCCTCGTCGTGTTTGTAAATAGAAACTGTTTTGCTTGAACACTTGCACATAAAAGTGTAAATACAACAATCAGTAACTGAAGGCAGGGTTTCTTTTCCGATACTAACCATTCCCGTGTGACACCCCAAGAGCGACAGTTTTACCAACGCATTGAAATTAAGATTTTTTCGTGGATTCAGATTGGTGGCTGCTTTAGCGAGCGAAGAAGCGGACAGCGCGTGACTTCCTTCCCAATGGCTGACATGACCCCGTCACGCAATTCCATGAGTTCTAGCGAACGGAAGCAGGATGCTGCGGTGCGTTACAAAATGTGGACCAATTTTGGAAAAAGAAATTCGTTACAGTGATATCCTTCCTCCTTTTTATTCTACAGTTTTCTGGATTCCGGAAATCGATGTTGTTCCTTTACATTCTGATCGTGTTGGGACTGGTCATCGCGTTGGTGGTGATCGTCGTTCTGGCACCGATTGAAGCGGCGTACAACAACATCAAAGAGCAGATCATGAATTAGCGTATCCTGTGCTTCCAGCATCAAAGCACCAGTTTTCGTAACACTCTAAGCTGCGAATGGACGTCTTTTACCCAACCCTTGTATATTATCTGTAACGAGTGCATCAAACAAATCCCAGACCGGGTGGGATTTGCTAGATCAAACAGATTCCGCGATTGAGAATCAATCGAAAAACAGGAAGTTAGTTGAACATTTATTGTATAACCTCTTACACTGCTAAAAATGTGTGAAAGCTAAAGAGTTTTGCCGCCTAGTTCCTCGTTCTAGTTCGGTTCCACGTTCAACGTCGATTTCTAACGAGATGCATAGCAGATGCAGGTACCACGTTCTGAAAGCTGTTGAAGGCGCTAGCTCCCGTGTCACACATTCCCGTGTTGTACAGTAACTGTCATATTTATAGAAACCAACCAGCAGAGGTGTTGAAATGCTAATTAATATCCCCATGATTCGATCACGTGCATTGTCGTGCATTTGTTCCATGAGTATTACATTGCTTTTCCGGGTTCGAATCGGAAAACATGCGACACGGTGCATTTTCTTCAACGTTCTTCTTACTCTTATCATTTTTCTCTGCAGTATTGTATTTAATCCTTTTGTTTTCCGTTTGAAAGTATTTTCATGTGTTTGACACTAAGAATTGCATAACGGCCTTGGCTTGAAAGTGAAAAGTGAAAGTGAAAAGCAGAAGAGCATATCAAACAAGAAACCATCCACACGCTGTATTATGCTAGATATTGCTGCCCAATTCATTGGAATGTTTTTTTAAGTTCTCGTGTAAGTCCAAGAATAATAAATGTTGCCATTGATGAATATATGAACTATTTCGTGCGAGTGCGAGTAATTGGAAAAATAGCTATAAATTTATATAATTTCTTTTCATAGATAGTAATTCAACATGTTTCTTTTATTGTTGTAATTTTGTATGCTATGAACAAACGTGTTGTTCTCTCAACAGACATTGTTTTTAAACCTTGTATAACATAATTGCTAACCACTTATTAGGTTCTCGACCGCGAGCGGTGGAAAGGTTCCTTGAAGGTGGTAAAAACCGCTCGGCGGTTGCAGCCGGATTAAGTAAGTAAATAAGTAATTTGATACTTATTAAATGTTGAATTCAGCTAAGTATTTAAGTGTCAACATCATGAATTTTTTGCTGCTTTATAATGGAAATGATTAACACTTTCCTTATTTATTGACAATGAGGCTCAAAAGCATAAGTGTTTTTTACAGGCATCGTATGGCATTGTTTGATACAAGACATCACAGATCAAAGGCAATCGTTCGTAGAACAATCGAAATTGCATTATTTGCGTAGCGAAATGATGATTCACATCGTTCGTCCCTCGGGATTTTTGAAGATCGATCGATTTGCGTACACCGCTTCTACCACAAAACCAAGGAGATTGGAGGTGTTTGATTGCGAATAGCTCCTGACTGGAGGCGCGGAAATCCATTTGCGACGAATCCTGCTACGAGCAAGTTAGTGATACATTTCCCATCAATACTCCAGACGAAAATTTGGCACCATGCGTTAGTGTGATACAACTTGCGATGGTTTTTATCGAGAGTAAGATAATTAACAAACGATTCGATACGATATTTAGCGATTTCGTTTTTGATATGTTGAACGAAAGCAAGATTTCAGGAAATGAAAGCAGTTTTAATTGGTGAAAACTATAGGCTTGGTAGTGCATGGTACACGCTGAAAAAATTCTTATTTTGTAAAGGATTTTGAAAAACTATCAACAACCTTTCGTTTTAATTAAGTAACGTTTTAAAGAACTAACGATGGACTTTTTGATCAACTAAAGTCAACCAATAGACAATGTTTAGAATAATTGTTATGGAGGTATTTAGTAGTAATAAACATAAAAGCAATTTCAAGCGGAACGTGAGTTGCGCGGTTACCTAGTCAACGTTAACTCATTTTCTATAGTGCATTTCCGTCACGTATGATGTATCTTTCGCCTACACGTATGCAGCTGGTCGATCAATCCCAAGGAGTCCAAGCCGGGTTTAGCTACGGGTCTGGAAGCCATTTTATGTTTCGTTGGATTTTAAACGGCACAGCGAAATCGATCGATAGCATGAATTATGTTACGCGTTCTACCACCGCCAGGTGAGGCAAAGTTTTTCTTGCCTCGAGGATATCACATCGTAGATAAACATCGTTTGCATCGGCGTCGGCGCCATCGTGAAGGTTTCCTTCGTGGCAACGTTTTACATCCCACTCTTGCACCAGGCCGTGTGGTTAGGTTTCATAACATGCGGGATGTGTTTCGTATTATCCCTGCACACGTTTGTAACGTGCATTGGTACACGTTTTGCGTACGGTAAGTTTTTAATCTGCATTATAACGAAATAATACCATGTTTTCAGATAGGGGAAAACTACCACACGTCCGTACCAAAGGCCAGGTAGCTTATAATTTATTCTCGCCTGAATTTATAGTCGCTGGTGGCCACTGAAGTTGATTTAGAATTGGTGGAGAAGGACCTTACGGTTCGCTGAAGAACACATTCTTGTTCCTACTTTTCAACTGTAAATCATCGTTATGTTTCTCGAAACTATTGCGCAAATCTACCTCCACGTAATCTTAGTTTATTACCCCCAAAGCCAATGGAACAAGTGTCCAACAGATTTCAAATCAAGTAAATCAAGCACAGCTATGATAAAACTAACACTCGTATTATCCCGCGAGCATCTATTTATTTTCATGATTCTCTGCAACTGAAGTGGTGAACACCGTTTTGCTTTTCTCGCTTTAGCTTAGCGAAGTTACAACGCAATGCAAGGGAACCATAATGTGAAATTTGATAAGGATAACATCTGCACATAGAGTACAATGAATAGTACAGTACATGGAATGTAATATGGTAACATGTTGTATATTTATGAATGATACAGTAATTTGCCGTAAACCCAACGAATAGCATTTACAAGAAGGATATCTAAATAATCTTAATTAGCGCGCACCATTTGTAAGTAACGTTGCCGTAAGAACTTGGTAAGTTTTTGTAAACGGCTTGAAAATTATAGTTCTAATGTCTCAACAATTTTACGGCCAGTAGATAGGAATGTTAATGGATGTGTCATTTGTACTACTTATGTATACATTCGCCATCTTTCATCGCTACAGCACACGGCAGTGAGCAATAGAAGAAGTGATAGTACACTGCACCGCGTCAGCGTATCGTAGCGCTGGTGTCTGAGGAGAAGAAAACGTGCCATTTTAATGGATATTAACATGGATGATGCCTCGCGCCTTCGTTCGCTGCAAAATAACAGTAGGTCAACATCACCACAGTATGCTGAATAATGAAAACCCGTAATTGTAGTAACATTAATATTCAGATTTGAAAGCCTTGTGACTGTATAACCCATAGTGGATATAACGATGCAACAACAATATGATAAAAGATTATTATTTTAATTTTGCTAAGAGCAAAAGATTTTTTCAAAACATATGACAGTGTAATTTTCTTTGCATATGTAGCACTTACCGCTAAACTTTTCGTCCATGTTCCAAAATCCTGGAGTTGTTGGAGTCATGAGACTTGCCGGACGTATTTATTAGGAGGAAATTGGACATCACTACTCTTCGACCATGACCAGTAAGTACATCAGGCCTACAAACTTGGCACATTATTGCTTATGTTCGTCATCAATAACCTAACCACGCACTTGGACGCTAATAATCTCGTTCTCTTTGCTGACGACGACTAATAGTATTCACCAGTTTCCTGTACCACAAATTGTGTTAACAGTAGAAAATATGTACATTTGCAGATGAACTATGTTTCGTAGCAGCTGAATAGTCTAAGGTAGCAACTACTCGATGGAGGCGCATGGCCTACTACTATTACAAGCAAATACTTTGCAGGTACTCCGAATACAGTGATGCTGGAAATGACTCATCCACCCCACACGTAAACCACATTCGCAAAAGTGAAGGCGTACAGCCCAATCATCTGCAACATCAGGGTAGTCTTTCTCCAGCGGGAAAACTGTCCGCGCAGGTTCAGAAACGCACCGTGTTAAGAAAATGGGAAAGAACATGTAAGTAAAAGTTGAGAGCGATGGAGAACAACTTCGAGCAAATTATGCTCGTATCATTACCGATGCATCCTCATTTGCGTTTAATGCCAACACTTCCTTTTGCCTTGTCAGATGTTCGAGAAACTGAAATGGAACAAATGAATTGCCGATAATGACGGACATGAAACTGAAATCTGTAGTCAAATAACGTAAGGTACACTTACGATGAACATAATATGGGCAAGAACGTGGATGAATATAGACCCCGCCAGCAGTCCATACATAGTTTTAGATACCCTGGCCGCTTGCAGACCAACAGCTAAAAACATGCTCGTTACTGTGGGGTACAATGATGTGTACAAATTAGTATCACGTATGTGGGAATAATGTTGGAATTTTCATCAGGCGAGACAGATACAGTAA
>NC_071285.1:31749815-31915434 GCF_943735745.2 Anopheles bellator
ATCTTTCGGCAATTGCAACAGGGCACTTTCCTCTTCAAGTCGATCGCGTGGAAAATAAAGCGGCGCTACTATTTCGTAGATACTCCGTTCATTTGATTCAAGGCAAAATATCACAATTTCGGCGCGGTATTGCTCCAAAAATCGGCGAATTGTTCCTGTCGGATGGAAACGTTTCCCGCTTTAACAAATGAAACCCAATCCGTTAACACAATTATACGTACGCAATGCTATATGGGCAGAAGTTGCAGGTGGAAAATTTCTCTGTACCGAACTAATATCACATAACGCAACCGTTCCAAATCCTAGCTCTCTTGCTTTATACAACACGTTCCTAAAACCACGAGTAAAATTAATAATTGATATTTTGTGAATTATCCTTGAATCAAGTTATGCACGAAAAACTCTTACCGATAACAAGTATGAAGTATAGCTTCCGACGCTGTCTTGTGTTTTTCACTGTAAATAGGGCTGACGGTGTGTATTACGTACTTAGAAGGTAAGAAAAATCCAGGGGTCACAAAAACTTCACCAGTTTTGCATTCTGTTCCAAAGAAATGATAAAAAAACAACTGTATTTACATGTTTTCAATTACTTGTCCCTAATCAACGTATATGTTTGCAAATTTAAAATTCGGTCTGAAAGTAATTCAAATGGCTTTATTCGATTTTTTAACCAAATCTACTTTACCTCTCGAGAGTACCAGTTCTATTAGGTGTGTGAATTAAGAATGAATGATTTTGAGTTTACTTCTTCCAGAATTCAATTAAGTACACTGAGAGACATGGAATGGCGTTTATTACCACTTTTATTACCAAAAATTAATTTTACGCGAAACGAAATTGGTGCGATTGGTTAGGCTAGTTATTATGTTATTAGTTATTACGAAAATATCTTTCTGACTTTCTGGAGAAACCTTTAACAGTCGACGATGAATTAAACGGTGCGGAAGTAACTAACGCCAAAAAGAGAAGGAATCCAAATATTAAAATATGTCTGATTGCTTTGTTTTTTTAAAATTCAGATCCATCCTGACAGATATTAAATTTGTATTTTTGTGAAACATAAAAATATTTAACTACTGTTCAAACCCCAATTATTGAATATACATACGGTTTACGTCGTGAATGAAAGTAGAAGCTGTGCCAGCCCGACCAAAACTCTTTTTTGAAGTTTGATTTTTTTCAGTTAGCGTCTTGTCAGTGCTATTTGTGATTGCATCTACCTTCAGTTGAGAAATATCGCCTTCCCTAAAAGAATGGAAAACATTATCTGATGTTGTACAATAAAAATATAACAATCATAATAAAAATTATATTATAAAATTATAATAAATCCCTTGTTTATGAAACAATGTCGATTCGCTTGTTTGACGTACTATTTTTTAGTTTTTGTCCTTATATAATTCAAAGTCAAAAAGTGACGTAAACATTAAGTCATGCAAATCAGTATTCAACTAATGGTACCATTACACTCTGACCGAAGAGCCGTGCCAAAGCTGGTGATTGAAAATTCTACTAAAACGATTCACCATGTTGAAATTATTGATACCAGCAAAGTATAAAAATCAATACCTGTCATGTTTGCTCGAAACAAGTCTTTTTTAGTTTCCCTGCAATACAGTTCTTGATGGCCTCGAAACAAATGATCCTGAAAGCTTGGCGACCTTTCATTCGAAGCGGTATAGAGATTGTTTTTGAGTCACTGTCAAAGCTAAATTCTGATGTCAGTAAAAAAGGTTTAAAGCACTTTTAGTGACGAGTCTATCAGTTTACAGCAATACATCGGAACATTCAAGCAGTGCCTTGTTTGCCGCCCAACAACAATGACAAGGCTGAATGCACTTAGGACTAGAAAAAAAACCATAACCGTAAATCGATATTTGCAAGGGCCTCCCACTCACCAAATTACGAAACGATTGTTGATCTGACCATCGCACGGGAACGGACTGGTTGGGTGCTTTGCAACGTCGGGGTTCGCTGAAAATTGGCTGTAATCCGTCGGTTGACTGTCCTTATGATGCTCACTCCAACGCGTCAGACTACCAAGAGTAACGAATTGTTGCTGATACTGGCGTTGTTCTTTCTGCTGACGTTGCTGCAGTTTGTCTAACGCGAACTGCGGACAGGAAACGCGGTCGGTAACGAAAAGGATTAGAAAAAGGCAGACAAAACAAATGCGATAATTATGAAAGAATCCTTAGAAATACGCTTTCTTTTTTCAACAAGATTTGTGTTGGCTTTAGAAGGAGACCACATGTTTCAAAAGTGAGACAAGGAAGAAACGCTTCGAAACGCCTTCTTGTGGTGGCTCCGGAAACCGTGAAAAAAAGGCAACTGAACAAAAGAATTAGGCAAATTTTATATTTACTTGCGTGGGTTGCTTCGCGATTCTTCTTAGTGCCGTCTCAATATTTTCATTGTAGATGTCAGGCACTAGTCTCATCGCTCTGCGTTGCAAATGTAACATCGATAGTGGCATACCGTTCATACCGCCGATTCATGTATCAATCGAATGATTTTATGAAATGAAAAATGAAAGAGAATCATTCATACATTCTTACACTCGGAAAGCGGTTTTACTTAAGATTTTGCAGCATTTACTGAGCCCTTTTGTTGGGTGTTACTCGCCCGAGAGGAAATTTGCGAATGAATCCTCCACAATGGCAGTAAAAATTAAATGAAACTTTGACACAGTAAGACAACCTGAAGTTAACTGGAACAGTTGCTATTTCTTGCTCTTAAGCTAAACTGGCTTGTCTTTCAAAGTGTTGGTGTGCAACAACCCGCAGCTGGTGTGGTTAAAAGCCCACAGGTGGTGCTGTTTTAACTTGCCACGAGGATGTGGGACACATTATATTATTAAATATTCATCGAGCGAAACATTCGCGCCTGCTGGCAAGTGGCTGGTGCTGTCAAGCTAACCCAGGTATCTGTGCGTGCATGTGGGATTGCTGCTTATATGCTGTGTCGATGAGTAGTTTCTGTGCAATGTAAGCATGCTTCTTTGTGAATCTTGAACGTAACAACGATTTCAGCAGTGCTTTAACGTGGGCGTGTAGTTGCTTCTCGATTCGAACGGTTGCAATCGAATAGGTCGTCATCCGCGAAACCGGTCTTGCGGTTTGCAAAGCTTGTGTTTGACCTATCCGATGCGGTTTCAACGGTTCGGAGGTTTTGGGGATGTACTCTTGAATTCACCTAAGCACTCATACATGGCTTTGCGTCAATGTTCTGCTAGAAGTTCAGTGGTAATGTATTAGGTGACGCAAATAATGTTCTATCATACCAATCAACGATTTTGGTTTGCTGACGTATAAGAAATTGACACCTGTTCGTCTTTTAGCCGACACATTTTTGTTGTAATAAATTAACTATTCTGTATAAGCTTGTACCGGCAAGTTACATTTTTTAAGTCTCCGAAGTGCACGATACTAAGAAGTTACTCAACGTGCTCGGGCTGTTGCAACTATAATCTATCTCATATTACATATCTTGTAATGCTGTAACAAGTAAAACATGTGTATATACATACATACCATATGTAGTATGCTAGATACTAGGTTCGCCGTTCATTACTTTACAGTTATTTATCAAAATAAAAATGTGGACATTCTAAACACCATAACGATAAGCCTTTGTTGAATTCTAACATTAAGTACTGAATAATGAACAGTGCATATTCTCCTTAATTTTCACCGTAGTAGGTTGGTAACCGTGGTTTTCTGAAGCCAATGGTCCCCATGATTTTACGCGGCATTGCGGGGCCAAGAACCTAACGTCCCTTAAAAAGTGCTGTATCCGATAGGAACAGCTTTATTTTCGTGTCATGCAGCACATTCAATCTCCTGCGATCGTTTTAATGATGTTTGACAAATAGTCTCCCGCATGAAGTAAGCGAGTATGTCCCATATTTGGCCATCAATAGAATGAAACAATTGTGCTTCTACAATAGGTGCGTCACTATTGTCTATTTAATGAGCGTCACACACATTTTTTTTATGCCGCCAGTTTCACAATCTTTGCGCTCACCATGTATGTTTAAAACCCTTCAGTTCACACCACAGTTGCTAAAAACACAAATCGAGTTGAAACCCATGTACGATGAACATTACTTGTTGAGTAAGCAGGTCATACTATTACTCATGTGTCACACACTGCGATTTATCAACATTTGAGTAGTGTTATCAGCGATGTCTATCACACCGTGGTAAAGTCCTACCTGATTGAATCTTCATTCCACACCGTTGAAGGTGAGTAATTTGGCACTTGCAAACCGTATTCAAACAGCTAATCAGGCAGGTTAATATATCGAATATGCCGACACAAGCTCTAGAGCTCTAGAGTAATTCTTTTCTATTATCTCCTACTCACGTGTAGCACCAGTCACAAAACTACACAATGACGATGGAGTAATCCGCCAAAAGCAATCAAGAGCAAAAGGTGGAATTACCACGGAATTGTAGAGTCGGCGAACTCAGACCCGTAACCCCGCAAACGTTAAACTTGCCTCGGCGCACGAGTTCACCACCACTATTCGCTTCTCTTCGACGATGTACTACTACTACTACGCCAGCGAAAAGCGATTACCGTATGTTTCCGTGTATAACGCGCACTTTTTCACCAATTTTTTGAGCTCTAAAATCTGGGTGCGCGTTATACAAGGGGAGTACAAATTTTGTCTCCACTAAACTTACAAATGAGCCCTTTTAAGTACATATTTTATGGTATTATTGAATAAGTTATTAAATGATACATTTGTTAGGAATATAATTATCCATACAATATCGTTTTTAAGTCATGGCAGGGAGTTAAAACAGAAGTTGTTGTGTAATCATTTTAAAAATGTGGCATCACCAACGCTAGGGATGGATCTGAAGATATCGCAATTTATGAGGGCTCTTCAGAGAGTGACAATGAGGAGTACATTGAAGAGCAATTAGAAAATATCAATTTGTCAGACAGCAGTGAATCTGAGTTTGAAGATTATTACGAAATATAAACTACTAGTATGTCTTTTGCAATGTATACGCATTTTATTTTTAGTCCACTTTAGAAAATTTAGAATAATACGAGGTGCGTTCAAAAAGTTCTGACAATTTTGTATTTACTCGAGTTACAAATGTTCGATTTTCAAATTTATTTTTTTCGGTGTTAGGTTGCTATTTATGTCACTCACTTATGGTGAAACTTTCGGCCATTTTGAGTAATTAGTAAATTTTTAACAGCTGTTTTACTGTGCGCGTGTCTTGGCCCATCGGCGATTTTTGTTTATTCCGAAAAATTGATGGCAAAGAATTTGTATCAAATTTTGTGTAAAAAACGAAATTAAAAGCTCGGACGAAATTTAAATGTTGACTGTAGCTTATGGTTATTAAGATCAAAAGCAGCGCTTAGGGGCTAGAAGATGTGGACGTCGAAAAACCATGTTTGGTCGAATGTAAACAGTTTAGCTAACAGTTTTCTTCGATTGCAGGGTCGTGGTGCATCGTGAGTTGTTGCCAAAAGATAGAACAGTCATTAACGAATATTTCCTGATAGTTATGCACAATTTGCTCGAAGCAATCCGTCACAAACGCCCGGATTTATGCGAAACCCAAAGTTGGCTGTCGCGCCCTTGTTCAAACATCGTGGTTCTGCGCGAATTTTTGACCAAAAGAACACACTGATGATGCCAAAGCTACCGTATTCTCTAGATCTGGCCCCCTGTGCCTTCTTCTTATTCCGGAAACTGAAGGAGGCCATGAAAGGAATGGGCCGATTACTCAAAATAGCCGAATTTTTTACCATTGGTCACTGACATGTGTAGCAACCTACCGCCACAAAAAATCGAAAATCGAATATACGTAGCCTGCGTAAATACAAAATTGTCAGAACTTTTTGAACGCCCCTTGTACATTATTATCATTGGATATTTGTTGGATATCTGAAATATGTATGATATAAAACTTTTTTTTCCAATTTTCTTCTCTTAAAATATGGGTGCGCGTTATACACGGGTGCGCGTTATACACGGAAAAATACGGTACTTCCAAAACAACGCAACGTTTACCTACACTATGAATGCGGCAACGAGGGAACCACCACAAAGGCAGCGAAAGCGAACCAACCGCGCACACTTCGACGGTAAACAAACTGAGCCCAACGCAAGACTTTTTGTGAACGACTAGTACAGATGACAAGAAAAACAACGCCCCGCATGGCTACGAACTGTTACAGACACTATGAACTTTTTCTTTCATTATCGGCAGAAACGAAGGCTCAACTCAACGCGCAGTGGGCTTGTATTGATAAACAAAGCCCAAAATTAGCTTCTCTGCAATCGGTAATGTACACAGCGAAGTCGTGTGTATTGGTTTACATAATGGAATCGGTAGCACACTTTGTTTCAAGTGCCAATGCATTGAAGAATGCACCAAGTTTTTTGCTATTATCTTGTGTAAGTAACACTTGGAAACAAGGAGTTCTTTGTAAGATTTCATCACGATCATTTTCGTTTGATATTTTCGTAAGGAACCCAGTTTCCATCCACGCGATAACGATCGGCAGAATGTATCAATCCCCCTTTATGTTTTTCGCGATACAAGACTTTTGCGTTGTAAGAGTCTAGGAATAATAATGGATGACTGATTTTAAGAAGTCAATTGTTAGGAGGAACATTGTTAGTTTTCAGTATCTTGTAGATGCACTAGTCGGCATCTTATTATTTAAATCCTTATTTATTTAAACAAATATTTCATTTAACGTTTTGGTTTTCTCTGCCAAATTCTTTCCCACCAAAACAATCAAAATGAATTTTGAAAACCGTGACCCGGCAGCAGTGCTAAGAAGACCTAACCGCCTGCTGAAATATGCTAGATTTTGCACTTTATCCTTTCCGGAACTACTGCTTCCAATCACCATTACATGCGCTTACTGAAATTCTATTTTTACCAAAGAAATAGTCGAAAAATATGTATAATCGATGGATCGTCCAACTAATTTGGGTATTCTAGACAGTGCTCAAAGCCAGTTAAATAAAACGTGTCATTTTAAGCATGTATCTTATCCTATGATACTACTCACTGATATCCAACGTTACGGTGGACCGCATAGCGATGTCCAGGTGACGTATTGTACTTTAATTGCATTTTCTTTCACGAAAAGACTGAAAAGAAAGCGTACTCTTTGAAAGGCCCCAAAACATAATAAAACAGGAATTCAATACAATTAGCATTGGAGCAAAGCTTTTGATAAAATTGACAAATTTATGAAAATAATAAACCAACTAAAGACGTGAAACGATATGTAAATAATACGCTCTCAAACAATTTGATGATATTTTATGAATATTTGCCTTTTACCAAACACGGTTGGGCTTGCTGTTTAAATCCTAATCCTGCCATTGCGCTCCGTTGAGCTTCGTAGCATTTGCCTTTTTGTGCAAGAATCGGTTGAGCAGGACCAGTGTGTAGTAAAGGAAGTTTGGTCGATAATAACAATCTTAAAATTCTTCAACGGCACCGTAGGTCAAGCGGAAGCATCAAACAAATGTTTTGGGTAATCAGATCAATCTACATCATTTTACAATCCGCATATGCAAAGGCAAATTGGTAAATGTATTGATTAGCATTGTAATTGTTGTTATAATAATATGGCTTTTATCTAACAATTCAAACATCTTAGAGCTACTTGAGATAAAATATGGCCCTTTCCGGTAAAACTTGTTCTTGAGAAGAAGTTATCAACATTTGCACTACTACAAAGTGGCAAAGACAGTGAAGTTATTTAGAACAGTTTCGATTATATTGTCAATTTCATTGAGGTATACGAATATTTTGTTCTAATTTAGTTTAGTTTTGATGTTAGCTTGGGTGGTTAGTTGAGTGTTTCTTTTGCTCATTAACCTAAGATATCCGTTTTGATAACTGGCACATTCATTAACATTAACATTTATATTGACTAAATCAATTTTTGCCCAAGACAAATTATGGAAAAATCATCTCCATTTCTTCTCTGTGTGTATCAGTCGAGTATTTTTTAAAGACGGGAATACCGAAACAAAAACTTGAACAAGACATATTGGTCGTGTCAATAATACAATTAAAGAAATATGGACCATTATACAACCGGTACCATCTTTCGTTTCATAGATTTTACTGGTATTTTTCTCATTTTCTTTCCACGTTATAATACAATAGAATTCATGAGATGGGACAGCGAGTAGAGATGAATCAAAAGTATGAATAAAACAGTATGTAAATAGTGGGCCCCTAATAGTGTGCATCATGTACTCGCTTTTTGCACGCTGAAACCTGTACCGCAAATTCTTCCATACCCGCCTAAGTTTTCCTAATGTCCCTAGTCATTCAACAAGCTTTTAGTAAAAAAACACATTAAACTTGCGACGTAAAACAAAGGGTACAGTCGGAAATAAAACGAACGATCCTTTCTATGAGCCCAACATACTAGTTCTTTCGGGTCTCCCGCTTTATATCCAAGGCCATTTCGACCCACACAAGACTAAAGCAAGTCTTCTGAGTATTTTGGCAAAGGCTTGTTGAATGGATATCATTCAAAAGGATGTGTTTGTGAAAGGTTGACGGGAAAATATTGCTTACGTCTTTTTATGCAGCGCGCTGGAAAACCAGATGCGGGACGTAAAGGAAAAATGAAGCAAAACATTCTTTCGAAAAATTGCGCTAGTAGGTCACCTACCGAAAAATCGCTTTAGGTAATACAATCGTTTTGTTGCATTGTTTCTTTGATACTTTTTGTTTGACACACAGACGTATTATGACCACAAGACACTGTTTTGTCGTCTTATTATTTCACTCATATAAAGGGTAATTGTGAATGTAGTGTAACGTAAAATGTAATGGAATGAAAAAAAGAATATAATATATTTACATCAATGGCCATTTTGTTATGCAAAAAGCAAAAATGTTCACTAGTCTTACGAACAGACGGTTATAACACATTGAAAGGATCTTTGCAGCGTAAAAGAACGAACAACCTACAGTTAAAATTGTTAAAACCAATGTTAAAATTGTACGATATAAGATCAGTTGCCTATTTACAACGCCGTTTTTGGCCTACTTCAAATCCTTGCGATACCTAATCGTGACCACACACCCCTTCTGTCCCTGTGGACGGTCCAAGTAGACTTTGCGGGCGGGTCGTCGTCCGTTTTTCTCATGACATGACAAGCCTTGCGAGGCGTATACGCTACACGGTGTAAGTACATTGCGTACAGCTCGCTGTTGTAGCGGCTTCTCCATTGTGCCTCACCACATACGGGGCCAGAAATCTGAGCATCTTTCTCTCGGACGCAGCTAAGAGAATTTTGTCAGTTTTGGACAAAGTCCAGATGCATATGTGACTCCTGAGTTTATAAAGGTTCTGTATAATCTCAGCTTCGACCCAGATCGTGTCTCGGCACGAGATGTGAGCGAAATAGTTTCCCGATACAGTAGAAGGACCTGTTGGCTGCTAACATCCTCGCCCAAATCTCTTCAGTTATGTCATTGTTGGTGCCAACCTTTGACCCTAGATTGGTGAAGCTCGGGACGACTTCGAACCTTCGGCCTATACCGTATATGAAAATACAGGTAAAGTATCGCAAAACGATAACAACAGTTCATGTGATTTCAACGATCTAAGAGATGTGAATAGTTATCGTCCACACTTTATGTAAGCAAGGTACGGTGGTGCTTATAGGCAATTGACATTAGTAAAGATAGGATGCTATCCTTTCTAATACTGTTTTAACAAATAAGTCGTTTATATTTCCTGTAAAGGTGAAAAGGATGTTCACATCATCATTTGACATTGCATTTCTGATACCTAAAAATATTATCTCTTATCCAATCCTAGAAATTTTTACCCTTTTTTAATGAAACTAAATAACATAACAACACTAAATAAAATATTCAAAACATGCGGTTACAATTAATCATTGATTGCAATTTTTTTCAAGTATTGCTTTCATATTTGTGGACACCAAATTCTTCCGCTATTTTTAACTATTGTACCTCTGAATGTAAAAGATTTTCTGCTTTTGCTTCACTTCAAATATTTTAGGATATTGTTGGATGAATTTTCTGTTAGCATGTTTGCGAAAGTTGATTAAAAGAATTTTACCATTTGTGTATCTAATCAGTATTCGATACTGCAAGTTTGTGATAGTTGAAGTTTATCATACGGATGGAAAAACACGTAATTGTATCTTTCGATGCTGTATTGATTTTTGTACTACATCCTTGCGTAATAGTTCATTTCTTTTCGTACACCTTAAACTTTTAGGCGCTGAACAAATAAATCAACCGAGAAAGCACACAACTAATTGGATCGGAATGGATTGGATAATTCCTGCAATTGTTTTTTTTTTCATTCGAATTTCAATGAAACAGACGTCAAAAGGATTTTCGTAATTTTGAATGGTTGGGTTGTAGTTTGTAAACATGTTGTTATTTTTTTCAATCAAATTAAATTAATTGAGTGAGCATTAATTAGCAGTGAAGTAGAGTTAACGAAATGCACCCCCTCATAGCGTGTCGACCGTAACGTAATGTGAAATAAATAAATATTCTTCCACAGTCCTGGTATGTTCTATGTATTTTCTCATCTTTAAATGTTTCACACTTTAACACAAGCCGTACTCACGAGAACTTTTTTCGTTAGAGAACAAGCACGACGTACGTGTGAACCCTGTCTGAAAGAGATATCCAACAGGGGAGAGCATCGACAGCATCCAAGAACATGTCCTTTTTGATGTAACACTAGCTACGATGATGCTTTTTCGAACTCCCAATCACTGGTGAAGTTGCGTTTAATGTTACAACGTTAAAAGACATAATAGCGAACAAACATAAATTGAAATGATTATACTATTACGCCAGATGATCGCCAGACAAGCTTGTTACACTTGAATACGTAATGTTTCAATTTACAGAATCCACATTTCCACCCTCTTACGTTTTGGGATGTGAGCATTTCACAATAGGTGATGAACAGTTGATGTAAATCTTAATATATCGGTTAGCATAGAGCAAAGTGCGTTAACACTTGAATTGAACAACTTCACACTCGAATAAAACCAAAACACTTTGATTTAAAACAGGCGCGTAACCAATGTTAAAAGATCAAAAAGTATGTAACAGCAAGATTGTCTCATGAAATGTGAATGAAAAAATTTGCACTCCCGTCAATCGTTAAAATACCACTCACATTCACGAACGGACACAGCTATTCTAGAATCACTTTCGCAAAAACTGTTATGAAAAGACCCTCAAAGAAAATGTATTTGGCAAACATCATACAACCACTATCGTTCATTTCAATGAAATTCCTACGCAAGCAAAAATTTCAATATGCTTGAAGCTAACAGGAACTCACTCATACAAACACGGTTCTAGCTAGTGCGGAGGAGCTATCAAAATTGGGACTTCCGTTTCCTACGACGTCCAGTAAATGACTCTGACCGAACGAGCAAGAGACACAATTCTTGTCGAGCACTATGACTAGGTTCGCGAGAGAAAAAATGAGGCCATCGAATGTATTTGTTACTTTAAGGATACGCGGCGTATACTCGGCCAGTCAGAGAGCGAATCTTCTCCCAATTCTCCCAATGGGCCGGAAAAGGAAAACTCTCCCAATGCACTATGGAAAAGGCGGTCATAGATCAACTTTTAAAAAGTGAGAGTTTTAGTTATATTTTCCTAAAAGACACAAGTTACTTATGAGCGATCCGAATTTTTTTATCTTCCATGTTGCATAGAATTCCGAGAATTCATATGTCAAAGTCGAAGGAGTGATTGTACATTTTTATTGGGAATTAGCATAGAAAATACGAAAAGATACAGTTTATCAACTTTGCAGCAAAATCTCCCTAAACCAGGCATTACAATTAAAATTTAGCTAACAGAACTGTTTCCAGTATGTTTTGCATCCGACTCAATCCGTCCGTGTCCGCTAGGCTTATTTTAAGAATACACTTCCTCATAAGGAGGCACCTAGTGTTTCTGTAGTGTATGAAATGGCCATACAAAACATATTGCCTTATGAACGTTATGTCCTTTTCTATTATTTAGGTAAAGTATGTCAAATGTCTGTATTGTATTCGAACAACCGAATGTCCTCTTTGCAGGTAATAAGTATTTACCGGTTTCAGAGTATACGTTTGTGTAGAATTCTTACTTACTTACTTAATCCGGTTACAACCGCCGAGCGGTCTTTACCTGCTCCCGTGTAGAATTCTGCGATGTGCAATGTTCATGCCTTTTCGATGTGCAGTATAGGTGTTTCTTTTAGGGCATATGCATTTTAAGATAGTGGGTCTAATGAAAGGATATTCTAGTACTGTTCTTAATGTAGATAAAGATTCGAGAGAAAGGTTTATGAATATCTTAATAACCATTAGCTGCCAGAAAAAAGATAGGGCAACACACGCCAGAAAATATTCCAGAGAAAACCATTTTTTTAATATTTAGACTTTTTATACTTGAACGAATGTATTACACATAAAATATTGAAATTAATCAAAACACATGCAATGAAAACAAAATCTTTCAAAAAAGTCCGTATATTCTTCATAAAATAAAATATGTCCGTCTGGTGTCTGGAAATTCCCATAGTGCAATGAACTCCTTTAGCGGAAAATGTTGGAACTAACATCTACAGTTTGAGCTTTCGAAAGTTGCAGCTCTGAAAAGCTCAACGACAACAACCAGAATTTGAAAAATAAACATAGATGGCAGTAAGCACATTTTAGCATTGGATAAATATTTTTCTAAAAACCGTTTTTTAAGCCAAATGAAAAAAACATACCTTAAATGAGCCACCCTGTAGAAGTTGTTACGTACTTTAATTACTTTGTTACTTTGTTAAATTACAAAAAATAATTTTAGAATTTGAATGGATAGTAAGAAGCTCGATGGCGATGGATTTGCACAGCATAGAAACTTCAGCAAATATCAAAACACTATTTGAACTATTTTAGTTGCTAACGTTCATTTGTTCTATCAGGGATCGAATTGAAAGGCAATTAATTTGAAATAGAATCATTTTTTTTTCATTTTTTTCCGATGATTGATGATGTTATACTATTTGATACTGAAACACTATAAACTTTGTATTGCATAGAAAAGTAAAACATAAAACACTATAAACTGATATTATTTACCAAGTTTGTAGAAAAATAATGTTCAATGAATTTAAAATGTTTCAAGTTCATACAGAGAAATAACTCAATTAGCATAATTCACAGATTATTTATACCCGTTGGTTTGAAGGTTGTTGACCACCAACAACTTAGAGAGCCCATTTTGCCTCTGTGCCATGCTGTATTCTCTGATGCACAACGTCTGGCCCATCTTTCCGTGTTGTAAAAGGGTTGATCACCTTCCGGCAACAAAACACTGTGTGCATGAGTTAAAGGTTGGGGTGACGCGGTACCTTTTATTATTCAAATCATAGAATTTTCATTGTTTCATTGTAAACGTACTTTGGAACATAATGAAAGTGGAAGACATTGAACTTGAACCTGTTCGTCATACGCGCCATAAATAGTCACCCATTGTTACCAATTGTTAATGTCGAAATAATCTATTTTTGGCTTTGATTAAATTTTCATTTTCATCATCAGACTCAGTGTTAAAATCATCAAGCAAAATTTTCTGTCAGGATTTATATTCTCGTGGACACACAAACCACATTAACAATGTTTTGCTGCAAAACGATGCATAATCG
Organism: Anopheles bellator; assembly: GCF_943735745.2. Taxonomy (NCBI): domain Eukaryota; kingdom Metazoa; phylum Arthropoda; class Insecta; order Diptera; family Culicidae; genus Anopheles; species Anopheles bellator. Next base: position 31,763,541 of record NC_071285.1, read on the forward strand.
ATTGCCGTTTGGATTCACACGATATCGTAATTCTCATAAGGGAACTAAGAAACGAACGTTGATTGTTGTGAAATAAAGGAAAGCGGGAAAAAGAATACAAAATCATTCATTTTTACGTTATTGCAAATCTGAGTCTGATTTGCTTTCCATTACTCTCTATAGAGGATGTACTCTAAAGCACTTTTAATCGATATCGCAAATAATCGCTTTCGGGCTCTATTTTCTTTTTATCCTGATAGTTTGTTTCTATTCCTTTCACACGATCAACCTTACGCAATCTGCACGTTACAAAACAGCTTAGGCTCGTTTTGCTATCATGAAACGATTTTTGAACCGATAATTTCAATTTTTCTATTTCAAAATGTAACAGGCAACAATATTATCTAACAGAGGTATGCAGGCCGCCAACCAGGTGGGAGGGTCAACAGGAATTTTTTTTCCGTATTGGGAACGGCATATCAAAAACGCTGATACATTGAGAGAACGAACAGTACTGTGTATTCCACAGCGCACAAAATAAGACTGCGAAATTTATATTATTGTAACTGAAATTGCACAGAGCGACGATGATCTTGCATTGGTGATCAAGGTACGATGCAAAGCAACGAACATAGCCAGTCTCCACCGGACCCAGCCCAATAAATGTTGGCTCAGGGAGTTTGAGGCACATTAATGTAAAAGAAGTCTTACGATATCCGTTCTCTTTTGTCAACTAATTGGTAGTGGTGGTGTCTCAACGATCACTTCTTAGGTTTTGCCTTTCACTTTTCGAATGTTGGGCTGGTCGCTAAACTATTGAAAACGGCTGAAGCTAGCGAGGTTCTTTCGAAAGGAATGGCGAGTGAAGGCCGAAGAATCTCTACCCTTTAGAACGCGCCCAAGAAACCCGTCGCTTTGTTAGGTGTTCGACATCTCCGATCATAATAACCGAGAAGAATAAAAGCAGCAATGAGCCGAATGAACGGAATTGTGGAACTCATCATAAAAAATGCAGCATCATGAAATGCATACAGTACCATTAACGCACGATAGCAGAAACGTCAGAAAACTACTGCGTTATGTGAAAGTTTTCTAGTGCTAAATATGTATCATAACACTCATCGGTACTGCCAGGGATTTAACATATACCATAATACCATATTGCATGTTATTGATCATTGATCGTTCAGAAAAAAACTGCACTCCATCATCCAGCAATGAAAGGTGTTTCACATATAAAGTAACTCTACTCATTTTTATGGTCAAACAGTTTTAAGATACCATCTCAATCAAGCGGAGGGGTCATGCTGCATATTAATAAAAAGTATTTAATCTATACGATCACAACTACGAAGCATGCATCAAAAGTTGCAGGACAGTTGAATTGCCAATCAAAATAGTTTGAATCGAAAACCGTCAAAATATACAACATTGAAAGAATGTGCACAAAAAAACCAAAGATAAGTTGGAAGCTGATTTAAATTTGTAGCAAACCCAAGCAGACCTGTCTGTCCTCAACCGCACCATGCCTTCAAACGTGTTTAAACTCAAGGTGATCCAAAAGATGAACAAAGAGAATACCAAAAAACACAGTCTTGGTAGCGGTTGTTGTACAGCCAACAGTCTGAAGAGAGAAATCACGGTGCGTATTTACCGGAATCGGTGCCAGTTTTACAAACCAGTCGTTGGTTTACTGTATGAACTTTGAGGTAGCTACCCAATCGCTCCCAATCAATCCCAATCCCAATGGTGAATGGCTCCGTCTACGTATTTTTCCTGCTGATGCGCTTTGCACCATTTTCCTAGGCCGGAGTCTTTATAGTCGAATGATGAAGAGATTCTTCGTAACTGCTAGAGAAGAAATACAAAATTATATTCTTTACAAGCGTTACAAACATTGGCCAAATGTATCGGTTTCTTTGAAACTGCATATGTTGCATCAACACAACAATAAACAATTGCAAGAAATTAGAATTGCATTGCAAATACAGTAGTATCTGGAAAATTGGAAAATTAAATTTCAATACGGAATTTAGAATTAGAATTGGAAAAAGAAATCAAAACTTGAAGTAAAACAAAATAAATGACAAAATACAGTCATCAATACATGCTCTCAAGCATTGTAAAATATTCATACTTTAACATTTTCATGTGAAATCGTTTTTTTATTTTAATGTTTTCTAAATACAGCCATCAAACTTTGTCATCGGCAGCCAACACCCTGATATAAGTAAATAAAACATGTCACATTAACATCATATCTGTTCATCATTTTTATTGGTATTTCTCGGAAAACTATCCTTATTTTTATTTAATTATAACAGTAAATTAAATTATACTTTATATAATGACACATGCTTCATGTTTTTTTCTGTCTTTCCCTCAAATTATTTCATATCCACTCGACTGTAGAAATCAACACTTTAATTATCAAAGGAAGCCATTCAGATTGTTCCGAAACCAAAACGTTAAAATTTCGTCGTCGTTCAAAGAACATAATCGTGCAACGTCGATTCTCCGTAGCATTCATATATATTTGTCTAAACAAAAACTGTTTGCAAATTTCAACCAAGCCAAAACTTTACAAGCCATTGTACAAATAAAATAAATCTCGGTAACATTGGATCATGCGGATCGAAGTTTTTCTCAAATACGGTTTGCATCTTATGATTAATTTTAAATTCATATTTTCTGCATCCTCTTCTGCGAATTCACAAATACGATACAATATTGCATCCGTAGGACGTCTACAAGTATACATTGACTTGAACGTGCTTCTGCTTTCGTGTTACTTTCCGTTGGTAGTTGTTCCAGGTGAGTTTATGGTTTCCATTCGACACATTTTGTGTCACTATCAACTATCAAATTTTGTTAATTCTTTAACAAAACAAGCTTCCAGGAACATTCTTTGAAACATGACAGAAATAAAAAGAAATTCAAATAAAATCAACAAACACATGCGCCTTTATACGGATGCTCTTATATACTTTCTAGTATCTAGTTCGTAATAACTTCACATATTTTATATTTTTTCACATTTTCACAAGATTTTCAATGTTGTTTTCTTTTCACAATTGTTGGCATAGGTTGAAGAGCTAATAGAAATCTGACATCCGTGCCACTTTTTCGCTATTAACAGCGACGTCTTATGTCTGTGGGCTTTATGCTTTCTGTATATATATCCACATTTATTCATCATAGGAGATATATTTGGTAGAACCGTTTAAATCAACTACATAATGGACTTTTCAACTAATTTCTCTCTCCTTTGTATTTCCCTTGTATGGTGAAGAGCTTGTGTTGATCAATGTTGCTGAATGGTTGAAATACACCAAATTCCAATGGATGTTCAAACATTGAATGCGCAGCAATCAGAATTTCTTTTTAAAACTTGTGATTACGAATGTCAGTCAGTGTGGCGCATCTTTTATGAAGTTTTGTTTAGTTTATTTATATAATTATGTATTTCATTTCTAAGCACGCAAAGAGCCGTACTTTCAAGAACTTAAACTGTTGCGTTCCAGTCAATGCTCTATCAGGTTTTCAACTCATATTTTCCGCATTAAAAGCGTTTAATAGGAACGGAGAGACAATTGAAGTTCAGTTGGCCGGTAGAAGACATTAAATATTACACTCATTCATTCTCACAGTCGAAAACGTGGATAGTTGTTGGCATTACAACCAAAGGAATGCAAAATCTAGTATAGGATGTTCTTCCTTGTGTTTTTGTCGTGGACCTTTCTGTATCTAACCGATTTATCATTCGTAAATGTGATAGTGAATGCTTATGAATTTAATACCCAGTTTTGTTTGATAAGACGATCGCGTTCGAGGTCGCAAAATAGTGGATAGAAAAACTCTTATCGATGCTGCAGGAAAGAGTTAGAAGTAAAACGGTCCAAACGGTGGAACGATTACAATAAGCTGGATTTACCGAAATAATGTGTTGGTAAGCAGTTAAGGTTCAGAATGTCAAAGCATTGATTGCTACTTGGTTACAAATGGTCATTATGAAGTAGAATTCAGTTTATTATATGACTCGGAGCAAAAGAACTTTCAAGTCAGCTTCAATAGCATAGCACGTTGAAGCCACTCGCTTATTGTTTGTATTTCTGCTAGTAAAGCATTTCTAAAAAAAAATTTTTGATTGTATTTTCCAATGACTTGAAATAAGTTGTACATGTAACCATTTTTTTCTGTTTATGTCTTTAAGCAACTTCTTTCCGATCAAGTACAATTCAGTTTGAGCATCTTTTATGTGATCACATTTCGGTGCTTTATCTGTTGAAATTTCTGTCCTTTAAAGTTAAAACATTCAGCGTGTGTTCATGGCTATTTCTGTACATCTATGTTATGCAAGAAGTTGAATGTATTATTCTCATTTTATTGGTGCAAGCATAAACGAAGGAGATAATTGAATTGGAGCGGCAAAAAGGGTAATGAAGCATACATTAAAACTAGCAATTAAACAACCTAATAACTTAACAATGTGGCATATAGTTGTTTCGATCAGGTGTGTAGTTTAAAACATATTATCAATTGGCTGAACTGTTACAGAAAATACACGCTCAATAGAATAAAGTTCAAACGATTTTTTCTGCTTCTGCCTTTTCTAGTTCAAATTATCTCTGATTTTTTTTCGTTTGATTAGCTTTTACGTTACTGTTATCTCTACAGTTTACGTAAATAGAACATCATTTGTGTTTTCCAAGCTTGGCAAGACATTATCTTTCAGTTACGCATTGATTTTGCAATAGTGTTTGATAAATTGCACGACGAATAAATAAACATTATAATTTGTTTGGATGTGACACATTTCTTCTGTGATTAATCGTTGCTTTCCGTAACGCTATTTTTTTAAATTTGTTATTTTTTACGTTGCATTGTCAATGTTTTGATCATTTACTTTGTATGGGGGGCTTGGAGCTTTGATTATGAGACTGGTTTTTCTGTGTCTTGTTTTGCGGCTATACGTATGCAGGTGCAACGCCAGATATTTTTATACTTCACTTTTTCCGAAGCTTATGCATCAATATATCTGTCATTTTGTTATTCCAACGTTCACTAGTGAACATGAAAATAAAACAGTCAATGCGTCTCATCATGTTGTTGTTAATGTAGAAGAGTTTTATGCTTCAAGTTTAATCAGTCACTAATAGTTAGGGTCCCACATTCATGGGCAATGTGTTTACACGGCATGTCCGATGAACATTTGAAACAAAATGGTTTTCATTGCACCATTGCGCGAACGACATTTTAGTTAAAATCTTTTCCGTCGTCTTTTTAGAGTCCGCCGTCATTGATTTCCGATGATAAATTTCGTTGAAAACGCCTATGTTTTTACGTCTCCTCCAGAGTCTCCTCCAGTAATGTCTTTTGCTGTTAGACTGTAACTTTCCTCATAACTTCATTTGTTTTCTATAGTCCACTGAGCTAGTACGGTAGCATGACACTCTTCATTTTCGATTATGTCACTTGTTTTATGATAGAATGTCACTCATTTCTCATTAACCATTCAGTATTTTGCTGCGCTATCATCTTAAAAAAATGTGAGGAGGAATAAACACAGCCATGTATCAGTAATAAGAACTTTTTGTTTTGTTGTTCCGTCTTTACTATTTTGTTTGTTAACGTGTTTTACTTACGCTTGTTTGTAACTCCTTAATCCAAACTAATTCTGCAGATCACGCGTATCATTTTTAATCCCAATATTAGATTCCATTGTTGGATATTTTTTTATTGTTGTTCTTATACTTCCTCCACGACATCAAAAAAGTTTGGCCATTTTTGAAGGCTGGCGAAAGTGACATGGCGACAAAGGGTTCAAGCCCCTGTCTCCTCAAAATTTCATTAGCCTGCTAGCTAAGCCAGAGCCGGCGTTCGATATTTTGTGAGATCCTGTTCGTTGGTGCTATTTTTTACCTCGCCTTTTGATTATACTGTCGTTGAGTTGAATTGCATTTGCATAAAGCTGACTTTGCCTGCGTAACAGTATTTTGTCCAACTGATTAGTTTTGCTCGACGTCTCCGTTCCCTTACATAACAACAGTCTCAATACATTTTCTCTTTACAGTTATTTACATTTTTTGGATCGCAACTTGTGCTCAAATCTTTCCATCCATCCCCATTTATCGGTTAAAATGTTGTTTGTTTTCCATTCTTACAAGTCCTTCTATGAAGTAAGATTTGCTCACGGGCGGATGAAAATGTTTTGCTAAGTACATGCATTGATGCAATTGCGATGTAATTACTTGTTAGTATGTGTTTTCGTTTGTGTTCCTGTTAGCTCTGTTCATTTACATTCTTCTGTCAACAATCAATGAGCCAATAGTGCGCCACCATCAGAAAGAAAATGGCACCGAATTAGAGATAAACAGAGCAAGCGAGGAAATTTGCCAAAAACCGTGACCCTCGTTTAGAATACACAGTTAAAAAAATCGTTATTTGTCATGTATGACATTGCTAGGTAAGCATGTTCTGAAGCAGATTTTGAGGTGCAACATGTATTTAAAAGGCTCGGCATGTATGTACGAGTATGGAACTGTATGTTATATACCTCAGGACACATAGACCTTTTGAATGCGTATATTAAATTCGGTGAAAGTAAAACAAGACACACCAAACATTGTACACCAATGAACACACTCCCGAACGAACTTCAGTGTTGGGATGAATTGCTTGTTATCATAAATTAGTTGTCCTTTTGATTGCAGTAACGATTCTAGAGCACATGTTGGGGCCCACGAAACCTCGCTCTGAATTGCAGAATCACAGTTCCTCATGATCATGATCATCTTTCTAGATATTGACTTTAGACAAAAAATGAGAGGAAAACCAAAACTAATTCAAAGAAATAATTTTCAGTATGTTTGTTTTCACATATTGTCACAGGTGGGTATCAACAGATTGGCTCCAGTAGACAAATATTTATGAACCAATAAATGAACATTGCCCTTTGTAACATAAGCCCACATCCGCACTTCAGATTGCTGTATTCATGGTTTCTATTTGATCATCTGTTTATTAATTCTCATTTCCGCCATTAGAACGTTTTAAACATTTTTTTATAAGTCTTTTTTGTTTGCATTATTTTCGTCTGCCTTGCAACTCAAACACATTATTTACCCTTTGATTGTACGGTATGTACTTTGTGAATTCTTTCGAAAAACACTTCTAAATAAAAATAACTCGATTAACGGTGATATCCTTGTTTGCAGTTTAGAGTTTTCTGGTGGGGAAAGGTTGGAATCGCTTGGCGAAAAGCAAGTGGCAATTTATTTATCGCGCAACCATCGTTATTTCAAATACGGTTACCAATAGAATTCATATTGAACGAACTGTTTTAATGTAACTCACTCAAGAAGCTCCTGATCATCGCTGTGATAACAACGCACCACTGCCACATGATAGAGGACCATCATTCGCTGAGGATCGATGCGCCATTTTCTAGACGATAATAATATTTTCCACCCTCGTGCAAGATCGCCAGCGGATTAGACGAAACATCCACCGATCAAAGTAGTATGGGTAGGGACAGAAACTTCAGTTGCTGAACGAACTCTCCCGCACCTCGTACTGCAGACGCGACGGATGAAGAAAACGTGGGTGATGAACGAGGAGATGGTGCTAAAGACAGAAAGGAGGAAGATGATGGTACAAGTGAGGGCTGCTGAAACGAAGGAGTCATCAATCCACGCATTGATCGACACGACGCAATGTGATTGCCGGATAAGGGACTTTGCACGATATTCCCGCTGTAGCGGTTGCTCTGGGATGAAGTTGACTCGGATAGTTCCGGTGCTACCGTGATTGCTGCTGTTGCTGCCGCCGCAGAGGATTCGGTGCAGGAAATATTGACGATACTAGCATCCACCGGCATTGGAGGCACCAATCACGTTGCGATCCAACTGTTGCAGGTGCACTGGGTATAGGGAATGATTGGGGCGTAGTAGATTCCGTTGGCGTACAGTAGTCCGGGCTGCGGAGCTAATGTTATGGCCTGGGTCTGGGCAATTGCTGCGGGTTGCTGCGCTTGCGATTGCTGCTGCGTTTGAGATGCCAATTGATGCTGCTGCTGTGCTTGTACTATTTGCTGCTGTGTTGACTGTTGCGACTGCGGAGATGCTTGGGAAGACTGATGGGCACTAGGCGAATGGGCCTGGGAGTGATGTTGGCCAAGCAACGCCGAAGGCTGCGGAGACAGCTGTTGTGGAGATAGTGATAGTTGAGACATTTGTGTCTGCAGCTGTAGCGTCGAGTGCTGTGCAGGCACCGGTGAGCTTGAGCTACCGGTCGTCGATGTGGTGGTGATGATGCCAGCGTTGTGCTGCTGTTGTTGGTCTCGATACAAAATTTCCATGGCAAGGGACTCGATCAGCATTAACGTTTGGCGACGCTCATGCCCCATGAGGCACACGGTCGACTGTTCAACGACGTCGAATAAATGCATCAGGTACTGGTACTGTAGATGCTCCTCGCCTTCATCGAAAAAGTGATTCTTCAGGTACGATTCCAGCTTGCTGCGTTGTTGAACGATGTCCGGAAAATCGATGAAGAATCGTGAGCACATGTACCGCTCCAAGGTTTTGATCTTCTGCGTATCTACTGGCATGTAGTTCCTCACCAGCAAATTGCAATACTTGAGAAGACCACCGCCACGGATCTCCTCCGGTTGGCGAGTAGAGATCAACTTTTTTTGCAAGTGATATAACGCCTCTTGAAAGTCGCCGTATACCGACTCTCCCACGACGCTCGGATAGAAGTTTTCCGTGATCATCGGCATTTCGGCGCAATCGTAGAACATCAAGAGCGAGTCTAACACGATTTGAAACGAGTCGACGCTGAACTCGAACTGACGGCGCATTGTATCGACAAACTTAAGCTCCACGTTCTTGTGGCCGGATGAATTGCCAAGCGAGATGAGGCTCCAGCGGTCACCGTCACTGTTCACCTTCACCATCTTGCCAACGTACGCCTCCTTCAGCGAGCACTGAGTAATCTTGCGCTTCACGACACCCTCAGGCATTAGGTCGAGCAATGAGGATAGCACCGCCGACTTGACCCGATCATAGCTTCGGCTCATGCTGAAGTCGACGGCAAAGATCAGATCGAGATCATTGTATGGCTGAGGCTCGGACGCCAACACATGACTAGCAAGCCCACCGTTCAAGCGAATATCCTTCACCGTCATTCCAGCGCCTCCGGAGACAACGTCCGTTTCTAACTTTTCGCGCACAATGTTCACCAGATCCTTCAGCTTCACCTCGAGGGTCGGAAAGTTTCCACGTCCGTGGATCGATACCGGCTCGTTCATGACGTCGTTCAGTTTCCGGACTTGCTCGAACGACAGCACCGCCAGCCGCTGTGCCGCAATGTCCAGGTTTTCATATGAAGCGCCATTCTCGGATCCGGCCGACGAAATACAGGACGAGGATGACGAGGACGAAGATGAGGAAGATAGAGCAGATGAAGCCGACAGCGAAGCCGCCGTGGACGATGAGGAAGAGTACGCCGACGAGATGGAGCTGTTGGATCGGGGTGACGGTGGTGGAGATACTGAGCCTCCTTCGGAGTGCGCGTAGCTCATCGTCGCGTAGTTGAACGTTGCTGCCGGGTAACCGTGGGCACTAGTGTACATCGTGGTTCCGCCATTCCGACTTGCACTGTTACAATGGGCACTGGTACCGCTGTTTCCGTTGGAATAGGTGTGCTGCTGCTGATGCGCTTGCACATTATAACCGTCCATGATGCGTTGAGAATAAGAGTCGGGAACTTTTAAAGTTCCGCACTGATTCAGGAAAAACAAACAAAAACATGCATTGAATTAGTTGGTGGTAATACTTTCAAACTATCATCCGTTTCGGTTGGACCATCATCATCTACTACAGGACACTAGGTTACAGATTACTGGGTTTGCTCAAGAAATTGTCAAAATTGTAAGGCCAGTAAAAAGTAAAAGTAAAGTAAAAGTGCGCTGCCGATTCGGTCCGTTATCACTGTGCGTAACAAAATTCACTTCAGGTGCGCGACACATTCCATATGCTATATCTTCTTGCTCCTTCGACCTTTACCGATGCACATGTAGACGTTGCAAGACCATTGGCTTCCTTTTTTGCCTTCCTTCATCGTTAAACGTTGTTTGTTCCTTTCTACCATCCCCGCACACCCCCGCCATGGATGGTGGTTGATGGATCTCGAGCGATGAACAATTTGTAAACCGAACGTAATTGGCCATCAGAGGAAATGTGTTGCCGACGTGTTCGTGAAAAATTATCACCATCCCACGGCTATCTATCACCGATACACCTGCCAAGTGCCAAGGTCTTTCAATGTATCATCCCAATTTGTGACAATATCTAAATTAATTTCACAGCATAGCTAGAACAACTTTGGCCAACCCATGCTGCTAACTCAAAACAGCATGCTGGTGAGTATTGTGTAATCATTGGCCACCGAAAACACAACACCGATGTGTGTCCAGCCAGCATCGCTAAACATACCCCAGAGAGCTGAAGTTTTCCACCTTTTCTGACACAAACAAAACAACGGAAAACCAATCGCCACGTCGACAGGCACCAAGAATTGCAAGGATCCTCGAATTGCACCACTTCGCGACGTCATTCGGCGCGATACTAACTTCGTACACTCCCGGTTCTGCCGTCCACAGCTGCATAGCGAGCGGAATCGCGCACGGTCTGAAAACGCAACTCGACAGACAGAGGCCGGATCAGACATGAGTGTGTGTGCCGCTTTTGCACTACTACACCGACTACTACCTACTGAGTACTGAGTGTTCCAAGCGGCCACTTGTTAGCCTAAACGGAGCTCGCTCCGATAGCGCACTTTGTCACTCATGAGTATGCGAGCTGAACGGATTCTGCGGTAGTGCGCCCAGCCACTAGAACCCCCTCCGGCACCCCTTTCCCGTCCCGTCCACTAGCCGCCCACAGGGGAGCACAAAAATCCCCTAAATCGTACAATATCTACACATCCACACGACTCAGCCGCAGTAGAACACAGCACCCGCCATACAGATGCTGCCTCTTCGAACTATTTAATGGCGGCGACATTCGCGGCTTGGTTGCGACGGTGGCCTCCACATTCCACACCGCTCCTAAAAACGATAAATGCGTCTCGTGAGCATGACCAACAACAATCGTGTTTCTTGTATCTCCTCTCCTGGTCGCTTTTCACTTTAATGTTCTCTTCTTATTTGCCACGCGTTCTGTTTGCTGATGGAGGCGAGCATTCGCGGCTTGTCGTGTATACTGTGGGTCTATAACGGTGTCGCATCCGGATTCGGCAACGAAACACTACAACCAGCAACCAGCTATCGAACTGATATTAGTAATAAACAAACGATATTTTCAAGCAGGCCCAAACTGATTGTACAATCTACACGGAAATACCTGTTGACGGATTTTTCGCGATGGCAGTGAAAAATGCTGTACAAACAAATAAAGATAATATCGGAACACGCATGAAAAAACAAAACAAATATTACACACTTTCAGGCCAGTTTGTTTCAGCAGTCACTTGATAAGTTGTTTTGCCTTAAAAAACACTTAATGTTTTTATTCCCCAATCAAATGGCACTAGTATGAGTTGTAATTAACTTTTATCACCATCATATAATTTTCGTTGTGTAGAGTTGCTATCGGCCAGCTATGAGTATGTTTTGCTATTGTAAAGTCAAGCTGTTAAGCGAAGCGAAATACTTGTAATTTTTCGCCAATCGAAATACTATTGACCAAAAACGATCCCTTTGATTCAATAAGTAAATACACTATTTGCATAGGAAATGATTACGTGTGACGTGAATAATGGCCACGTGAACAATTAACCTTCTACAAAGCGCAATGTCTCGAACTACTGTGGACTTAATGTTATAATATGTGTATGTGGTGTTGTAAATAAAATAGTTTTAAATATAGTTTACCCCTCAAAAAAAAAGAAGCGTAACGGTGAAGTTTTTCTGTAGTTTTAACACATCATTTGTGTGAAAATGATTAATGATCCTCGCTGAATTTTTTTTTAATCTTAGAAGCACGGACCGGGCCATATTTATGCTGAACAGTTGCATCACTATAAAAACAAAGATCGCTCTAGACAACTCTTTGATATGAATAACAGATGCGTAGTAAGAATACATCTCACAATCATTCATGGAGCAAAAACTTCTTTACGGACTCGTCGCGACAAAATTCTCCCACATATACACTATTCATCTTTTACTAATGATTCTTAACCAGATTAGACAGCACATATTTTTGAACGGCAGAGATAAAAACTTTAATTGAGATCGTCCGTTGCTTCGATTGTCCATCTAGTATCTCGTTTTCTGTGAGCAAATTTCCAAAAAAATACATTTTTATACAAAACATTAAAATTGTTTTATATTACTTGTAAAAAAGTGTATATGCCATACGTTATGTATGAAGAACATCAAGGTAAGCGTTAGCACTTCCAACCGAGTTAATATCCACCCAATGTCTATCCTCCCAACTGGTTTTATTATGCAACCCAGAAACCGAGCCCCCAGAACCTAGAGGCACAAAAAATAGACTAGCTCGGTTTATAAAATTTGTGCACGAGGTGCCTTATTTTTAGTTTACTTGTCAAGGGTGCCCACGTTTCTACCCATGGACCTGCGTGACCTAGTAATGTGATTGGGGAAACCCAATCAAACGCGTGAAGGTTGTCCAGCCCTGCCTGCCACCTTACAGCCACGGTCACGCATCTGAGGCTCGACCAAGTGAGCGCCATTGCAAACTACTCAACGAAACCAGTTTTGTTGTCGTGTGAGTGTTGTGAGTATGACGGTGACAGCATAAGCTAATGAAGCGAGCCACGCTTACACGTTTCAATCACTGCACTTTGCCTATAACTACGATAAGTTGAGCAGAAACATTAATAATATAGCTACAAAAACAAAGGTTGGCCTTTCGTAACTGGCAGTGCGTTCTAATCTAACCTATTTTTTTACCTCGGAACAACCCACCTGGTCGAACCACAGTGATCCTTGAGCCGTATCGCAGCAGTAGCAGCCACGCTGCCGCGCTAGTCACAGTTTGAATTCATAAGCAAATTTGCAACTTCAGTTGGCGGCACGGCGGGCCCGGTCGCACACGTTCCCAGCAACGGCAGCCCATACAGTGTTAGAACGGAAACGGTAGACATATTCTATTATGCAATTAATAATGTACCCGTGAAACAAAATCGATCAATCGCGTGAGGTGCGACGAGCAAGGTTAACTACGGGCACATTCCAGTATGAAAGTAGGAATTTTTTCTTGCTTAAAAAACGTGTCGAAAACAAAGCTACAGTTGCACAAACAAGCGTAAAAATTCCACTTTTGCAAAACCAATGGCAACCATTTGGGTATATTTTAAAGAGACTGCGAATACTGCGTTTTTCCTTTTCGTTTTTTTTTGTTCTGTTCATTTTTGAACTTTAATTTGGTTTGCAAGCAACTATACTGTCTCCACAGTTTTATATATTCAAGTTGTCCACAGTCAAATGGATAAACATTTTAGGCCCACGAACGATAATTTACACATCAACTTAATTTGCCTTTGAAGTATTGTTGATTGGTGTAGATTTTCGTCGATTTCCAGTCGAGTAACAATAACATTCGTTCGATGTTATTGCTGATTCTAGTTGACGTTTGCTTCGTTGCCAAAATTCAACTTTGCACGGATCGAAACTTACCGGGTCGGCCTAGTAAGACATTCCGAAAGGCTCGATATTCTTGGTTCCATTTACCGGATTGTATTTGGTAGTTATATCGAACAATTATAATGAATAAGAGTTTATTTGCCAACGTTGAACGGCGTATCCTCACTATCGATAGTATCGACGTCGTTATGCGTTTCTAGGAAAGGTCTAATTAGCCCTTGTGATTTCCAATCAGTAGGCCAACGTTTAAGGGCAAATCACGCTAGTTCGAGATCACGCATGGCAACCAAAAAGGCACCGACATATCGACAGAAGGCCGCAAGTGTTGCAGCCTCCTCTGCAGCGTACTGCGGGCCAATGCTTTGGACGGCACAGCATAGTGGCAAAAATGAACGAAAAAGAACTCCGCAGAGTTGCATGACAACGTAACCGATAGCCTTGAAGCCTTGAAGCCTTTTCCCCTGCATCTCCCGCAATGGAGCAGAACGGGACTGAAAGAAAATAAGATCACTGGATAAGTGAAATTCAAGGTCTTGCGAACTAGTCTCGCACTGGAGCTCATGGCTGAGTGCGCCCTACAGCGTAAAGTTTCATTTCGCCAATTACAACACCGTTTAAATACCTGTACGAAAGTGCGGCATAGGTGAACCATTTAGGTGGATTTACCTGCCGGGTTTGAAGTATAGACAAATTGAGGCATTGATTGCCTCATTCATTGCATGTTATTCTATTTATACAGATAAACGAAAACTCAACTTGTTGATAAACAGGCATTCCCTCTGCTTGCAAAAAACTCGGGGCTATCAGACGCTAGCTTTTGAAACAGCTAAATGTCACGGTGACCGTTATCAATTGAAAAAAACTAGTACTTTTTCGTTGCACCTAATAAACTGTCGCGGTGTTGGCATGTGGCACTGATGGTTCTTTGTACGTTAACAAAACATTTGCAACCACCACGAGGCAAAATAATGTTAGGCGAATTTTGACGTAATTCGTAATGTGATGACTTTGGGCTGTTCAAGATGCTCTTGGAGCAAAACAAGGAATTTCTTTTATCACTCGCTTGTATAACATTTATAGATAACATCGCAACACACAGCCGATGCGCAAAACCGATCTATTGATGACCGAATACTAAAACGGAAAATTTTCGAATTTGTTACGTACCAGCACTTATGAAATAGAAAATAAAGTGTGTAAGCTCATAGTTAAGCAGCTAAACATACAAATACATGATTCAACTGACAATCAAATATGTCGCTTGTCTTTAGTCTTCTTTTATATGAAAAAACTGATGAACCAGGCTGGTCAAAAAGTTTTGCGTTTTTATGGTTTGAAATGCTCTTTATTATTCAGTATAATCTCCCTGAACTTCAATACACTTCTTCCAACGAGATTACTTATTTAATTTATGATTTATGAATTCCATCCCTGAAATCGGCCAGACTTGCCGATTTCTGGACACTAACTCGTTAATTGCCAGTTTTCAGCAAATGAAACAAATACAGCCAGAGTGCAGAGACTTTCTTACAAACAATGTAATTTCAAATGTAGTTGCTGCGACAGAGCACGAAACTAAAATAATATTTTTATTAAACCGTAAAGTACTTCCTTTGATGATAGTTTCACGACCATCGTAAACTAATAAGCGCTTCAGGGATCTCAGTGGTGGCTTAGTGCGATCGGTCACGTTTTGTTTCGGTTTTCCACACGACATCTTTGCGCTCGTTGCCAGGTACTCTTTTCTCAACCAACGAACATGAGGGAGGGTAGTGCATCATAACTGTTCGTGCAGCATAGCGTGGGAGCATTTGTGTTTTCCGCCTAGAAGTAGCGCAAATAGACGGCACAGTTCGTTTTCCTAACATGCGGAACTTCCACTATTGGCAGCACGTCACGTGAATGCTGAAGGAATGCTGAAATGTGCGACTACCGGCTCGTGGCCGACATTCGAGTAATCCAGTTATAGGTTTAGTGTTGTTATTCCAACATAACCTGTTACTAGTTTATTTGTTTGATACCAACCTCTTATGAACATTTTAACCTTACACCGCAAGAGGTTTAAGCAAAAATAAATTTCTTATAAACGATTCATTTGTTTTCGAGGACAATAAGATCGATTTGTAGAAATAGTTTTTTGGCAAAAACAGCAATTTTTGCATTGAACTACGAATCCAAATACGATTTTCGCAATAGGAACACTTGGCCGTTGCCCTCTATTTCATCTTTAGGTGGAAAGTAAATGGAACTAAATTGTCTATTATACATAACGCGACTGTTGTACGGCCGCGAAATCTCATTTTGATCATAACTATTGCAATAAATGGTGGTATTTATGTTGGGCAATTCGGAAGACAGTTCCCAAAGATTCGTCGATAAGATGGATTAGCTTCGGATCTTCAGAGATGCCAACAAACGCTTATTCAACACTGGATACTTGCAGTTGCATGATCGGGTCTCTGTTGCCATCAACGATCTGCTGGGGAAACGGCGTAGAAATGGATTAACTTTAAACCCACCATGACTTTGGCGTCAGATAGCCCTGTGTTCATATCAATTTCAACTTTGACAGCGGTATCAGGGGAATGATTAGTCCAACCGGTTTTCCAAGTGATCAGCCACTGTGGTTACTGTTTTTATTATTTGTTGGTCTCTCCCAGCTCTTTGACCGTTTGTGAAAAAGCCCACGCAACAATACGAAGTAATCACATAATTCATTATCGCCTTTAGATAAAATCAACAATCTAAATCAAAAAAGTGACTGCGAAAGGGAATACGCTGGTACATAGCTACTGTTACCGAACAGAACTTGAACTAAATTGGCCAGCGTCAGAAACGAGTAGCGATGCTTTGTAAAACTTCCAAATGCGAATCTCTATTTCCTGTGGGTTGTGTCAGGACACTTTATCCACCTACGCGCAACATCATTGTATCATGTGTAACCGGTTCTGTTAACAGCTGGTTACAGGAAAGTACCGTACCGGTTTACATCCAGCATTCGAGCAGGATACTCGAAAGCCAAACTTGACAGTGAAACGTTTCGACCTAAACTGAAAACAAATGACTAAATGGAGGGTGGAGGGCTTTACATAAATACTGCTTTGCTGAAGAGGGCTAAACGCTGATCAAGGTAATGGTATAAAATGTAGGTTTAGTAACTCGATCATTTTCCTGCTCTGAATAGCACATTTAAAATTCCTCGTGGTTTTACTATTTCATCGTGATTAGTCCAATTTATATTGCCTTTCCCAAAAACTTTACACTAGCAAATTTCGGGTCGGTCGCATCATGGCCCCTTACTTCCTACGCGCGCGCGAGGCGCTGTCATTGGAAAGCATGCTTTTAGTCTATAGTCTGCTAACAACAGTACCAACTGTTGGAAAGTCATACTGCGACTGACTCCGGGGTACAGCTGGTTATTCATTCACCAAGCACTAGCCCGCACTACGCCTTCGTTTTTATGTAACCTCCTACGCGGTGGCAACAGATGGTGCCACGGCGGCACAATAGTGACGCAGCCGTGACGGTACCGCGTACTGTACATTGTAGTGAGCGAAGCTGAGCTTTCCATTGGTCGTTGAAAACAAACACTTTCCGCAATCCAATACGAAACTAGCTGACCGGTAACTCGAATTTGTGATTTGAATTGTTATTTCGTCCTCTGAACCATTGTCACCATCAATTCCCCCTAAATATTGATTGCCGAAAATTCGGTGTTTGTTCCCGTAACTTGTTGGGAATCATTTGAGCTAAAGAGTGATTGAAGCATCTAGTGAAGTTTAGAACGACGTCAGTATTCTTTGTTATATATTTTTAGCAATCTTAGAAATAGAACCAAAGATAGAAAATAGACTTTGGAAGTAAAAACATCTTTTACATCGATCATCAAGTAAAAGATTTCGGTACCATTCGATTTGATAATTGATTGATCAGACTCATGTGGATTGAGATTTATGGGATTGTACAAAAGCACTGAACCTAATGTCATTTAAAGAGATGTGTTCCACAATTGCCTTCGCAAACAACTTGCTCCAAGACAATTGGCTCAGCAAACAATGACCAATGCGAATGAAACGGGGAAATCCGGACCTTTTGATCGCAGCGTTGGAACCGGTGTATGCTTGAACGTGGACCAAACGGCGACACTAAAGACAAACCCTGTAGTAGAATCTACGCATATGCCGATTAGGCGTCATTGCGTAACCGTGGTACGAACGTTAATGCACCGACGGAACCACATGACGGGAAAAGTCATGAGGCGGCTCCGGTCCACCGCCCCGTGTAGCAAGTCATTCTTCCTCCATTCGCACGCCGAAGGTCTCTGGCGTCTACCAACAATGCATACCCGCAGAAGAACGCAAAAAGCCAGCAGATTGACGGTTTTTCCTTCGTGAAAACCATGTACCGCTCGTAAGACCATCCACCGTCCAGGGTTGATCAACAGTTTCACGACCTTTTCACCCAGCTTAAGGCCGCTAAGGTCGCTCTCCCAAGTCGGGGATCTTTTTATCAATCGGACGTACAGGAATTTGAACTGGACGCGTTCTACACAGGAACCCTGTTGTGGTGTGCGGAGCAGAACTCGGAGGAAGAAAAAAAAATGTCATCTTGCTGCATACTGCACAATTTTCAATTAAGATAATAAGCGCCTCAATTAGTGCCACTGTTTGCAGTCGATGGCAGAAATGCCGCAAACATTACACTCACACTCACAGTCCTAAGTGCAAACGCAAACACAAACGATCGCCGATCAACATCAACAGGGCAGCACGTGCACTAATAAAAGTACGGAGTCCCCGGGCTGTTCCGTGTCACCACCCCCCGTGGCATCGAACACTATCGACCCGGATCGACCATCCTTCCCTTCCCCTGTACATTATGGGATCGTTGAATATTTATTAACACACTCTGATCGGACAGTAACGCTTTCACCGAGCGTATTTGAGTGTCCAAAAATGTTCAGGTTAAACTTGCGCAGAACTTGCGTTGGTTGATCGGATGATCGAACAGATCGCGCGGCGGCGCTGTGCAGAGACTGGAAACTGTGTCGCCAAACATATTTCAAACAACGCTCGCTCCCGTAACAAGCAACGATTAATGCAATCGTAATTCACTAAACACCGCTTCGGTTCACCGCATCATGCAGTTGGCGTTTAGCAGCGCCACCGTGCATAAGGCAGCGTAGAAATGGCTGTTTTTCACTCTTTTTGCCTACGAGCTAAGCACCTACCAACCAACCAACCGATCGGGCCCACCACGTTTTCTACTCTTTCGCAACACCAAAAACTGGCGATCGGGAAGGACTACGGAGGGTGACGAGCAAGCAACGAAACGCAAGACCAATTTACTTCGCTTACCTTTGCAAACCACGAGCGTGGCCATTATTATTGGGCAGCAGCAACTGGTCTGCATCGGGGGCAAGCTTTCAGGTGGCAGTGCGCCACATAGGCTTATGCAAGCGCAGCGAATGGGAAGTAGTGAGGCGAACACGAAAAATTGCCAAATTGTGCGCCGGCCATCAACGGCTGGCGGACGCGTATCGACGCGATGTGCGCTGCATAGTGCATAGTGGGTTGATTTTCCAACTAGCCCTAGAGTAGTGGTGGGGCGAGGAGCAAAACGCAAGGCTGCCCATGACCGTGTCACCTGAGATTGAAATTGGGCAATGTACATAGCCATCGCTTTTCACCACACCGTTAATGGATGGCGGGGCCCGCGAATCGAACGATCGGCCCGCAGTCAGCAGTCCCCTGTTTTGCGAGGCGTAGCAAATGAATGAGCGCGCAAATATTAAACACACGCATCGGAGCCAGAACCACGACCAAGTGACCGTTGTGGTGCCGATTGCAACCTTTTTCAAACCGTGAGCTTATGGTTTGACCACTGAAATCCAACATTGTCCATCGCTCGAAACAGCAGCGCGTTCACGATCGACAGAACGTAATGATACAAATTGTACGTTAAGCGTACAAATCAAATGGATACACAGGCAAGTGGGGGTTTTATAGATAGACGTTTTCTTATCATATTTTTTTTTTAGTCGTGATCCATAATGGTATTGCAATGATTGATTGTTCCATTTGTCACCCATCCAGTGCTATTTAGTAAGAAAAGGTTGTTGAGGTTGCGATAACCTAAGGCGCAAAAACACCGACAGGCCAAACAGTTATTGGCAAGTAAGACAAAATAAGAATTAACGTACAGTTTCTGTTTTTTGCATTCGATACTCGTAACTGCTTGACGCTAATAATTATCGGAGGGTATAAGTAATGAATTCTTCTTAAAAATATTTAATTTACACATAAGACGAATGGGAATGTCGAATTGAATGCTGCTCTTGAAATTGAAACGAATAGTAGTGCCGATTACTCTTAAATAAAATATTTCGTCTACTGAGTAACCGCACTGAGGCATCACCCATACCACATTGTATTCAACTTCATTCCATTTTTCCGGCACTTTCAATATCATGTGAACAAATATAACATGAGTACATTAAAAGTCCATTTGTCTTGGGTTTTTTCTCTATTCATTTTTTTCCTATTCCACGGTTCATTCCACGAAACCGAATATTCAACTGAAATTCTTGAGCAGTTGTGTTAAAACAACTTTTGAGTATATCGAATAACTTATTGGCAAACTTGCGTTCGCCAGTTTGATTATTTTATTGTGCTTGGCCAACGTTGTAGTTTTACGGTGATGAAATTTAATTTATTTGTGTTTTACATTAAATTTAATAGCTATACCTCGACAGTACCTTTGACGGTGTTCAATCGTCACATGGCACCTCGGGCGACCAAAAGGAATTGCATAAAATTCTTTTACGCTACAGCGATTCAGCAGAAGTGGCTAACCTTGGGGCCTTCCGATCGTGATCGTACTGCATACTGTTAGTATCGCCTAACAACGTAGGCAACAACCTTGCCGCATCCGGCATCTTCCTACAATCGCCAAACGTGGACACCAATGCTGTGGCTCACCAACCGTTTACAGCGAAATAACATGAAATCATTCATGTTCGTTGGCTTCTCTTCAGTTCGAACGTCTGCATCCCTACGATCACCAACAACAGGGATGCGTTGTTGGTTGTCTTGGGAGCAATAGTTGGCACCTGAAGCACTAACCGCTCACCTTGAAACGACAGTAATTTAGCGAGTGTTCTAAAGTTGCGTTGTCTCTAGAAGCTGCTTCTCAAGAAAACCGCAGCCCCGAATGTACTAATGGAAGACCGCTCTGCAGGGACAACATTGTTCACCGCGAAGTACGATCAGGCGATGGGAAAAATAGCCCCATTATGTGTACGAAAACTTTGCAACCACGTCGTCCGGCTAAAGCCAATCTTCATACTCACGCCACGGAAAACGACATAACTAACGCACGAGTTCTACCAGCGGTGTGAAATACGATGTGATTGTGTTCCGGGTATGTTTGCACATTTTTATTGTACGCGTGGCTTTGTTGAAATAGTACAACGTAAATTTCATTTAAAAGAAAAACAGTCAGTGTGTATACAGTGAACAGCAATGGACGTTAACCATCTATCTAGATACCATGATGATAAGAACATTTCCTCCAATACGATGTTGTTTGTCAAACAAGAAACCTCTTCGTGCAACTTACAAGTTTTGGCGGCACCCTTCCGACCGGATACCATTTCCTTCCATTTCTCCTCCTTGATGGCTGTGTAGCAGTGGGACTTCTCTTCCCCTTGCCCCCTCACAGCTCTACACACCGAAGTTCGAGCCAATGTCGATCATCAAATTGTTGGCAGCTAATTGATAATAGCGTAATGGTACAAGCCACTCTTTGATTGATTATTTTGTCGTCGGGTTGCTTGATAATACACCGTCATGGAGCAAAAAGGAGACCATTTTATTTTGGGGTTTTGTAAAACGCACTTTCTTTGTCTCGCTATTATAATTTGTATCCAAAAGTCCAAAAGTTGTGCCCAAAAGTATGCAGTATGTATGCAAAAGTATGCAAGGATGCAGCAATAGGACGGAAGAATCGCCGGCATTGAATCATTTTTAGCATCCAATTAGCTAAGCAGTACACGATTAGATTCAACCCACCACACGTCGCAACTTTTACGACTAAGAGAAACATAAACGGACAGGACAGTAAGAAAGGTACAGCGTATTTTCTATTTCTTAAGCATTTTCTATAAATGATCTATAGTACAATTCCCTTAGGTTTTTTTTGGGGTTTGAGATGTGTGTTAGGTGCTCCTACTTTGTACGTTAAACGCAAATTGCGGATATGAAAACAAGTTATACAATAGGTTTTCAATGTAGATCGGCATTGGTTTGCTTCTGTGGTTAGTGTTTTTATTCGCCTTATGTTTCGCGATAAAACAACGCCCACAAGCTGAAAGACAAAACGTGGTTTACTTTATTGCTACGGACACGTTGTTTCCAGGTCGAATATTGAAACGTGTGATAGCAAGAATTTATACAAAGCACGTAGCCAAACGAACAGGAAAAGGTTACGGTTAACTGTTTTTATGTGAATCAAAGATTGTTGCATTATTTTATGTGCCAGAATCATGCAAATTAGCATTGATATAAAGTGCATTATGAAGCATTATCGTTACGTTAAACCCGATTGTTGGTAAAAAATGTGGATTTATGCAATATAATTTTATTATAATTGCAGAATAATGTTTTCATAATATTCTTAGTTGCACACTTTAAATCATTCCAGAATTGTTCTTCAGCCATTTAAGCCATAGCCTTTCCTAAACATCTATTTTGGATACGCACATAACGAGAGCTAAACATTTTTATCGTTATTTTCAACGTTTGCTTTCTATTTTTAAAAAAACTTATTAATCAACATTACATTTTTTGCTTACTAGTAAGCATGAAATAGACAATCTCAAACAATATTTTGTCCGCCAATAAGTACATTATCCCTTCTAATTGCTAATGGAACAACAAAATATCCATCTTTTTCAATAACACATAAGTAACTTCCCCTTCGCTGAAGCAACAGAAATGTCAAGGTTACGGTGAAAACAAACGACGCACCGCAAAAAGCGGGTTATGCGTTGTTGCGCAATGTGATCGTGTGGCCCAGTGTTGCTCCGAAGCTCCGCTCTCTCTTCTCAGAGCGACACTGCAACCCCTCCACTGCGGCTCAAGATTTCGACAGGTGTAAAAGTGAAAGTAGTTCAGTGGCCTTCATCGTGCCTTAGCAGAGTCTGCATTCCATTTGACCACATGGTTGGAACAAGGCAATCAGCTTCCAGTACGGATTTTGAACTGGTTAATATAGCGACGTATGGTTTTCATTGCGAAGCCTTCGAGATTTGAGATTGATTGACAACGTGATTTTCGCACACTTAGAATTAAACTATATTTCACAACACATCTAAAATATTAAATCGAACGAACGATGACCATTGTCCAATTAAAGATGCAACGCAAATAATTTGTTGTTTTCTTAAAAATATATGCAAAGGCAATAAGCTAAAACAAATCCTTAAAGTTTGCTACATCATTATACAATTTCATGTTGAGCTCGAGTGAGTTGGCCGTTCATGAGAGAGTTTAATGAGCTGTCCGATATTACGCAATAGCGAAACTTAAAATTCATCTATCATTTCCCGATTATAATGCAAATGCCATAGGCATTTAGCGTACCATATGGTAGAAAAACGTCGGCTTTTCTTTTCAGAGCCCAGAGGGAATATTTTCTACGACTCTACTGGCCAACATTGTAATCTTCGTCACTCGACGTCGCTGCAGTGCATTTGACTCAGAGCGAATTTTCTCAATCGCCCACACATCGCCCAAGACTTGTGTGCCAAACATTGGTTCCGAGTAAAAACGAGTTGGCGAGAATCGCGAGAGTGCGCTGCGAGAGAAAGGAAAAGTTATAGACAGAGAGAAGTAAAGTTAAAGAAACGAGAGGCCGCAACAGAAACCAAGGAAAATGCATCTCTCTTTGGGATAAATTTTTTTGATCATTTGTACAGAAACCAGTTGATTGTATTTGTGAAATAGGATCTCAAATTTTAAACGGCGAAAGCTCGGACGTAGACGAAAAAGAAAATGAGCTACCAGAGTGAGAACCACCGCCGAAAAGGTTCACCAGTTCATGAATGCAACTGGTAGCTCATTTTCGTACGATTCAGTACAAGCATTGCACAGATACAAGGCTTTGTATAACTTTCCTGTAATATTTGTTACGTTAAGAATTAGTATTTGAATTACAAATACAAATACTAATCTGTTGTGTCATGGACCACTAATTTTTGTAGTGGCGTGTGCTTGTTGCGAAATGAATTAAAGAAACGGTCATAATCAAAAAGCTGCCCAGCAATGAACCCGTTGAACCCGCAATATCAGCAGAAGACTCCTTGACACTGCACACAACTCTACCTAAACAGTTTTTTCCTCCAGTGTCTAATCAGATGGTTTCTACATGTTTTAAAACTGTTCGAAGAATCATTTATTCTTACAAACAACAAGGTCTCGGAAGAAAATCAGACTAAACCTTCAATAGATTAGAAAATTAGAAAATTAGACTAAATCCAATTCGCGATCGCAAGGAGAAATTGCTAGTTATTTTTCAGCATTACATGTTGCCCTGTGCTTGCACCATATGGAGAATTAGGAAACAAATTTCGCTTTTATTGATCGAACCGCAATGCCTAGGATTTTCCAAATTCGTTTTCAGCCGACTCGGTAGTTTTGTCGGGAAATATTTCACATCCGCTAAACCACCAGCGTTCCATGAAGCTGGCGGTATCGTAATTCAAATAACGACAGCCACCTCCTAGTGTGTGTTACGTCGCCAGTGGTAGTAATAGACTGTTTAGAGCTGGGCGCCAATTTAATTATAAATGTCTGGCGTCACATATGGACCAGGTCGGGCACTGAATGTTGGCGGAACGAGCATATCGACATCACGTGGGGTAGCCCAGACGATACGCTTGTTGGTCCTAACCGACTGACCGACACTCACACATGTGTGTGGTAACATCTACAAAGTAACAACAGTTCGTTTTTAAGTTGGTCGAAAAATAGGGTCCAAATAGGGAATAATAGAAAAAAAAAATACGGTAAAAACGTCAGGAAGCCTTCATCCTTGCTATTATGGATTTTCCATTAACATGTTAAACTAGCATGTCGTGTAGAATTATCCAAGCAAGTCGTGCAGATTGTTTTAAACAATAAAAAATTACAGAACAGTATACACATTCCAGATTTATCCGCAGATATCTTCATCAACATAAGGTAATGATATTGAAAAAATAAATATGAAATAAATAACATTGCCAGAAATTGGTATTGTCAGAAATAAATAACAAAGTTGTTTTCATTTTTATTACTACTTTGCAGTGGAAAGTACACTCGTTAGCTGTATGTTCATTGGTAACACGTTGTGTACCTGCCATGGAAGGTTGATATTTTGCAACAATATTTGTCCTTTGTCCTAAATAAATTAAAGTATGTTGCAAAGTTCGCTTAGATACGTAATAGCATATTAGCTTATTAACAGATTCTTTACATTTACGTGGTACGATTTATTAATTGATTTTTTATTAGAATGGGTAGAGCCCCATTAACCGCTGACTTAAAATATTGCAAGTTGATCAACCGTAAGGGTTGATGCATTGTCGAGGTTTAAGATGACGTCTTTCGCATAGAAATCGATTAATCGTTGCAGTGAGACGGATAATCTACGGACGAGCTACCTTACCACTGGCGAAACGAATGCAGAAGCTGGTAACCGAATGAAAACATGACTGAAACAGTAACATGAATGAAATAGTTACTATGAAGGCATGAAAGCAAAAACATCACGACACTGATTAAGGAACATATTAAAGTCAAGCCGTGATGAAAATTTATTATAAGTACGACAAAGAGTAGTCTGATGTTTCAGTTCAACAACCAAATGATGCATCGCATCCTTGCGGGTCAAAATATTCGAAGGGAAATTTACGTGAGCGTTGTAGAAACATTTTATTTAATTGTTGTACTCTTCTGATGAAAAGCTATGTTTTAGTTTTCCATTTTGTCTTCGACGCTTGTCAAAAATATGACGAATGTTTATTTGTCAGACCGTTGGGATCAGTTAAAAATTATTTGCAAACAGTTCTTCATCAATCGCGAAAATGAATTTCCTTGTAAATAATTAAAATTCAAATGAAGTGGCACTGCACCTTTAACACGTTCAATACAATGCATTCAAGGAACATCCACAAGGATGTGCCTAACACAATAGCTTCAAAAGCAGTTGCTGTGCGAAGAAAAATCTCGTGAGGAACTACCACCACCTTAACCTCAACGATGAACGACGACAAATGCTTGATTGCCGCCCGTTTCGCGGAACTATGCATCCCTCATTGACAAGGAGCCAGTTATCTTGCGCACCGTTGGACGTTATAAATAGATTCGGCACATATTTTTGTACTGAATGTGTGCCTTGCTAGCTTTTCGCCGCTTGTCGCAAACCTTGGCTACATTCGCTGCGACGTCGTGAATCTCTATTTGGGCCTTACGGTACTGTTTACCGTAAGATATCGGTGCAAAAATCAAGGAGCTTGCGATGCTGCGATGGTACCATTCACTGCATTCGGACGGCGCAAGAAAACTCGAATTCGTTTCCTAGTTTGCATGCCAAAGAAGCAATGAGGTTTACTGCCGCATATGCACAAGAGGAGCCACTGTTAATCTTCTTTGGCTTCAACAGACTTTACTTTTCAATGGACGGTTCAAGTTTCTTTCTTAGAATAAACCAGAACGATGGAACAAGAATCAGAAAAGCATATCTGCTATTGCGTTCTCTGTTTTGGCTAGTTCAAATAAATTAATTTCCAACTTTGATTTCGCTCTATGTTGGAACATTTGTTTGTACCTGAAATATCGTAAAACGTAACTTGCAAACGTTTTTGTAACTTGTTTTCGCCCAACCTGACACAACACTGTGACGACACCCTCGCGGTGTCGCAGGTATTTTGCCTTGCACCTACCTAGCCCGAAGCCCCTTCGTTCGTTGCTACTGTTCGTGTGCGAAAAAAATGTCATTCGAGCACAAGTCCTTGTCCCCAAGACAAGGCAGTTTCAAGGCAAACCAAGAGCAGCAAAGATAGATCAATAGCAATAAAAACACCGGCCGGTGTTTTGTTGGCGAATCCTGGCGTTGGCATAAACATCCCCAAAAACAACCCAAATCTCGATGATGCAACTCTTGAAATTTAAAACATAAATTTCGGTAATTAAACTTTGAAGACGTGGCTCGCTCGCTGCGCCGATTGATTGTGTTTCAACAAAACTTTAAGTTGGTGCTTAATACGTTGTTAAAGAAGTTTCAGAATATTTTTAAAGACGTAACACGCGAGCCATTTCTTTTTCTTCACCTGTGCAAATGTCAGCGAAGGTCATTCCCCCAATCAATCACATTTTTAGAGTAAGCTGTGTGTTGCACCGAACAAAATGTATTTTGAAGGCTATTAGACGATTACGACAATGCATCGTCAAAATGCTTATCAGATGGGGGCTCTAATGTGTCGTGCAATGCAGTTCAGCAAACTAAATATCTGACTATGTTACCGGAAGTTTTAAGCTTTTGAAATTCAATAGAAAATATACAAACTAAACAGTAACTCGTTTGGAAATACAATTTAGTGCATTTTTATTATCTCTAAAATAATAGTAAATCTCACTTATATACACAGCCACACGCATGTTCCTTGTTTACAGCCGTAGCCTTATGGGAATAACGCTGAGCGTCAGCAAAGTGCAGGAAAACCCTGTCAACGTGTTATCATCGACATCAAAAGTAGAGATTACGAGTAAAGTAAAGTATCAGGTATACCTACTTCGGTCGATGTGGCATGCAGACGATTTGGCCTAACACGGGTCGTAAACATCGAAGGCAGTGTTGTTGTGTTTTTCAGCTGATAAACCAATCTTCAATACGCGCCACCCCATCACAAATACCGATTATCGAAAACAGTCTGTTTTCGGTTATTATCATAATGTTGTTGTCAGGTGTTTTCAAGTTGGTTTTCACGATAAGCGTGCCTAATCGCACTGGAAATACATGAGCAATCAACATCAAAGATGAAGTTTGTAGTTTCGGCTCTCCGTCGAGAATTACTCTGGGACCGGCTCCTTCTGTGTACAGCTGAATATCATTAACTTTTCCAGCTAAACATCATTTCATTCGCCGTAGAAAATCCTGGGATTCTAAGATATTCTTTATCCGCCATTCTCATACCAGTCTTGGTTGGACCTGGCAGATCGTTAAAGCGATTAGCGCAATCGATTGCACAGCATGCATATGAAGGATATTAAAAACAGTGCTGAAACATTCAATTTAATCCGCCTGATAAACGTTGCCCGAGTGTCACGTGGAAGTCACACTGCACAGCTGTGCATACTCACTAGAATAGTGTGTTTGTTGTGTTATCGGTCGGAGAAAACTCCGTGAAGGCATAACCGATATAGTTTCCTGACAAAACCAAATACTAGGTTTTTCGCACGTTCGTTGTTTCAATAATGTAGTTAATGAAAAGAATCATTTTGTGGAACATTTGTAATTAGCTTATATTTTTGTCTTACAACATGTTGGTTTTATCGCTTTCAAACTCTTGCTCAAGTGTTCAGACCAGAGTGGACCATATTCGATAAGGATACAAAAATTAACTGAAAAGCCCGTATCGAAGACTCGATTAGACACCATCCAAATGTATTGAGGTTCACACGAATTGTCCATGTAAAAATTCTTGCACACATGTTACATCAACACACAAACACTGCTTTGTTGACTACGGTTCAAAAAACAATGGTTCTTTTTCCATTGTGTATACATTCATTTGCTGCTAAGAGTGTGAATAGCAGATCGTTGAGAATTTGTGGGATTGGCAACCATGTTTTACGCACTAATGTTAATTAACGTCAATCTCATTGTACTTGCACTTGAAGCAGATTCGAAGAACAATCCGGTACACGAACACGAACGAACACGATCAAGGTTACGATTAGACGGTCAAGAGCAAACCATAAGTACAATAACCTTTATACCACAACATAATCACTGTTAGATTGGTTGATCGATTTGTTGAAAGATTTGTTTTCTTCATTCGCCATCGCTTAAGAGGCAGGCAGGGCCTACTAACTGTATTACAAGTCAAAAATTATGCAACGATTTTTCTCAAGCGATACTATTTATAGATTTCATGCATACCAAAACTGTGGTGCATCATGCTATCGGTTGTTGTTGTTTCTCACCACTCCATCGAATCGCATGAATCAACAGGCCAAAAGGGTAGTAAAAGAATAACATTTCTTCTAACTTCTAGCGAACTATAATCCAAATGTTGGGTACTTCGTAAGCCAGCCAGCATGCATTGCAGCACTGGTTGCTATTAACGACCCGCACAGAAAACACGTACAGCAAATCGAAGATTTCCAAATTGCACGTTTCCCTTATATTTATTTCTTGCAGCCATTGCAGTGACGCGGCATTCCTCAAACATAAAAATCGCTTTAATTTGAGCAAACAAGCAAACGACATGCCATGCCACGTGGCCAGAGATGATGGGTGATGTGCGTGTGCGCTTTGTTGGGTGGATGGCGAGGAGGAAAAGAGGAGTGCAACTACAGTAACAAAATGTCGAAGCAACATAAGGCTTTTCAGTGAAATCACTAACAACACATACCCAGACTACTTGAACACTCTGATGCGCCCGATGGTAATGGACCTTCGGAACTGCGTAGCTATAACTGTTTTGTTGAAAAATTGTTGCACGTAGCCAGAAGCGTAGGTGGTTCGTATCTTTTGGTATGGCCAATATCGCAGAAGCCAACTAAGACACTACAAGTGACGTCCAACATAGTTTGGTTCGTGAGGACGATGGGAGCCGGCGCAGAGAAAAGTGGTATGAACAGTGAAGAGAGAAAGCATTCGCCTTCTTTCCATCAGCGCGATCCGTGTAGCTTCAATGGCTGACTGACCACGCTGAATTTAAGCAATGAGTATACTCGATTTTTCTAACTTTCCATAGCGCGCCAACTTTTCGTAGTGTCTTCCTTTTTCTTCACGATCTCGGTTGTTGGTTCAGTTCATTGTTGCCGGTTTTCCGTTTTCCTCTATTTTGCACCTCTTAGAAATCAGCGGTAGCATTGCTGTTGGTCTCTGCACCGCGTACCAGGGTCCGGTCACGCGTAAGTGCAACGCATTACCTATGAGCCCCCCCCACGTGTATTTTCGCTGATACAAAGACAGAAATTAGATTAGTGTGGTTGTTGGTATGATAATGCGAAGCGCAGGGTACAGATTATTTTCTGCCTGCCTTCAGTTATTTTAACACACTAATATTAAAACAACATCAATTTTCATACGCCTATAGCATTGAGGTAGTGGAGTTTCTTTACTCAAAAGTACTTTGCAGCATACAATAAACAATCTTTTCCATCTCGTGGTAATGGGTCAAATTTGCAAAAAAAAGTTCCATCTAAAGTTTCCAACCTTCTTTTCAAAAAGAATCATAAAATAATCATAAAACTTTCTCATCAATTCTAGATGCGAAACAGCTGTTTCTCAAAAATGGTGCATAGATTACATAGTCTTTCTAGCTGTTACCATGACTGCACGTTAGAAAAGCAAATGTAAAAGTGCCACGATTGAGCACTACAAGTGCAATGATTGCTTTGAAATATAATAACAGTAATGAGCCACTTGAATCAATCAGCATTTCAGCATCATATATATGTTTGAATGCATTTAAAAATTTAGCTTTAACCTTTAGCTTACCTTCTCATTATAGGGGTTTATCCAAGCAGATATCATGAAAACCAATTTTTCGTCGATCAGAAGGGTAAGAAAGGAGAAGAGCGAGTCAGGTGGCACACGTCCCGACAACTATCCACGTCTACGCCTTCGGCAAGGTGAGCCCCGCGGTGGCCGAACGATTGTCGTTGAACACTAAAGCACCGCTCGCCAGGCCGAGGCACACGAACGCACGCACGCACTGCTCACGCCTGTGGTTATTGGGAAACGCACTCCTCGTCTGGCGCTGCACACGGTGGGGACCGCACGGACTGCTGCAGAACAGCAGGTACACTTTTTCCGGGCACACCAACACGCTACGGGAACTCCCGTTTTCCTGCTTTTCTTTCTTCGATCGCACTGGCGTCCCTGTTTCACGTGTTTGCACTTCTTCCGCTGGACACACGTGTGCTGGTTCGATTTCGATTCGAATTTCGAGAAGACACGTTTCGTTGTCACTTCTGCAGTTCACTTCCTGCGCCTCGTGCCCTACAAGAGAGAATGACGCAGTTCGTCGGGGGTCGGACTGTCTGAGCTGGAAACTGCTACGCGCACAAATTAGCGTGAGGACCGTGTATCGGTGGCAAGGGGGCAACTAATTCGGTATCGGCGGAGTTGGTAAAACTAAACAAGCTTTGGTCTGTTTTGTCCGAACCGAATCGCCACTCCTAGGAAACTATGGAAAATCCTGAAACGATATGAACCAGTTAGGCGCAAATAGTAATAAAATGGCCACACGTCTCTTTATTTGTCTCTGTGATCGTTGGCGTAATTACTGTTACGGTGGCCACTAAAACCACGATACCAGTATCAATGGCAATTTTCGTACTCGCCGGACGATAAGAACTTTGCACCGCCGGACAATATGGTGGCGCCGCAGCCAAGCCAAAGTCATTTTACGTGCAACGTCCGACCCAAGTGCACGATCAATGACTCCCGGCCCGTGCTTTGCGTGCGTGTCCCATTTCGTTCGCACTGCCTCATTTTGTCCCGAGCCGAGAGTGTAGTTCTTAGCACGTTTATGTCACCCAACCTGCGCGCAGACGGTTTCGGGCCTTTCTACTGACGACATAGGTTCACTGGCGATGGGAGCGATGTATCACGCAGCAATGGCCGGTCTCTCTGTACCAGGCTGACCTCTTCCTTCTGTCGGGGTCACGTACTCCGGTCGAATATTGCGTTTGCATTTCATAGCAGTGCACACGTTCGTTCTCTAGCTGATAGATTTTTTTCAGTCGAACCGAGACTATCTGCTACCGGAGAGCCTGAAAACGAGCGCGTTTCTAACCATTACCACTACCTGTTCAAATGTCGTTCGCACGAAGCACGGGACTGTGACACGCGTGTGCATTGCACCAAAACTACACGATTCTCTGGTAGTCTCTAAGGGGGTAAGTCGAAAAAATCACCAATCGAAACTGTAGGCGGGCACGGGGACATCGAGCACAACCGGACTATTTATTGATCTCTGCCATTCGTGGCCGCTGCTGATAAACCGTGCGATGCAGGGGAGCAAAATATAACCTTGGGTTCCAGCGACACGCCAATCGAAGATAATTAACGCTGCGTTTATTGTACCGAAAACAGGCAATCAAGAAAAACTCGCAGCGCACCACCACATAGGAACGGAAAAATGGTCAGAGTGCTTGTTTCTGTGTGCTGCTCAAATTACTTAATTAACCGTAGTCGATAAATCGGTAGATCGTTACCGAACCAGTACTTTAGGGCGGTTCGATATGCAAGATTTTGACTCTGCTCGAACTACAGTGAATTACTCGTACCGTTGCAGGTTTGCAGTTGTTGATTTTTGCCGCACTT
This sequence comes from Anopheles bellator, assembly GCF_943735745.2. NCBI lineage: Eukaryota > Metazoa > Arthropoda > Insecta > Diptera > Culicidae > Anopheles > Anopheles bellator. The sequence goes on from NC_071285.1 coordinate 31,795,804, forward strand.
ACAGGGTCTACTAAAGCGTCTAATTCACCACACTTATGCACCAACGTTACTTTTTCACTTTTAAGCTTCTCGTCGATGAAACGCGCCTATTGCCTTGATGCTCGATGGGGATTTGACGAGCGCGCTGAAATGGCGATGGGCACGACTCAAGTTGAATGTTCAAGAGAATGACGTCGTTTACGGAGAGGGAGAGAAAAGTTGCTCTCTCTCTCGTTTCGTGTTCGGGATTTCGGCAGAATTTGAGCACCGCACTTCCATCGATGGCACGCACACCAGCAAATAGGGTCTCGCTGTCTCTGTCTATCGTGGCTCGTTACCTCTTCCGTCCTGCTCCGAGCGACTGGCGACGGACGACCGAGAACTCAACGGCGTGACCCCAGCGCCCAGCGCCGCAGCGCGCGAGTTGCTGAGTGGCGGGCGCTCTTCGCTTTTAGTCGCCCAGACGCAGTACCTCGCTCTCCCGCACACCTTGCTACTAGCGCTCTGAACTTTCAATTTTTGTTGCGTATCCGCGTAAGCGAAGAGCATAATGCTACCTACTAAGCAAACGAAATACGCAGAACAGGTGTCAGTATTCAGGATTAGATTATTATGCGCCGGTTGATACAGAACCGGTTGTAAAAGTCACAGTCGGTCGATCGCGATGTAGTTCGTTCTGAGATACGGTGTTTACGTAGCGATTCGCTGCGCGAGCTAATAGTATTATCACCGAAATATACTAACAACACAGTTGCTAGTTGCGCCCGTACCGCAGAGGTGCAATGTGAACCTAGTTTAAGTATAGTCCGATTAGCATAGTCCAAATTTGCTTATTATGTTTCTGTTAATTTAATTTAAAATTCGAAATAATTCAAAAATTTGAAAAATAAACTTTACTCCAAGTAAGGCAAGAGTAAGGTAACAGAACGGAATGAAAGATGAAGGGAGAGAGGGAGGAAGACAGAGGAAGACAGAGAAAGAAACAGCGAGAGAGAGAGAGAGAGGGAAGGCGGTTTATTAAAAAAAAAGAATGAACGAAGCAGCAAACGCCAAAGTGAATGAAAAAAACGAAAACGCTGAAAACATGGCGTAAATTGAAGGCACCATCGGTTGTGATGCAAGCAAGTATCACATAAAGAGCAATTGTGCCGTACCCCCTGCAAACGCATCCGTTTTTCAAGCGTTGTTGAACTTTCTACTGATAACGGTTAGGAAAAAAGGGCACAAAAACCTCACAAACCAAACCATTGATAATCGTAACAAATGGGCGCAACACAACGGCTGGTGATAATGTGTTTTTGAACTCGCCAAACCGCTCACCATTTTCGCACGCCACACCACAGCTTGTTGTTATCTTGAATGCTACGGTTTGAGACGTAATCCGTGGAACGATTTTATTGGTTGCACGGCGATCTTCGCACAACGTACCGTTATATTCTAAAAACATTGAAACGGAGAGGATAGACTGCCCGTTTGTACATGTTTATACACATGCGTCAGTTCACAGTCGTTCTTTGCTTCGCGGTTCACCTTGCGGTTCTTTGCGTTGACTCTTATCAGGTTATCAAATTTGAATTCTGTTCAATATGCACTCCACGAGGATTTTTACACCAAAAAGCTGTATACGTTAGTTGTAGAATCTATCTATAAAATTGAGGTCATGGATCATGTATATCTTACACAATTTCAACGACGAGTTGGTTTTCGTGCATTTAGCAAATCCGGTGAGAGAAATCCAGTGAAGCTTGAAGCAGATTGTTTAATTTAAATATCATAGATGTCATGCTTTGAATATGTTAACCGTAAAAAAGTTATGTTGGACACAGTTTTGACATAGAAGCCGTGGTTGCATGTCTGGCAAGCATTTACTGGCTTTTACTCGGTGCAGGTACAGTTCGATTAACCGACCCGATCAACTGAAAACAATTACCCTACCTGACGGATCACTCCCGAACCCCCATAATCTTGAAGGCCATAGAGATCGCCACTGTTTTCGGGCGTCTGTCCAAAAAGCTGTCAGAGGCCGGAGTTTGAATTGAAGCGGATTGCGTGAAACATTTGTCATGTTGCCGAGGAACTCGATACAGAACTCACACGCACGCACCGTTCCACTCTCTGTCCCTCTCTGTCCTCCGCTCGCTTTCGCTCTGGCTCTCGCTCTCTTTTACCCTTTCGTACGTACACGTGCGTGCTGCACACACGCAGGCGCATACGCGAGAAAATCCTTCAGCAGCAGCGGCCTGCGAAGTCACGCGGCAAAAAGGTGCTGCCAAGAGCGACTTTGCCTGCCGCCGTCGTGCGCTAGCCGTTGCCGTTCACTTTGCGCCATTCACTTTGACGAACCGGCAACCGAAACCGCGTGCAGTGTCGAGCGGGCGGCCGCGGTCACATCGAGGAAGATTACGACCCCGCCGTACCGGTTGGCACAACAAGTTGTTTTCGTCCACCTCCGCCTTGCAATCGCATAGCCCCCGTCCCGCCCCCGTCCGCCCCCGCCCGGCTCCGCGGGCCTCCGCAGCAATGATCTGCCCTTTGTTCGGGCCCGTTCTGCCTAGCCGTTCTGCCGTGCCGGGCTCACCCCCAGCAGCGGTTCAGCCGCGGTTTGGGTTGTTGGGATCGGAAACCGGTCTATAAACCGCCCGCGGGCTATTAGGGCTATTTCAGCGCCCAACTCCTCCAACGGCTCCCGAAAGAGCTGTGGGGCTCGGAGTCGGAGAACACTAGCCGGTCTTCCGATGTTGATGATGGCGGAGCGGTTCGACGAGCAGAGGAAAGATCGAGAACCTTCGCGTTGTCTCTCGCACAATACTGTCCTCCAAAAGAACTCAGGGATCTCCAACTGGCGCTCGCTTTTTACTCGCAAATGTCAGCTCGCCGCAAACATCCTTTGTGACCTTCTCTAACCGTTTCCAAGGAGCCAACGAGAGCTTTCCACTTGCTGCTGCGTCACTACAGCAACAAACAAATATTTTTCGAATGTGTGTATCAGCATCGCATGTTAAGGCCGTGGAGAATTTATCTACATTCCTACTGACAGTCGTATACTAACAACATGCTTAACTGAGCATGTGTTGGCGTGTTGCAACGTAAATGTTGTCAAACGTTATTACGTTAACTTCTCTAACAGCGGCTTCAGAGATACTTTTAACGTTCGACTTGTTAGTTGTTTCAGAAAGTTTAAAAGTTTCTTTCAAAACGTATTGCAGGGTCTTCAAACGTATTCGGATCAGCTGGTTAACTATTTTGGAGTTCACAAACATCTGAGAATGCAAAGCTTCCAGCAAAGTTTCCTCCTCCTTGAGAAAAAGCCCGAAAGTAATAAGAAAAACAATCAGTCGACGTATGTCTCGCTACCTTATAAAAATAATATAAAATTTTGCAGAAACGCAAATGTGACATTTAAGTTCAACTAGCGCGATGAGCCTTACCACTTCTCTATCTAGTTCAGTAAACATTTTAATTGGTATTTTTGTCTTGAGAAAGGGTGTCATTCGCCAAGAGCGTATTATGAAGCAACATACAACTGAAAATTCGATCGGCTGTGAAGGTGAGCTCCCTACCAAAACGGAGCAGACTGCCGAACGGTTGCTTTCAAGGTCCGAGGTGATAGTTGTAGTCCAATCGGAAAGAACAGGTACAATCTATCGCGCAAGCAGGTCGAAAATTCTGCAATAAAAAGTGGTCGGAGCGCACTAATAAATGTACATATCAAACCCAATCGCCAGACCCGCCCAAGAAGGTCGATAAAATTGAAAGCTGTTTACTTGACTTGGTAGCAGCTGATCACCTTGTTTCCAGTTTGCACGAGTATTATGTCAGTATTACCGCACGAAACGTTCTTTAGTGGCCACGACGTTCGCGTCGGTTACATTAGCATGTGTTGTTAATACCTGTGCGGTAACCCTAACACGATTACGATTGTCGTGCACCGGGGAGAAAACTTCAAATAAAAATACAAACTATCTCAACAATTAACTAAAACGCATGTATATTTTCTTCGATTTGCGAAAAGTAAATTATCGGACAGTTTTTCCCAAGCCGCTTGATTTGCTAAGCCGTGAATCTCACGTTCGTACATTACTCGGTATATTTCTGTATATTAGCCGTTTGCATAAATACGCAACACTAAGAATGCAAATCTTTCCAACATTTCTTCTCGCTTACGAATTTTTCATCACTTGCAGGAACTATCGACATTGGAATTTCGAATAGTTGGCACATTGGCTGTCACTAGTATTGGAACCGCAAGTAACTTGCGCAATTACAATTAAAACATCACGTGTTAAATATTTGCGGTATTAACTTATTAAAATACATCAAGTATGGTTAAGCTTGTTTCGCTTATTCACATATACCAATGTCATTATTACCGTTATTAAACGGTACAATTGTGTAGTAGTTTCCGATCTACATTTTGAAACATTTGCAATTGCCATAATATTGTAGCGATTTCGTAAATGTGTTTACGTATAATCGGTTCGGCTGGAAGGTTTTTTCAAGTGAAACGTGAATTATTATTGAAATGTATTCACACAACTGATCATACTCTTATTCTGATCGCGGAAATATTGATTTTTATTGAAATATGGAACAACATTTTAATTTTTGATTTAAATTTTGCAGCCGCAATATGCATAGTAATGTGAATTTCCTGGAACAGAGGTAAGTTGGACATTGGTGAAGGCGAAATGGTGCACCAAATTTCCAAGGCTACAGATTGATTGCTAGTATGACCTACTCATAGACAGCCTAGTTGCAACGACACTGCAATATTGAGGTGTTTGATGCCTGTCTTACCAACTGATGGCAAGGGAGCTAGGAATGCACCCAATGAAAAGCGATTGCATTATGGGTGGACCGATTTCGAGGGCGACTCCTATCCCGTAGCTATGGCTTTGGTGTTGACTGATGGCCCTACATTAGGTGGAGGCCATCTTGAGCAACCTCAAGTCGAATTCGAACCATCGGAATGATAATCGGAATACTCACAGTCAAGCTACGTGAACGGGACTTTCGATAATAGATTTAGATTGATGGTCGATTGCGAGCAACTATCTGAAAGTGCTAATTTATAGCGTGCATCTGGGTTGGTTGCGCAGAACACGACACGAATATTTCAATTGACAGTTTCTTCGATTTTGTGATAGTCTTGGGAACGACGTGCGACCATTTGGGGTTGTTTTTTGGCAAGGAGAATGAATCATTGATTGACGGCTACGATAATAAACTCCTTTCCTTGGATCTTCCATTTCCTTGCATTGCATTACACAAAGGAAGGATGCGGTGCGAGTGCACCACGCTGTAGGAACGAAATAGGTTACTTTTTTACCCAAAGCGTACTGCAAAACGTGCCTAGGCACGTTTTCCGGTGCACTTTACTGCTTCTGTTTTGTTTTGCTCAATGCTTACCGTCCCAGCCTTGCACCACGTTGAATGAAGCGGAATGAATTTGTTTAATGTTATAGTAAACTGAAATTCACGTTTCTTCAAACTAATAAGTTTATGAGCTTTTACGTTTTGTTTAAATGGTAAAATGTTTATAATGGCGAGTATAATTAGTCAAGAAAGTTGTATGGAGATGTTGACAACACCTTATACAGTATATTCGAAGGCGAGGAATTTGTCTGCATACGTGACTAACATCATGCATCAAACATGTAGTAGGCTTCTGCTAGACTGCGACCTATCTTGAACACACAAGCTATAGTAGTTGGAATAAGCGCAAGTATTTTGTAGTATTTATTGACTCTAGGTCTGTTATGGTAGGGTCTGACGGACCTAGCAGTAAAGACGAAAACAAGTCAATGTTAGGACCCTTTCCGGATGTTCCGAAAGAGCTTGGGAATGAAGAATCAAGGAAAACGAAAAGGACCCATACATACTACTTGGGTTGAAAAGTCTTAGGATTTTTTTAGGAATAGGTGGTGTCACTAAAACTGAGTATGTGAATATGTTTTTGAGTCAACGAACCATCACGTGTAGTTGGCGATTATAACACCATTATAAAGAGTTTCACACAATAAAAGTTGACTAATGTATACAAAGCAGACAACTACTTGTCATTTACACTGACGAGCGTGAACAGACGAATACGCTGCTGAAACATGCGAATCGAGACAGGGAGAATGGTTTCCATATTCTGTGATTCCGATGGATCACAGGATCGATCGGGAAGGATTAGATCATCGTGTTTTGGGATGCATATGGCATAAATTTCATCGTATGAGAGCAGGAGCAGAGGGATAGAAACGTTACCAGGGGCAGAATTTGAACAAATTGAACGACGAAATATAGAAAAACTCACCCCCATGTAACGAATAAAATAAGTTCCTAAGTTGAACCAATTACGTTTTGAACGGGTTGTTCACTCGTCGTATTCATTATAGGGCATGAAGTTCACATAAAATACGGAAGTAAATGCCCAAACCAAGACGAATTCTGGTTGGTTGACTACACTATGCCATTGGCCTCACGAATGAGCCATTGTTGAACTACTTACAAATCTGTTGTTGCTAAGGGAAATTATGAATGCGAACCCAAATCAGCTTCGGTGTTCTGCACCATTTTTGTGTTTTTGATTATGGCACTTGCTAACATAAATATAGATAATACAACATGTAGACGAATGAGAGATGCAGAGTGGCCGGTGGAAAAGAACTCAAAAGGCATAATTATTTGCATATTTTTTATTTAGTGTTTAGTTTAATGCACAGCAATTTTTTTACTTGAATCATTGGAAATGTTGTAAATTTGAAATCATAATAATAAAATAAAAATAACACTTAATTTTTATGCAGATCTAACCTAATAAAATAAAATATTGTCAATTTTAAGAACATAGTTAAAAACATTAAAGACAATTTACCCTTTAATCTAACACAACATTGATACTATTTATTACACTTTTAGTTTTGAATCATTATTCATTAATGACTGACAAAATTGAGAAAGATTTGTAAGCTTAAATATACTTGTAATCAGAACAGTACAAATCAAACTTCGAACACCAAAAACATAAAATCGTTGTCCAACAACAACAATCACAAGGAAGCTTAATAGCGAAGCATATGCTGTATTCGTGATGTTGGGTGCTTTGGTAAACGAAAGTCATCGTTTTAGTATCTTGCCACCCACACGCTACTATGACGTCATCAAAATGAGATCTTTATTGAGTCTGCGCTTTGTATTGTAAGTTATGTGCACTAATACAGTCTTACGCACTTGCTGTACGAAGATGTATATAATACGGTTAGCTACCCCCAATTCATATGCTTCAGGTTAGATTTTATCGTGAGAAGTTTATTGCGTTTTACGAAACGTAGTTCAATATTCTACTGCTAACATTTATGCAGGAAATTGGTTTGTTACGTAATATGGGAAAGTGGAATTAAATGACGGTGTGCTGTTTTTCAACAATGTATTGGTATCACATTAACAGTAAAACAAGAACATTTCAATAAAAGTTTCTCTGAAATTGTTTTTATCAAATTTGTACATCAATCGGAAGCATGATAATCCCTTATGGTAATGACTCAAAACTACTCCCACGATTTAAGAATATAGTTATCAAAGCTACAATCAAGAAACAGGAATAAATTACTTTTATTGTTTATGCGTTACTCAGTGGTCATTGAATGTATTGGAAGCTGAATTTAAGCCATAAGGTTACGTGGTTCTAAGTTATACTTCCTTTCCAGGCTTGCTTGTGAGGCCATAAAGAAATCCGAGCTCGTTACATTGGGTAATTAGGTAGATTACTGCTTATCGCTTTATGATTAGACGAAATCAAACACGACTTGCAATTCCAAGGCTTTTTTTTGTTTTTTAGCACAACAACATGTGAATGAACTGATACGTACGTCGTGTTCATACTTTCCTAACCTTTACTTTACAAGTAATTTTCTGTGTAGCTTTTCTCTACGACTGAAACGACTCAGCAATCTGTTCAATCAATGAATGTGATGACAGTGATGCCAATCGACCAGCTGAGTGCATAATGTTTCTCTGCTAGGGGCAACAGCTAGTAGATCAACAGATAGCTTTTCGTTTGAAAATCAATAATCGTCTAAAACAGTCGTACATTCGGCTCAACACAACTGCTGCCCCTGTAGTTGGTATGGTATCGAAGGTTCCAGCAAATTTTTATGAATGAATTTTGTGTTTGTATCGCTCAAAGCGTCTCGTCTCGCAGTATTTTCGAACGAGTTCGTGAGTTACTATTATTCTCTGGTTCAGAGCATCACATACACAGACGTCAATATCTCAGCCTCCATTCAAACACTGTTACACAGCCAAAACTGTTACGATTCGACACGAACTTTGCTGATGGAATAGTACGTATTTTTATCTATTTTATCCATACAACACCATAGATTTCATAGTGTTAGTGTTCAAGTACGATACCAAATCGCAATTATCATGCCTCCACGAGCAGGGCTCCGTATGACGTCATTGGCAAACAAACGGTGCCACGTAGAAGGCAGATGCCCCCGAGTTGGTGACGATAACAGTTACTGTTTCTCTAAGGTACTATCGGGACGAGTTCAAACAATTCTAGGGTGTATTATGTTATTCCATTTAATGCAATTCATTTATTTTAAGATGCACTTATCAAATTGCAAATATGCTGGAAAAATTACTTTCTGCGAGCCAAAGAAGTCAATGAACAAGCGACAGAACACTTATGAATGAGAGGACAGCAGCGTTTCCGCTCATGCGCGGTGCAGAATAATTCACTTTTCTGTTTAAACAAACCATCATGAAATGTGCACATCGGCACTAGTTTATCGCATGGAGATCGAGCTCTTTTTTGGTGCTTTTATAGAATTTAATATGTGTTTCTACATCTCTAGTTTATGATCATAACAATCCGTATAGCAACAAGTAATCAAGTAATTTAATATGGTTAATTTGTCATTTCGTAATTATTTTAAATAGTACGAGTATCTACCTACCATGCGTCTCCATTACTTCACATCGTTTCATGAATACACTTAGAAATTGTTCGTTATGTTCAGATAAAACTATATTTTCCTTACTATCAGACTCTAGCAGATACATAAATACAATTTTCCTACGATTGCACCAAACGTTTCTATGCGGCCTCGTTTCTATTCACCTAGTTCAATTTGGTTGGTTGTAGAATATTTTATGCCCAATAACGTGTCGGTTCGGAAAATAAAGTCCTTTCTATTATCATTTAAATAGATCATCGTTAGACTCAATCCATCGTTCCAGTAGTAAAATGCTCGGAACGTGTAGGCGGGAATGACGTTGTGAGAAAAATGTTGTCGCTAAGATTCGAAGAGACTATTTTTAGAGACTCTCTTTGACATTCATTCACTTTTTGTTCCCAACCTTCCCTCTATATCGCAGACTCTTTCTCTCAATTACCTTTCACCAAGCGTGAGATGTCTCTCAGTTTGTCTTCCTGTCTCTCCTTTTGTATCTAACACTCTACGATTTTGCTTCAACTCATCCCAAGGACTCCTAGGACTCCAAGGACAGATTAATGCAAAAATGATTCATGCGTACAAAATTAATGTTTGCATCAGAGAGGATAAATGAAAGAAAGGATATTTATCGTACTTGCTTTGATTAATTTTTCAAACACATACATTACCTGTTAAATTCCATGCATTAGACAGAAATACAAATATGTTTTCATTGTGTACTGTTTATTTCAAATTTTCCTTCATTATGATAATGATAATATATAATAATTCATTTGTTGAATTGTTGAGATAATTTTCATAATATTTAATTCCTTGTGTAAGAATCTTCCCTTCTTATCCGGCACGACAAGCGCCGAGCGGTCTTGGCTTTCAACGAAGAAAATGTTAATCTTCTGTTGCTTTCTTTAACAATGTTTTTTTTTACGAAAGGGATTGTTGACCTCGCGACACTTCGGTTTCCAAACTTTTGCTCTATTGATTGTTGAGGTCCCCGCGAAAATCGCGGTTAGGCGGTTGTTCGGATAAGAAGAAGTACGTAAAATGTAAAATTTAACATGTAAGTGTAATCTTATGCTTGTTTTTTTTGGTGAATAGTAAAATATGCAAAAATTTACATATTTTCGGATTTCAACCAATTTAAATATTACCAGGGGACTACAATTTTGGACTAAAGTTTAAACGGCTAACAACGACTAATTCATATTTTCGACATATCGTTACACTTCACATTTATTTTAATACGCAGGGTTAACGTTTCCGAAACGTTTATGAATTTCCGATCAGGTTAACCAGCATGCTGCCGGTAATGTAAATCCGCTACTAATCTCCTGGTAATTTGGGGTTACATGTAGTCTTGTATTCTTGTAAGATATAGTTGATCGAGTCAATAAGCAATTGTTGAGTCAATAATATTTGAGGGCAAAGATGTAAAAATATTTTGTATACGAGTAAAATGTTTATGCAACGATGCGAAAAACACCCTTAAAATTCATCGGATCATATGAAATACATTTTGGTTTTTTTTACTTATCAACCGGAACAGGAACTTACGAATACGAATCCTTACAAGTAATACACACATTGTTTGAACTATTAAAGCGTATTTAAAATGAGCGAGTGGATGGTGGTTGCATGGCAAATCGTGTTTGGTCTATCAGTCACAGTGATAATTTGTTAATAACATGTACGATTTCAAAGGTATTTCCGAAAGGTAACCCGATACACAGTACTAACTCCATTTCAGCTGCCACTCCACTGCAAAATGTCTAGCGCCATTTGAAAGTGAAGATTTCCGCCAAGACCTAACGACTGCTGACTGGGTTGGAGCGAACGTCACCATTCATCCTTAGCAAACAATATATAGCACTACCACTGGTAAACTTTGCACACGAACCAACTAATCTACACTAGACTGAATTTTTGAGCTACGTTCATCGCGTGGTTAGCAATCGTCAAACTCAATTGACAGTTAAGTCCAAAGGATGTTATTACTGCTATCACACACCAGTATTTGATACGTTCGTCAGCAAATTTTTGCACTTTTTCTGGGGTTCAATTCGGGCATAAAGAATTGTTTATTTTGCCCTTACTTAGGTGCTTTTAAACATTATATTCACCTCCCTCTATTCGTCTTCGCTTCGATCGATGCAATGTTTTGCTGATGCTCGTTTTCCTCGCTTCATCGCCATAGTGTATTGCTTTTATTGATCTTACTTACCGCACAATAAATGTGGCTTTTGAGGGCAGCATTAACCAAACAAAACATAAGCAGACATCGGAAAAAATTAGTTTGCTGTACGCTGAGTAGTTGATAGGAAGTTTTTTTAAGGTTTTAAATTTATGGCTCTGTGTTTTATAGAGATCGATCACGAAGCGTGAATCTAACTTCAACTCGAACCAATTGACAGCATAGATCATATGGCTGTAGTTACGAGTGCACAGGCATGTCTAGGCATGATAAATAACGACTATGCAACAGACCATCGTTCTGTATAATAATGCATAATATAGAATAATACATAATGACATGAACGTAAGACGCAACATCATCATTATTTCAAATATAGAACTGAGTGTTGCTTCCACTCAGTTTGTTTTGAGTAGTAGAAGTATGAGTCTTGTTCTAGGGATATGCTAACGCGAATTTAACAACTGAGAAATAAAATCTAGTGAAATTTATCAACGTCTACAGACTGTTCATTATGACGGTACTGTTCCTACTCTGAATCGAATGGGCAATAAAATTTCGTGATTGCCACGTTGGAAAAGCCTAAATTGTTGGGAAAACACACAGCGCTCGTCCAATCATCGCCTCAAAAGATAACCGCCGTCAACTCGTCGAAGATTTGATTCAAAATTTCCGGCCATTCACTAATCAGCGTATCGTAAACCAAAATTGGAATATCCAAGGAACGTGTTGGATTAATTTTTGAACAATAATCTTGCAACACGATAATGGTCGTCCAGTCACTTTGCGAGCAGCTGATTAAGTTCTGAGAAACCTGAAGTTTTAACCAATTCCGCTTTTGGCGGATGCCTGCTTCAAAGAAGAATCTCGGCATCATTTGTGGTAGATACGAAAAGAGAGATAAACTAGTATCTACGAACTAGTCTGCTTAGTGTTTTCAGAACACGCAGGGGACAAACAGGACGTAGAAGGACCCCTTCAAAGTTTGAGCAACTGCAACGATAACTATGCAAGAACAGGCAGTGTAACGGTTTGCTGCTCGAGTGCGTTCGTAAGTAAGTTAGTAATTAAGTAAGTAAGTAAGTAAATGAGTGTAAGTACTATGTGTGAAAACCAAAAATGGTCGATGGCCGTATAGTGCCGGAAATAATAGAACGAATCGCAGAAAAACGCAGAAAACGCAGAAAAATAGAACGCAGAAAAATTGGAATAAACAATTATCATTTCGACTTAAAGGCAAAACTGTGTCGCAAAAGTCAGCGCTAGCAGCAATCTAGTTGAACCTAATTACAAACCAAACCTGTTAGTATGCCGATTATGTGCCATTGAATAGTTTCATTCCAATGGCAATGTTCCATTGAATGGTTTCATTCCAGACCTAAATGGCACTACCATACCTAAAGATTTTATCAAAGAGTATAAAGTATAAGTATAAGTATAAAGAGCTTGTGCTAATGTCAAGCTTCAGTGACAATCACGTCATTGAAATTTAGCCTAATCTTTGTACACTGAGGACAATGTTATCTCTATGGTTTTACGATTCAAGTTAATCGCTTTCACTTGCCGCTGATACCAAATTGCACAAAAATGGAGCACACATTTTCTACTTTAGATTTTGTCATATAAAATATAAAATTTATGAAAATTATCCTTTGTTTTGACCCTCGACACTTTTTCTACGTTAGTGTTTTACGTTGAATCTATTCCTTTCAAGAGTGTGCGGTAAATCGATTTCCCCACCCCAACTAGGGTGACTGAACTTCATGCATGACCCGGTTGAAACCGCGTTAAATTTTCTCATGCAACGGAAACGGTATTATTTATAAATGTGCTACCAATTCGATTGCACACGAAACGCAGTAAACCGTTTCGTCCTTCATAGCACAGAAAATCAACACCTGTAGAAACATTCTGGGCGGACAACCATTTTCTCCGCCTTCGACGAGCCTCAAAAACGACTAACAAACCTGCAAATTAATGTGACCATGCCCACAGCAGTTTCTATTTTGTTGGACCATTGTTTAAGGTCGACTTTTGACATCTTTGATGATGAACCATTTCCTGGGTGGCACAATCCGTCTTTATTGATCAGTCTCGCATTCCTTTGCGCTAGGATACATGAATGAACGTAGAATATGGAATTTATCAAAACAGTAGGTCATTCACATGCATGTTTCATGTAGGTCATTCACATGTTACAACCGGCTACCAAGCGTAACATGAAATGTTTTGCTACATGCACGTTTACAAACTAAACAAGGTACACTTCGGACGTTGCTCGATTCTGTTTATAGCGGATAAAACTATTACATACAGCGATGGTGATACAATTTTGGGTCATTCTACAACAACAACAGTCTTATCAAACACACATGGTGCTTCAACAATAGCACAAAATTGAGCGCTTTGTTGTAATGTTTATTATTTCGCTAACATCTTTGCAGTTTGTATGTTATTTCAATGTAACGTACTCAATGAAACATACTGTCCAACCTCAAACATAAGACCCAACACGTTTTTACCTGCAGTGTATAAGGTGCCGAACTGATGCCGAATTTGTGACGAATTAAAATTTATTGAACAATATACCCGTAGAGATAAATTATGTAATGGTTGTGCTAATGCCTAAGCGCTGTCCTGTCCTCTGTCATTTTCAAAAGCTTCAAATTTTTGTTCTATTCAAATGCTATCTGGTCGAATAAGTCTGGCTCAACCCGCGCGAAACGAAACATATGAGACTGAATGCAGTGTTAAACTGTGGCAATATGAAACAGGTTTCTGTGCCATTCACTGCCACAGCCGGTTTTGCAACGTAGCATTCTGATATCTTGCTCGCCATCTTACTTTTCTCTGAAAACCATTTCTGTATGGCCCATTCTTGGTTATGCTTTGCCACATATGATCTGATTGACCGCTCATGTTGCAAAAGAGTTGCAAGTTGAGATTGCTCACTGAATTGGAGAAGAGGCTAAAAATTATTGAAAACATGTGAAAATCTACAAACTTTGTTTAACCAATCAATTGAAACTTTTCGCATTGTGTTCTGTTAAAATTTTAGTTAAACCCATTCGAACCATAATAATTCGGGCAGCTAATCCTTTAGCGTGTTCCATTAAGTTAGTGACTGAATCAAGTTTCGCAAAGTATGCCATTCCAAAATGTTCAAAATGAATAAAAGACACCAAACGAAGTGCAAATACTACAGTGTTTGGCTTGGTTTGTATATTCGACGAAAGCAATCCACACGTGGCATGTGCATTTGGCCATGATGCGTTCCAACCCGAAAAAAGCTTTCACGAGGCTTATTTCCAACGCAGCTTCTTCGGTTGTTGTGTAGAAAACATTGGTGGGAATGGTCGAATGTTGTTTGAAACTTGAAGTGAATGTTGTTTGCAGTGCTCAGCTTGTCACACCAGACAATGAACAACATCATGCAACGATCTGGCGGTATCAAATAAAACAAACATATGTTCATGTTCTTTAGGTTGACCAGAAAATTGTAACTATTTCAAATACATCTCCTTCAAGGGGTTGTTCAATAATTCTAGCACTTCAATGACATAGAGCGTTGCTATTGGCCTAATTTACTCGTCATATGAACGTATGTAAAATTTCATTCCAATCTGTCGCTTATTTCTTTGTTTACAAGCCATTAATTATCGGCGTTTTATAGTATGTTTTACAACGGAAAAAATCAAGTATTATGCAGCTATTGATTTTTTATTTCGGGAAGTTTTAAAAACAAAGGATATTTATGAACGAATGCTGCAAGACTCTTTGTCTTCAATTAGTACATTAAAAGGAGGGTTTCTGAATTTAAACGTGGTCATGTAAGCCTTGAAGACGGCTGCCACTTCAAAGACGTCAAAAAACTGCAGCAGCACCTGAAACCGTAGAAAAAATACAGGATATCGTGTTGGAAAATCATCGAATCACTGATAGAGATTTAGTACAAGGCCTAGCCATCTCATTGAGCAGTATAACCAATATTTTAACTGAAGTATTGGGTTTCAGAAAGTTGTTTGCATAAAGGATGCCGCATTAGATAAAAATGAAACAAAAACGCATTCGCAAGTATCTTCCTCGGCAACATTTAGAGTTTTTTCAAAAGGATAAAGAGAATTTTGTGCTTTCAATCATCACTATGGATGAGGCTTGGTCCATCACCAAGATCCTGGATCAAAACAAGAGGCTAAGGAGTGGCGTGAGCCTGTTTCATCGTCTCCGAAACGAGTTCGTGTCTAGAAAAAGCCAAGAAGTTTATGACATTAGTTTCTTGGAATGCGAAAGGAATCCAAAGGGGTTAAACAATAAATCTGAATATTATTGTAAACTGTTAGACCACCTGAAGGAAAAAATTAGCGAAAAAGGCCCAGTTTGCAGAAAAGAATTAGAATAAGCAGAATACGTTGTAAAGTACGAATTCTAAAAATATTATTATCGGATGAATTACTTAAATTTTTACAATGAAAATTATGCTTGTGGTGATAGGCTGATGGAATAGGATGAGCAGTATTTGTATTGACCTGTAATTCATATTTCTTTGTTTTGTAACGTAACGTTGTAACGTTATAGACAATTTTGTTACTTTAAACTTTACATATGCCATAAAAAACCAGACTGAATGGATAAAAAAAAAAGTTTGGTTTGTGTCCCCTTATCTGCAAAGCAAGGCGTTCTAGCAGTACTGTGTGCGTACGAAACAAGGGCGATAAAGTGAATGGCTTGGATAGCTAGCCCTAGTAGTTGAATAGCTAGCCACATCCCAAAATATGCAAAAAAGACCGTTTAACCACCGTCTTGTAACAATAATTGAACGGTTCAACTTTGGAGCTTAAAACGAGGTTGAAAAATTGCCCTCAGCAAGGTCGTGCATCATGTCGTCCACACACGCCTCGGCCTCAGCAACATAGAACGAATAAGAAAAATAAGGAAAAATATGCCAAACTATCGAAACGCTGCTTATGTGCATGTGTATTAGTTTCGAACGCGGCTAGTTAAATCACCTGTGGTTCTTTTGAAGAGCTGTTTTCAGTAGTTCAGCTAAATCAGCAAAGGCAACGTTGGACTATTGTGGCTCGTCCGTAGATCATTCTCTGTGCGCCAACGATTCATCGATTTCTATGCAAAAGACGACAATCTGAAACCTGGGGAAATCTGGGTTTAAAGTACATCAAGTTGAGTGCAAAACTTTGAGTTGGAGTTTAATAAGGTTCTTTAAATGTTGCTATTTAAAAACATTGAACTGATGGTGGACGGGTTTCGCTGTACATCTTCAATGCAAGTGTATCCGTAAAACTCAGTATTCGTACCCTTTATGCCACATAATGATGGAAAAGAATGATGTAAGTGACATTTTACGGCTAAACAATCGAGCCAATGGAAATTCGTTATCGCTGAAACGGTCATATAACCACAAAAATCGGTCACAATATTTTAAATTTCGTTTGATTCTACCTGGGGCGCCAGACGAAGCGCAAATCGGACCGCAAAAACGTCATTTCGTTTGCGCTTCGTGTGGCACAACAAGAAAACTTAACGGTGATACTATCCTTTTACTGAAATGACTGAATAACAGATTTTAACAATTAAAACGCGCGACAAAACTTTGCTTCATTCGCAGCGACGATGGTTATGTTGTTATGTTGTTATGCTTATGTTGTTATGTTATGTCAGTCGGCTTGGCGCTTTTCTTCTTTCATCGAAAACATCGAAAACATCGAACATCGACTACGATTAAATAAATGGAAGATTGAAAAAAAAATTAAAAAGAATTAAAAATGAGAAATAAAAAACAATGTTCAAATGCTCAAAAACAGGTGTTGTTAAAACTTTGACCAAACATATTTCATTAAAAAAATATTTGTTATATGCGATCTATTGTAAAACCGCATGGATTAATTCACACACCTAATAAACCAACTTTTTTTTATTCGCTTGAAATTTCGAATTTCTTACGAGTTTTTGTGAATACGTATATGTTTAATATATAAAAAATAAATAAAAACGAAATGCCAAACGTGTTTACATTCGTGTGTTTGGATCGAGAAAACAGGAATAGAAGAGAAATAAATTGATTTCTGAATATTTTTTTCTGTTTATTTCGATTTCGTTGCTATACCAGCAAACAAGAACTTATATTATCCCCTGTTTGTAAACAAAGCGTTTGCTAACGGATTTTGCGGTGGGATTTGCGGTCGGCCGACCCATAAACGTTTTGATAGAAGCGCATCAGTTTGGCATTAATCTGAAATGCCAAAAACGTTTCGTTGCGCATCGTGTGGCCGGACAGTATTTAGGATAGTACATTTTATTAGTCTTAAGCAATATTTGAAACATGAAAAAAATACAACCGCGATACAGGACAAAACTACTACTTAACACAAGTTACAAGATAGTTAATTCGCAATCAGGTGGTTGAAGAGCGACATCATTCGACCACCGACCAAAAAATTGAAAATACGTATTTGTGTGAAATCTTTATCAATGGTCATTATCATTCCGCGTAAAGCTCTAATTTAATAAAACTGTATTTTCTCTATCTGACTTCGTAGAAAGATCCTGTTCCGTGTAACTTCTTCCCAACTTTCCACGTTAGCAGCTTCCTATTGTTCCTCGAAGCATCCTCATCGTAAGCGGGGAATGTCTGCTTTTTAGTTAGGCAAAGGCGGTTACGTATGCGTCTGTTATGCTACGATTCACTGCCATTGCTACAAGCCATTAATTTTGAATGCCATTTGTTTAAAATGCTCACGAACCACACCTGAATGTCAAGGCCACGCACAAGCCAAAGAAATACAACCTACTCCTGCTGACTTCTTTGATCTTCCATCTTATTCACTTTCGCAACTCCACACCGAAGCAACTATCATATGGCAACATCTGCTTCGCCGCTGGGTTCTAAGCAAATGTCATGATAGCCCGATGTGACAAACGAGAATGTCAAGAACCAAAGGATTTTATTGAACCTGAAGATTCGTTAGCCGTAAGAGGATATGATAAGTGTGGTTTATGCGACATAATTGCAGTTTTCGAAAAACTCACCAAGATGATACAAACGACTGAAGTTTGCGACTAAAAAACAATGAAACAGCTGAGTGCCAAGTTTATTTAAACCTTCAAATTTGGACGTCAGTTTGTTCCACAACATGCACTCGCCACAGAAAGCAGTCGTTCCGCCTATTCGAGTTTGTTGTGAAAGAGCTGTCGGTGTTTGGGCTCGAGCCGCCCATACTAAAACCGGAGAATAAGGAAAGTCTGATTTGTGGCGGTAGCCAGATTCGGGTATTGTGTCAAATTAGACTAGTTTTGCTCATGCATACTAAATTAACCATTTTTCGATATTTTAAGCATCTTAGAATTTTCACTTGATTTAAGTGATGCTCTGAGCAAGCGTCTAACAAGTTAACTCTCACATAGTTGCCTTCTTTTCGCGCCATTCTTCTTGTGAATTTAATCACTTCCTTCAAACTGTATTTCTTTTTTAATCAATTTTCCATTTCGCTGATTCTGCGTTGCTTTTTGTGCTTACCCAAGTACTTTCGTTGTCTACCTGTTCTCGGACCAACGTTTTCGATGTTTTCGGCCTCAAAACTATCGTTGGCCACTTTTATGAAATCATTTATGTATACAGCTCAACCACGCTTTAGAAGTACGATCCAAACTTTTAGTCCTTTTTCCTTAGATTAAAAATGATTGGATGCGAATAGCAACATTCAAAATTAAATTTTATCTTCGTTGCTTAGTTTAGAAAAAACAACGGGGGAAATTTTTTTGCGGCCGTACTAATGTTGCTAAACTGTATTTCTTCCGTAGTGCCTTATAATAATTCTCGATAAAAATTAACAAGAAACGTGCAATTCAAAAATTCAAAAATCAAACAGAATCTGTCAAAACGTTTGTGTGCGATTTGGTTTGCATGCGAAATGAATGCACACAACGTTGGATAGGAAGGCCGGCTGGCTGAAAAAGTTGCACGCAATTTCGGCCACGACACAAGGGAATATGGCACTAACGGGTCTTATAGGCTATGAATACAGAACTATCCAAAGAGCAGAGTGGCGCCCATAACCCAGAGGTCCGTAGATCGAAACTACGTTCTGCTATTTCATATTTTTCTTGGCTCATTTACTTTTTTCGTTTTTAGGTGTTAGATGGTTGGTATGAAAACGACCAAAGACCACTGTTTAGTGCTAGTATGCTAGTACATTGTCACAAGTTTGCGTATACCCTTTGATTCTCCAATCTTTTATTAAATATATTTTGTTAGTAAATACAAATAGGACACAATATAACACATATACAACAAGGGCATGGCTTGATGCTAAATCTAAATCATTCATGTCAAATTTCATAGTTAAAGTAGTTGACACTTTTGTTGCTGAAAAATTACATTTCAAGTTTGAATGGTGTTTGCTTGTCAAGTTAAAATGAATAACAAAATACTCATAATGCTCATGGTACAATAAACTCGAGAGACAGCGAACGACTCATCTAGTCTCACATTTAAGAGGGAAAATTGCATCCAAAGTTATTCATTGAACGTTAAGTGTCTGTATGTCATCGATCAAATTGTATATCGATTATTTAAAACAGCCGCATGTCGTATTTCGAACAATGAGATGTCGCCCCAAGCTGGACAAAAACTTAACTAGATCGTGAGAGATCTCAACTCAGAGCATTCGCTTTTAAATTTGTCCTGGATTTTTTTTAAACTTGTAAATATTGACTTACCCTAAATTAAAGTTGCACTATGTTGCGATACATTCGAAATATTGGTTCAGAATGTTTTCCATTAGCTGCAGCAGAATAGGCTCAGTTGATTCATGTTCAGCTGTATACTCTGCATTGAATGGTTTGTAAAAAAAAACCTTTGCAAAGATAAATTTCAGGACATTTGCTGTTTGCGCAGTGGAAAGAGATCAGCTGATTAAATATATTTCCTTCAATCGTTTTTCGACAGTTCTGCAGTAGCTTCATACCAGTACAATACCATCATTCAATCAATCATGTGGCTCGAGAGAACATTACTTTTGTTAATTTTGCTTAATGTAGGACAAACCGAACCAAGTTGTGATTTTCCTGAATCGTTGTGTTTTGATGCGGAGCCGGCTTTATTAAATCTAGATCTACTCGAGGCAGCATTAAACAACTCTGGGACATCAAGCACGACTATTGAACCAGCTGTACTCGTTTCCTTAGTAAATGAACTATCGGTCGCGATCAAGGAATCGTATGGGAAAGGTTACAAAACGTGTGCTGATGTCCCGGCTGGGTCATCCTCGGGACTATACTTACTCGAGGGAGAGTTTAGAGAACCAACGGTTGCGTACTGTGATATGAAATATAATGGAGGAGGCTGGTTGGTGTTCCAAAAAAGATTCAATAATCAGACCGTGTTCCAACGTCCTTGGAATTCATACAAACTTGGCTTTGGAGAACTAGCATCCGGCGAGTTTTGGTGGGGTTTGGATAATTTGTATCGAATAACAAACTTAAGGCCACACGAGCTAACCATCATCTTGGAAGACTTTAATGGTCGAACAGTTTTCGCGAACTACAAGACGTTCCAGATTGGTGACGAAACCGAGCTGTATCGATTGAACGTTCTGGGAGCATACAATGGAACAGCTGGAGATGGCATGAGACGCTGTCAAAACATGTATTTCACTACAACCGATAGGGATAATGATCTTTATACACTAAATTGTGCAGAAGTGTATACAGGTGCGTGGTGGTATTCTGCTTGTCAGGACAGGTATGTTACATGCAGCCAAGTTTATATTCAACTTCGTGCAAATACAATATTTGATTTGCAGCAATCTCAATGGACAGTATTTGAATGGTAATACAACCCTATATGGAAAGGGAATAACATGGGCTCAGTTTACCGGACAAGACTATTCTCTAAAAGCAACAAAAATGATGATACGTCGAATCCCGTGAATGCAACT
Organism: Anopheles bellator; assembly: GCF_943735745.2. Taxonomy (NCBI): domain Eukaryota; kingdom Metazoa; phylum Arthropoda; class Insecta; order Diptera; family Culicidae; genus Anopheles; species Anopheles bellator. The sequence goes on from NC_071285.1 coordinate 31,816,878, forward strand.
GAAAGGGATAGTAAAATAAAAAGGTAGCTGCATAATAACTCTCTCAGTGAAGTCTTGGTTCTTATTGACGAAAACCTGTAGTAATCGATTTTCAGAACATTCCCTAGATCGCAATTCTTCTTCTTCTTATGCGGCCACATCCACCGATCGGTGTTGGCATGCACCAGAGCCAATGTTAATCTCTGTTGCTGTCTGTAACGGTGTGTGTTTACGAGCGGGGTTGTTGGGCCGCGCCTGACCCGCTTACCGACTGTTCTTTCAATGGGGCCATCCCGATTTCTTATTGTAAATAAAGCAACACAAAAAACAACAAATGTTATATTCGTCTCCATTATTAAAGACAATAAATACGAAGGGTGCATGATTCGAAATATGTCTTTATTTTTTATGTGCGAATTTCATTATTTCGTGATTCTTTACTGATAGCATTATGGAATGAATTTTCGTATCATCATAATAGAAGCCTTGAGAGGTTGCGAATTTCCCTTGAAGGCAGCCCACGTCATAGATGTTTTTGGGGTTGTTGTGGGAGTGGGTCCACGGTAGAATCCATTCAAGTTGCTGAAAATAAGTAACCAAATAAATGACGACAAGTTTTACTATTCTAAAAAGTGCGTTCCTAAAAAATTAGTATGGACTTTATACCTGTCGCCACAATTGTTAAACCACCATCCACCACCCCAAACTCTCGCACAGTTAGTTGTATTCGATGTATCTTGGTCTTTGTCGAACGTAGAAAACGATTTGTTAAGGGATGTTGAGAAAGAATTTGCCGTGAGGGTTCCACTGTAATTTCCAAGCGATGTGAGACGAAAGTTGTCGCTGAGATTGCCAATTTTAAAGTCGGTGTATCGAACTGTCGCATTGGCACCGTCGAAAGCCTCCATGTAAATCATTAACTCGTGTTGGGATTGTGAAGTGATGCCATTGATACGCGTGAGTCCAATCCAAAACTCGTTGTTTGGATGCCCAAAGCCGCCAGTGTATTCAGTGAAGCTTCTAGTAAAGTTGAGTTTTCCCTCTATTCGACGCTGTATTACGGTCCATCTTCCACCCTGCACTTGCGTCTCGCAAAAGAAATACCGGGGCACGATTCCGTCTCGAACTCTATACAATCCCGGAGGGCCTGTGACATCATCACACGACTTATAAATTCTGACCGATTTTAACAGATCGGTAAGTTTTGATTGCAGAACAAGCAATGGGTCCACTTGCTGTGTCTGTCCTGAAACACTTTCCGTTAAAGCAGCAATCGCGTTAGCAATTCCATCATAACCAGCACAGCTTTGACGTGGTTCGCTCAAAATCGAAAATGATCCCTCGCATAAATAAGTGCAAATGAGGCCGATAGTCACCAATGCGAACGATATCTTCTTATACTTCATTCCGACGCAAAGACGCTTTGAGAACTAGACGTGTGGGTCACGTTACGGAGATCTTACACTTGTCCGTGTTGCCAATTTGTAGATTGCAAATGCAATCATTTTTTTATCATGTTAAGAGTGTTCAAGACACACGTAAACTGTATCACATATGGTACATGTTTGAACAACATGTTTTCAAATAAGTATGTATAGATGCTAGTTATGCCGTTGAAACGACTTGAACCGATTAATAATGACCCATTTAATGGAATGGCTTTGCATGGGAATGAATGAGTCAAACAAGATTTGCTGGTTGAATTTTGCATTGTGTTAGAAAACGTCCTTATTGGTATAAATAAGAGGTAGTTGGAAAGCCCACTAATGTAAAATGTCATGTAAAATGGAACGTAAATGTATAAACTACCCAAAAGCCATCTATTGACCAATATTACAGAATAAACAAACAAACCAAATAATGAGAGATGGGGTAGAATAAGCTAAATAAGATAATCAATAAAGAGGGACACAAATAACTAATTAAATTTGAACTTCAAGATCAGTTTCAACAGCTAGATCACCTGTTTGGCTTAACTGTCAGCCGTTTCCGCCAGCTACAGCTGTTTTTATATCGTTTTGTACAGTAGACAAAAGTGTTATTTTTTGTCACGTGAGAACAAGCATTTGGCTCCGTCCCCTCATTTAAATTTTCCATTTACTGCAAAATTATTTGAGGATCATTAAAAAATGTCTTATAATGACGATCAAATCGTTGCAAAAAGTAACGTTTACTGTCACGCAATCAGAAGACAGTTCATAGTTATCCGTTGATTGATTCGGTTGCATGGTTGTATAAAACTGGACAACTCGTCGTCGTTTCATGTATAGTTTTACTGTGACTGGGCAAACAAGATGAACTGCGTCTGTGTTTTAACGATTTATCTCACACTTCTTGGGCGAATTTTTGGAACATCCTTGCTAGATGAATACCATAAAGAATTGGATGAAATAAAACTGTACCACTACACACCGTGGAACGTTCTATTTCCGATATCTACGTTAAAGCGTGATAATAATGTTTGAATATCATTTTTGTAGATGTTCTGTGCAGGAGGTCAATTTAGAAGACATCCAACAGCTTTCAACCATCAATCCACGCAAGCAACTCAAGGTGCTAATTCATGGATGGATGGCAAATCGTGACCATATTGCAACAGTGCCCATCAGAACTGCTTACTTGCTACGGAACGAGCATAATAACTTGTTGGTCGGGGACTGGACCAATGCCTCGGCTTTGCTGTACCCTGTAGCACGGGAATTAGTACAGCCTGTTGGATATCGTATCGCCAGCATTTTATCCAGATTAATGCACCTTCTGGGCATCGATTATAGCCAGGTTCACATTATTGGGCACAGTCTGGGAGCACATGTGGCTGGAAATGTCGGGAATTATTTCAGTGGGCGACTGGCGCGAATCACGGCACTCGATCCGGCAGGGCCACTGTTCTCGCACAATTCACGAGATGCTGTTGGTCCGAGGGCGGCGAAGTTTGTAGATGTAATTCATACGGATGGGTTGGTTCTGGGTGAACTAGTTCCCAGAGGACATGTTGATTTCTATCCAAATCATGGAGTGCCTCCGCAGCCTGGATGCGAAACTCTGGATGTGTTAACACTGCGTAAGATATCATACAACACTTCGCATTAGCGTCGGAAAAGTTTGACGTTCTATTAAAAAAATTCAAGATGCCTGTAGTCACTACCGCTCTACGGGATATTTTGCCGAATCAATACTACTACCAAATAGCTTCATAGCTATCAGGTGTGAACAACGGGAATCTGTGAATCAATACAAAGGTTGCCAACCCGTTAAGAAAGAGAAGTTCTCTCGTACAGATTATTCTATAACGATGGGTGAAGTTGCTGATCGTGGGTGAGTAAAAGTATTATACAATCAATATAATTTGAAATTAGTCACAACATATTGAGTATGTTTAGTTGTAATGAATTTGTTCCATCTTACAGTTCTCGTGGAACTTATTTTGTTCCAACATCTTCAACGTCTCCTTTTGGCATTGGAAATGTCAGCGTCGTTTGTGCAACAAACTGATTATTTCCGAGTATTTATTTTGTAAATTTCTCATCAGAACTTCATTGAATAAAATTAATAGGAATGAGATAGCAATTTGTTATTTTTACAGTGGCAACTACAATATGGTGATAAATACAATATGGTAAATATAGGCCACGGGAAACTCCGATGTAAAAACGCAAAAAAATGCAGATACTTAATTGGCTCATCAGGAAGTCACAAAACCTGTACGTCCTGATTTGGTAGAAACTGCGTTCAAATTTGGCTCTCATTGGTTGGCTAAATCATTACGGTGCTATCAGCGCGTCAGTAGCTATATCGAAGTATCAGTACAATCAATTTTTCATACCATAGATTCCCACGGCTCAGATGATCATGGGAAGAAGGCTTCTCGTGTAGGCTTCTCTTCGGCATACATCTAGGCTTCCCCGAAAAGATGAAAGAATCTCAGTGCTCCAAGAGTCTCAAACGATAATCACAACAGCAACACCTATGCTTCCCAACCTTTTTGCGTTTGTCGCTCCTTCTCGGAGATATAAAATATCTGTTTAGCCCCCCCCAAAGCAATCTAGAGTCCAATTCCCCCACAAAGAGGAGCTACGAGACTGTATAATGCATACTGAAACATGTTATTGGCAAATTATATTATGCTAAATAAGAGCCGTTCTTTCGAAATTGTGTTTATTTTTGTATGTATGCATGAGCTTAATGACTAATAAATATTCTTAAAAGTAATATTCAGTTTTTTTAACTAAAGTCAGTATCGAAACAAGTAGTTCAATTGTACAAAACAAATGTGAACAAAGTTAAGCAACATTGATAACCGAAGAATGAAATAATGTATTTATAAATATTATTTAAAGTTTCTACTTTGTGTAAAATACTTGTAGGAAATATATTAATTTCACGTCACATCGTTTCGCGTATATTAATATCTAGAAGGTAGTTTGGTGTCAGTAAGAAATATTTATGGCGTACGTATGGTTTTTGTCACAATGTGGAAAACAGTTAATGTATAAAAAAATTGTGTCGTTTATTGAGTAAATGCTCACACAATGAGCGTTTCTAGTTACGTTAGCACGTACATTCGAACGTACATGTGATGAGAAACAACATGCGATCCATTTTGTTTCTTAGTTTCAATACTACATCAATAGTAGAGGTATGTGATGAGCCCTCTCGCGCCCAATAATTTACAATGTAAGACAAATGTGATTTATCGAAGGGTATTGACTTTTACTCTATCATCCAATTTGTGACAAATTATGAGTTATGAATAATAGGCCGAAGAACAATTATGCGTGTTGGGAGAATAAAAGTCGCTAAATCTTGCCATATTGTTTGGCTGCATTTTAATCGAAACCAATATCCAAGTATACTCTCTCTTGGAATCTTGTTGCCTATTTAATTAGATTTTTGCATAAGGAACTATCAATCCTACGGTGTAGAAATATGCTAAGTTTCTCTAAGAACCTTTTGACTTTCGATAATAGTAAGAGCTTTGAATTGAAGCAAGAGCTGATGTTCAAGCAATTCTTGTGATACTATATGACTTCCACTTCTCTATGCTCAGTTGAAATCTAGAGCATGTGGATTAGCCATCTCCTTCCATGGGAAAATATCATTTGTACGATTCGTGGTGGTAGTAGTTGTCGTGGGGGTGCTTGCACGTCGCAAGGCTATGTTACCATAGGCTCGCATAAGTTCTGTAAACAAACAATTAAAGCCATATTATTTGGGAAAAGTTACAAAAACACGGGCCATAGTAGTGGTACAGCAATAAATGATTTTTAAAAGTGTTTTGAGCAGGGCTTTGTAAAAATCGGGCCAAATGAAAATGTTTATCAGCAAACAATGTTTATGCTTGGTGGTTTAGCGGCACGCGCTTCGAGGGCGGGAGAAAATTCAGCATGTACAATTCAAAAAAATATTGAATGAATAACGTAGAAATAAAATTAGTTTTTCTGCGTACGATAGGCAGCTTTTTCTTGTCCACCTTCCCCGGTGTCATTCATCATATCACTGTTTCGTCATGGTTGTGTTGGCGCAAATAATTCTCAGAATTGGGACGATAAAACGATGAATTCTTTGTATCATTAAACCATGTTGCCTTGCAATATTGCATTTTTTGTACATTTCTTTATTCTGTTACATGTTAGATATTTCTAAGGAACATGTAGCATGAAATTGAGAATCCGATCATTTAACTGCTTTTCTAGTTCTCATAAGATTTATAAGATTATACGAATCCGATAATTCAATTGCATTCGTGTTAGTTACTGCCTCTACTCCAATAATTTCAAAAACCAATGTACTCGGATTATTTTGCTTCACTTTACAAATAATGTTGTTTTTTTCACCATGGCTAAAACTAAGCTTTATACAAAATTAAATATGGTTGATTATTTGCACATGTGCAAGATATTTTTAATTTGATTTTACAATTTGTATCACAATCACACAATTATAAACTCTCTTTCAAGAATATTAGAAGCAATCTATCTCAAGAATGTTACAAAACTGAAAACCTTCAACAATTAAACTAAATATTGTGTGAAGTAAAATTCTGCAGTTTTGTCGCTCCCTTACACTGATGCCCGATACATTTGTTTGTAAGCTGACGTTTCAGGACGCATGTTTAGTAAGCACGTATGGTTGGTGTAGAAAATTGTATTCAGTTGAAAATTAATGAAAAACTGGCCACGCAAATACACTTTTTCACCCCAAGGAAGCCAAACACGGTAGCTTCGGTAGCAGCCGACAAATTTATGAAATGTATGGTAAGAGTACTGTTAGTGAATGACGGGCTCACGAGTGTTTTGCTTGGTTCTGTTCCGGAAATTTCGATGTCATGACGGGGCCAGTCACTGAAAAAGCTAATGAAACTTTGTAACTGGTGAAGCAGGTTCAAGAGGTATCTGAGGCATTCAACATCAACCATATGACGGTTTGAAATCCCCCAAAAAGAGCAGTCTTGTGCTCGATTTTCGGTTGCCACATCAATGTAACGAAGTTTGACCGAATCAGTCAAGTTGATGCAATCAGTGAAACGCAACGAAATAGAACCATTTTTGAAGCGAATATGCTAGCTAAGAACAGTGGGAAATGGATTCAATATGAGAAAATTCAACGCAAGTGATCATGGTAATGCCAAGGTAAAGGCGAACCTTCTACAAACGATTTCAAACTGGAACGACTGGATCAACGGCAAATATGGTTATGTTGCGAATTTGGCGGATTGAAAGTGGATGCTGCTATACTCTCGCGAAACGGTGAAGTTGGTGCTGTTCTGTGTGCAGCTCGACCGTTTAGCCAAAGTAATCAACAAGAAGTCAGCAGAATTTGAAAACAGATGAAAAGTTGTATTCCATCATGATAAACCCGTACCAGGCAACTGTGAGATGGCTCGTAATAAACAGCTTGGTTGGGAAGTTTTGTTAGGACTGGACCAAGTTTTGACGCATTCACCTTACCGCCCGCACCTCCCACAGCCTTGTTACTACTAATTACAACTTTGCTGAGTTTTGCAGCGGTAAACTATTCAAGTACTGCAGCGATGGAATTATAAAGCTACCCGTAAAGTAGCAAAAGGTCGTAGGTCATAACGGACAATATTTACTTGAATGAAATAGACTTCCAACACAAATTTGATTGATCGAAAAATCTCCGAACAACCGCAGAGAATTTTATAGAACCCACTACAATGTGTTAATAGTCAATCCGTTTCTGTGTCAACCATGGTTTTATAAAATCCATACAAAAATGAGAGAACACAGTGTCCTAACCACAGATAACATTGAAAGAAAGTAGTACACGATGCTGCATAATACCTGATTGCGTAGCGCAGCCACTTATTGGTTCCTGGTTTACTGTTCTTTGGTGATGACGGCGAAACATTTCTATCACAGCTTTTCTACAAAAACGATAAAAAGAAACCGGTCACTTTGAGCATCGTATGGAAATTTCAAGACAATGCATACCGGAAATTTTGTCCACTAATGCAATATAAGATGAAGTTGATTCCAAAGTTGGTTATAAAAAACAAGTAGCAATAGTATTGCACCAATATCGACAGATATGAATGGCCAGTCTAGAAGGGGAATGTGCGGAGAACATGAATATGAATAATTTTTTACGTCCACTTTAACGGTGCAATGCTTTGCGGTGTAGCCTTTTCCTACTACAATCAGCATACTAAAGTCACCAACCTCGACAAATGCGCGGACACGCATGACGTAGCTCGGCAAGTTGAGACATACGAACACCGAGGACACAATGAGTAACATTTTGGTAACTTTCATTTGAGAGTATAGCATTCGATTCTCTCCTGCATTAGACGAAAATGACAAACGGTGTAAAAAAAGAAATTTTAAAAATTCGGAACATGTTTCATTAAATTAAAAGTAAATGAAAAAAGGCATTATTTACTCATGCTAGACCGCCTCAGTATGTTATTGTTCCCATTTGGGTGCGACGAGAAATACTGGAAGCTAGATTGCCGTCGAATCTCCAAATTAGATGGTTTTCTGCAAAATCGTATGAAATCATTTAACAAAAAGCTTAGCAATAAGACAATTATGAGACTAATAATCGGAACACCTTTACCTTCTAGAAAGTGTCATGTTTCGTCGCAGCCTTGCAAACCTCCATACCGTGAAGCTGGTAACCGAATTCAAGACAACGATTATCGTGAACGGAACTACAAATACTATTACGGTGTCAATATAATTGAAAATCTCCATTTGAGACTGTAAAATATAAACAAAGAGCGTTGGAAAGTGAGAATGCAATTAAACCTAAGATAGCGTCCGTTAAAATTAAGTTTGAAGCAATAAACACCAATCAACTGAACACCGACTGATTTGGTTTTGGCGCTATTTTTGTCTCATACTTTATTTGAAAATTATGTGAAATGGTCGGTATTGGAATGATGGTCAACATGATAATTGGTTGTTAGCAATCTTAGAGCAACGGACTGTGCACCGAACCAGCCTTCCTGGCTAAATTCCTATTGTTAACGAGGTAAACTTATCGTAGATGAAAGAAGAATTTACTATAAGGGCTGTTACACCAGTTAACTTGTAACACTTGTCTGATGTAAGGTGTAGTCATATAAGAACTTAGAAATTAGAACTTTCCAAAGTTGTGTGCGTTCTTTAATGGCAACGAAAACATTCTACAGCTGTGCAAATTCAAGCGGCAAATTAGCATAACAAATGGTACGAGCATGTTTTGGTGTAGAAAACACAAACAACAACAATACTACTGTTATTTTGATCATTTTAGATTTGTATCTTTTGTCGTGCCACCGCCACAAAGCAAACAGTAAGACATTTTTAGAAGCACATAACCATTGCCGTTTTTATATAAAATAGATTCGTTCGATCGCATTTTCATTTAATTTAATTGTTTGATACTTTAATTTTCATACTTTCATAAGGTTATTGCTATCGAATATAATCATGCTCTCAATATTTTATTAATTTATAGCCATGCAACTTTTCCTCTGTAGAAATCATTGTCGAAATGTAAACTTGGTCCATGAGATTGATCTTAGCTTTTATCCTCTTTGTTTGAAACTACACTGATTGTGTGTTAGTAACTGGTACATTCTTGTGTCAGTTATTCGCTGCTCTGGACAAACATGGTATATTTAGCAAGTGTACAAGGAATTGTATGTGTTTTTAGCAATGGTACACTTCTAGAAGGGTGTTTAATTACACAGTAGCTAACAGTTTGAGTCAGTGTTTCATTTGAGTTGGTGAAGTTTAGGTAAATTGATACCGTTGATCGATTCAGCGGTGCAGAATAATTCAACACGGTCGCTATTTTTATTAGCTGGTGTAACGAAACATTGTTGACCGACGGTTAGAAATTTTGATTTGTGAATACAGGTATCCTAATCCTGTTGCACTTATTACAACTGGTTTGAGATAGAGCCTCTCTCCCAAAAACCTCTCCAACCTACCGTGTATTCCTTTCGCATGTCGCATATGGTGTCGTTGTTGCGATCCGAAAACTGTGTACCGGCATAGAAAAAGTATGGTATACTGTGCACGCTTCCGACCATTGTTAGGCAAGCAATAATTGTCTTTGCACGCCTAACGGTGCACCAACTTTGCCTTTTTAGCGGATAGCGTACGACGATAAAACGCTCGAAGGTGAAGGCAACCACGTACCACACGGAAAGGAAGCTGCTAACACCACTCGTGTAAGTGAACAACTGACAGAACGGTTCTCTCGTGTAGATGTGGACTTGGAAGAAGTTCAACCAAGTTACGAATAATCCCACTAGATAACACGTGTCACTGACTCCTAGAGCCGCCAGGTAGTAGGAAGAGGAAAGCTTTTTCAGTTTTGTGCTGAAAAACACAAGTACCGACAGAATGTTTCCGATGCTTCCCACAACCACCAGCAAGGGAGTGTAGTAGAAATTAAGAAAATTCCCCACCAACTCCATAACTGCCTCCGTCTCGGTCAGATTCATGATGATGCTACCGGCGGTCATTGTGTCTCGAGCATCACGTTACCGGTCGTCATGTGAAACGGTGTTGTCCGGAGACAAGGTATTCTAGTCTGCCCACAATTCTTGGTGCACGACACAGCAAAAGTATGAACAACGTTTTCGAAGCAATGCAATCCGCGCCGTTCCATCCGATCATCGAGGAGATAGCAGAAGCTGCGCACGGAAGACTGTCGGCCAGATAGGCCCTTCTTAACGCATTTCGGGAGCGCACTGTCGCTTTTGCTTTCACACTATTGCTACCTCGAACACGACCGACCGTAGTCACATGCTCATTTGAGCCTCTTTCTACTTTGTTTGCTGCCAAATTCGTGGCCAACCGAGCAACAACTGAAGCTTACGGCCCAATCGCTACATGTTAAATGGTCAACGGATTCTCGCTCGTTGGCCTTGGTCATCCTCGTTCGGACAGACGAAACGAACAGTTCCGTACGCAGCGAGGAGATCTCTTTCCTGTGCGCATTGCAATGCGCATTACATGATTGCTATATTTTTTCGACTTTAAGAAGTTCATCCGAATACAGTAGCTCACAATGTGCACATGCGTGACCAATAGAAAAGAGATTCATTTGTGTAAGGTAAGAAGGGTGTGAAACCAATAAAAAATCGGTTCAGTGTTATTTGATTGCTGAAACAAGAAACATTGATGTTTGTCTCACGTTACGCCAATTGGGCGTTACACAGTTTCGATAATATAACTGTTCTTCTGTATAAATGTTAGACTCACCAAAACCGCGATAGATATTTTTTTTATTAGAAAGGTTGAACTAGGATAAAATGACTCAATGCCACGTGTCATAACATATAATTGAAATAGATTTAAATCGAAAAATTTTCATTTCAATCATTTTGATACCTTAGATGAAATAGCTGCAATCCCAATTTGGAATAACTCTGTACTCTTATGTAATCAACCATTTATGTCTAATAAAGATCCAATTTATTGAAAAAAGATGCACAATTACATGCTACACTATGAACTACGAATTGGAGAACTTAAAAATTGTAATTAAATAATAATACAAGATGTCGCCATATCTTTAAAAACAATATGTTTTAATAACATAAATTAAGCCCACTGTGTATTATATTATAATATCTATGTTATTATTCTTATTACAATTTATACTAGTTTTTTATTGTCATTTTTAGTATAATCATATCTGTTAGAACGGATTTTGCGCTCAAATTGATGCACTCACTCACTTCCGTCGCTTTCGTGCAGAGTAGTCCATTTCAATCACCATAAACATTCTGAAATGTCTACCTTATCCTCCTCCAGCAGGTGAATGATTCTAAAATGAAGCTAATTGGAACATATTTCGTTTCCGGTTTCCGTTTCCGAAAGACATTTCTTAACCGTAGTCAAACTTCTTTATGCCGAAGACGATGACTCAAGTTTCAGATTAAACGATATCTTGTTTCAGGTTCATATTACCGGCTGAAACGATTTGCAAATCTAATAAACATGATCCATGACTGAATACGAATGTGTATATGTTGCGGTGGGAAGGATTTGTATGCTTATCGCGCCTTCCTAGTTAAACAATGTACATGCAGGAATTTTCTTTGATTGAAGCCTGGGAAAACTGATTTTATTTTGTATGTTTAAGCAATTAACCTTATGGCATTCTAATAACTTAATTATTCATAGTTTGTTTGTTTGTTTCATAGATTGGAATATGCATATCACTAACATAATTAACACACGAAACACTGAACAAAACAACATATATTAATGAGCATTTACTTCTTCTCTATTTTTTTTATTCATACTGAAACCAATAAAGAACATATTTGAAAAACCCAATAAAATGATAATGTGAAAAAATGTTGTAAATCTGTTTTAAATCGTTATTTGTCGAAACCCCTTCAATGTTTTGAAACATAGATGATGTACATTACTTTTATGACTTATGTCGCATTGGATCGTATTTTGTTTTTAAACCACATCCTTGATAGTAATGCCATTAAGTAGACTTATTGCGATACGGTTGAAAGTAAGTCGTCGAGCATGCGATAAAGTGAAGGTAGAATCAGTAGAGTAAGTTATTGGCATGTTTTACCTACCATTGATAACAACTTTTCATCATAGTCTATTTGCGGATTTTTCAGTGAATAGACTCAGCACCACAACTCTGATATTAAATATTAAATGTAAATATGTATATTTATTTGCGTTAGTAAACATTACAATACTATTCTGTTTTATCTATCATGCTGAAAATGTTGTAGAAAAGGAAAATTTCGGTGGTATTTTGCAACCATGATGATCAGTGTTCATTTGATGAAATTTGTGATTTCATAATCAGTGAGATCTCGCCACGTTGCAGTATCTGAGATAGTCGTGTTTCTTCTCATCTTGGAACCATTGGAGCGCAAGAAAAATTCTAACAAAATTGTAATAGCGAAAATTCATCAAAATATTAACATATATTTACTTTATATAACTGTCTTCATTTACCTGTTACTTGTGTTCCTGAGGTATGTTCTAAATTTATTTGCCTTTGGCTTCGTTTTTGAAACATCCCAAACACTGCTTTTCTGCGATATGAAGAGTAAGTCGTCGATTAAAGTACGTTACCGTTTTATACAACTACACATTTTCAATTATTACAAACGCTTATTACGACTACACAAATTCAGAAAACTTACCGAAAGTTTTGTCCACTTACGCAGTATAATATAAAATTTATTCCGAAGTTTGTCATGAAAAAGAGCTGACAACAGTTTTGTACCAGGTATAGATTCATGTTGGTCTGTTCTGTCTGCAAATATGAAGTACATGAAGAGAACGTCATTGCAATACGTCTAGCAACCTTTTGCAATAGCGTAGTTTAATATAAAGAAAACAGTGAAACCATACTTCTATAATCTCACCTCTAGATAAATTTTCACTCTTATTATGTAACTCGGAAGGTTGAGGCAAACGAATACCGTTGATACGATAAGAAGCATTTTCGTAACTTTAATTTGAGAATTGGCTACTCGACTCCGACCTAGTTTAAGGACAGAAAAGGCTATCATGAACACATTTAAATTTTGTTATTATTGTTGCTGAATTGCTGTTCCAATCCGAGATATTGTCAGGCAAAACCCATCCTTCGGTTGATGTAATGTAATGTAATGCAAACTTAATTCATTTACTACTAGCTAAGTTGAGTGCTAGAATTAGTTATTGGTTGGCTGTACCACGATAGCTTACGATGACATTTAGGATACTTACTGAGAAGCTGAATCTGCTGGACGGCTACGGTACCACTTCCACTGCCAAAGGACTGACTGTTAGACATGTTGACAAGTCTTCGCGAACCACGCACATTCCCGCTATACCTGAAATAGAACGAATATAATGCTAATGAACTGAACTGTGCATAGGCACAATTGATATGGAAATTGGCAGCGTTTAAGTTATCGGTAGCGGATAATGTTGGCTTACGTACCCTCGTGGAATGGTCATCGTTCGTCGTATGCTAGCGAACTTCCATACCGTTAGTGCTGTAAATGTGTTCAGAAGAACAATAATGGTGAGGGGCACTACAAAAACTAGAATGAAATCCAAGACGTTGAAGACTGCGGCTTGGTCCTAAAGGAACGGCGAAGCATTTATCAGAAGGTATTTTTAGAACAAATACAAAGGTAAAAAAACTCTACGATTTTTAATCATTAATTGCGATAATTAAAACTATAATCACTGTACACACAGGCACATGCAGAAGTTCGCCTTGAAACCATTGTACCATGGTTTATTGAAGTGCAGAAAAGTACGGTGGTCGTGCAATGCTTTCTGTAATATTAATGATAATTGCTTGGTATTACGTTTTCCAAGAAATCTAACGCTAAGAAGAATCGAAATATAAACGTAATGGCCATATTTTGTTTCGCATTGCTGTTTATTGCTTTTTACCAATTTTATGATTGCTGATGAATGTAGGCAGTGAGTGCATATGAAATACTGCGAGGGCAAAAAATTATCTTTTATTTTTTGGGCAATCAGAAGACAATCAAGTTGAATTTCTGTAGTTAATTTCAATGGTATTGTTGTGTTACATTTTTTCGCAAACAGAATTTTTGCTACAGTCTTTCTGGAAGGTTCATACAACATTGCTAGGATACAATGTCATAAAATTGTTACGATAATTCCTATTGGCTTCATGTAGTTGTGTACATCAGACAACGCAAGCCGCAAAGTACTTGCCGAAGTAAATCTATCGAAATAATAATTGTTGCTTCACTGTACATACTGGTAGCACTTGTTTAAAATTGAAATTGACACTTACTTTATATTCCAGCACTATGTCACAGATGGTATCATTCATCGAAACCGAGAACTGTGGCGAGGCGAAGAAGAAAATCGGTAAGCTGATAAAAACTCCACCCATTGTCAACGCGACGATGACGATCTTGGCCCGTTTCACTGTACACATCGTTTGTCGCTTGAGTGGGTAAAGTACAGCGATGAAACGTTCTACGGTAAACGCTACCACAAACCACACCGACAGAAAGCAGCACAGTGTGCTTGAGAAGGTAAAGAACCGACAACAGATTTCCTGTATGTAGATTTTGAGATCTACCAAATTCAGCCACGCAACAAACTGGCAAATCAAATAAAACGTATCACTTAGACCTAGGGCTGCGAGATAGTAGGAGGATGATAGCTTTCGTAGTTTCGTCTTGAAAAACACTAAAACGGACAGAATGTTTCCGATGCTGCCGAACAGGACCAGTGCCGGTACATAGTAGAAATTTATCACACTCAACAATTCGGCATAGTAGAAAAACGTTTGCTGATCGAGATCCGTTGCGGATGGGATTGTAGCATCCGGAATGTGGGCGGTGGCGTGTAAGTAAACGGAGGACTCATTGCTTGCGGCAAAACTGGTCACGTTGAGCGTACTTTGCTGTGTACTCGAAGGAAACTGCACATAAGAACTGTAGGAAGTCATCACCATCACGGCGGCCGACGGTTCACTTACGAACAACGCCCTATCCACATCGGGCAAACTTCTGGATCTGTTGAACCGATTCGCAAGTAGCAACATATGCTGACTGGCCTGATCATAACTGTAATCCTCGCCCCGAGGAGCTGTGCTACTTTGCTCACCAACCCTGGACATCTTGGAGCTGAAACACTTTCATGTTACCACTTCTGTGTAAAACCGCAGCCTACTAAACCACTCATCTTCATCAACTACGGAAGTCAAGCACACTCCCAAAATATCAGTTAGTTTAACTCGTTTGTTCCAAACCGTTTAATAACATTTCTTGATCGCAGTTAACAATTCACGAATCTAAGCGAAACACCACTAGTATATTATAACCGCAGATGATTTGATAAACTCCATGATTATATTCCTCTCGTAAAATGAAATTCTACATTCGTCAACCCGCTTCGTACAACCATGGGTTTTGGTGGCCAGCGTAGCACTGGTAAGCAACAGGGATTGATTGAAGGGACTGTCGTTCGTCAAAAGTTCATTCATCGAATGGACCGAGGAGTGGGGATATCTCTTGGCGTCTTCCAGGACGCGCAAGTCCGTATCAGGAGTGGGGATAATTCATACACAATTCATTCTGCCTATTCGTCCTGGTGAACAATCCAGTACAAACGGATTCTACAAATATTTACGTACTACTTACCACATGGCTACTGCTTTTTCGCGTTATAGTGCTAGCATGCAACAGGTCATTCTGCAGTCTGAGGAAACTATGTCGTTCACTTCTCGTGTCGAGACGCTCGAAGCCGGGGTTATACAGAAGCTTTATGCACTCTGTCCAAAATTCACAACATTCTCTACGTCGGAAAGGAAGATGACCAAAAGGATATTTGGCCTCCTATGCGTTGAGGCACAATGAAGAAGCCGCTACTACAGCGAGCAGCATGTTCCCCTCGTCAGGCTCTGGGCTCTGGTGGGCTGGTCATGTCATGAGAATGATCAGTAAGGAAGTAAGATTACTGTACTGAATCGTTTAATTTCTTTTCAATTATTCCACTTCGCCCTTCACTTGTAGTCTCCTTTGAATAATGATATGTTACTGTTTATAAAAAAACCTATTACTGTTTATTATTATTATTATTATTTAGGCAACAACCGTTGAGCGGTCTTAGCTTGGCACCACAGACAATGTTAATCTCTGATGCTCTCTGTAACAGATCAGTTTTACGGGCGGGGTGGTGGATCCCGCACCAAACCCCCTTTCTCGCCAGTATCGGGAATCGAAACCATGGCCGGTTGAGTGACAACCGGTCCCGGGATTAGAACCCAGGCCAGTTGCGTTAACAGCGACGAGCGTTACCGACTGCTCTATCAGCGGGGATAAAAATGTTATTTATATAATGTTAAGAAACTGTTCGTAGGGTTAAAAAGAACTAATAATTTTTTAAAACCTCTGCATTTAAACAGAATGTTTGATATTGGTTGCCTATGAGGCTGAGCTCGTTGCTGTTGTACAAATGTTCAAAGTTGTAGGTTCAATTTGGAACGTATAATATCCAGCTGCTGTATACCAAAACAAAAATAAATCTGAACTAGACAAAAGCCTTAATTGCTCACAACATGATGGTCGGTATGATCGTACTTCGCCTTTCTCATAATTGGACTTTGTTGTTTTATATGCGATACTTCTTCTGTTTATGAGTATTATTATTTTACAAAACTTCTTTTACGTGACTTTTTTAAATATTGTTTATTTAAATATATTTATTTAAGCAGGAATACTTTTGCAAACTTTTCCAAGATAACTAATCTTTCTGTTTGTCGTTGCTCATACCATAACATAAAATATATCTCTTTCTATATGATGGACGTACGATGAGAAGTGCGGTGATTTGATAAGACTTTGTGTATGGAGGATACCGACTCGCTATATTTGTTTGGATAGATTGCTACAGATAACCGTGATTGGCATGTGTCAAATCAAGTCAGTCACAAAAAAGGATTACTCGTTAACAGTCACAAATATGCAAATGATGGCACTTTGGAGCATTGCGTTTTGCTTTTAACTATTCGATGTAATAACAATCAACATGAGTGATTCATCGAAGCAATAAAATTTGTTATAATTCCGATATTTCTCACATTCTGGCTATAGATGAATCACATTCTTGAAGGTCTTACAGACAATCATCAATTTATGTGCGTATCCTTCCTTATTATTTATCCTAATTATCTGTGGTTTTAAATTTTAAAAATTGTTACAGTTCTGTAGCCAAACTTTGTAACCAATAAAACAATTTTTCTTGAATTATCAACTTCTTAATCAACTTTGATAATACTTTAAGGTGGCCATAAAATTCTCTCCCTTTTAGTGTACAGGAATTAATCAGTGATATTAAAGCAGTAGAATATGTTGTATAAACTACGTTGTAGATGTACAATTCCAGAATGAAGTAACCACAGCAATGTGAATAATGAACAAAAGAATGCGAGGTAAACTTTTCAATGAAAAAGGATTATCGCGTATCCCCACCTAAAACAGAGAGTTTCCATTTCCCCGCTTAATTCGCTAAAGATGAATTTTCGAAATTGAAACCGGTCATTGGTTCACTACAAGGCATGACAAACCTAGGAAGTGAGTTGATGAACTTTTTGAGGTGAAATGAAAATGCTTTCGGTTTCACTCAGTTCCTGGGCATTCAAGTAAATTGGCGATGCTTTTTATCGATATTCATATGTTTATATGGATAAGAAATGATGTTTTAATAGTTGACGGTCGAATAAATGTGTTGCTGAATAGACTGATGGCTGATTATTTGGTTGATGTAGTTGCTGGGTAACGAAAGTATTTTATTTTCATCGTTACTGATCTGTAAAACAAACTCCATCCGCCGCTCACGTTCTAGCGCTTTCCATGCAGCAGTCACTCTTTCTCACGCAGGTCCTTCCTACAACAAATGGTGGTTCTAAGTATCGGACTTAGAGGCTTTCGTCAGTTTTAGACAAAGTACACATCTCCATATCACATGTGACTACTGGGATTATCAAAGTTCTCTATAACACCAGCTTCGATCGTCTCGAGACGAGATGTGCAAAATAGATTCGGTCGAAAGTCCCTGTCCTCATTGCCAAGTGTCGGCTGATAATCATAGGGAATATTATCGTCTGGTACTGGTCTACCCGGAGACGCCCGAATCTCCCCAGGGAAGGAACTGTGGGATTAACGATTGCTTGATTGACATCAAGAAAAAATGAAAAAAAATTAATTACACCAATCAATGAAATTAGAGCGGAATTGGACCATCAATGAACATTGATAATGGTCCAAATGCGGAAAAACAAAACACAAAATCGCTGGACAAAGAGCACAAAGAGTTCATGGAAGCCGAAAAAGGAACTAATTTCCGATAAATTTTCTGGAGTTGTCTTTTCCTGGCCCCTCTTTTTCGGATAGTGTCAATTATTTGCCCGACGTCATTTGACCTAATGCATCCTTGATGCCCATTGCAACATTCGTGGTACTACATTGCTACTGACTCTATAGCAGAGAATCTTTCACCGCTCCATGGTCGATCGCCTTAGCCCGGCATCTCGTTAAATCGGCTGTTCCTGCGGCATTATCGATACAGTCGCTCCATCCCAACCCACCGTCACCCCCGTTGTGTCGGTTTTATTGTCACCGACGTCATGTTCTCATTTATATGCAAACCGAAATAGTCCGCAGCTTGATCAATCCCTATGGGCCTGGATCCAGCTGGACTTATGGTTCTGAGGTCTCTTTTCCAGAGTTCCGAAAGTGAAGGCAAGTTAGGCCTCTTCAAAATCCTCCCTGACAGTTACCAATTATTTCATCAACGTATGGGACGTATGAGGTAAATGAGGCCGAGATTTCAATAACAAGGCATCGATTGGAACAAAGTATTCGTTTCGATTCGAAGCAATTCGTTTCGGCATTCGTTACCAGATTCAAGACGAAGCGAAAGGGAGAGGGTCGCAACAACCGGCGACAAACATCTACTCTACGACTGTACGACTGAAGTAGCTGCCCAATGTATGAAATCTAACAAAGCCGCAAGGGTCGACCGCATATCAGCTGAGATGTTCAAAGCGGATCCAGGAAACCGCGAATCCTCCGACCGACTGCGGGACTCTCCTTCAACACACATCCGGGAAAGAGTCAGTTGGTGCGAGGGGACCTACGTACTAAACCACTGACCTAGATTCTCCATCCTACCTCATTTTGGAATTACTGTTTGGGACATACGGGGGGACTAGGACTGCAGGGGCTCTTGTCTTTTGAAAATATAACGAACGCTCCGGAGGCCGCCTTTCACGCCGTGTCTAAGTTTCGCCGCTGGAATGTATCCTTTATCCGAGTTGAGAGAAAGGCCACATTCCAGCAAACACGGTTAAGGCCGTCAGGGACACAGTGCGAACGGCAGCCTGTAACCCGCATCGCTGTAAACGGTGAACTCAACTGAGATTTCCCAGATTCGGCTTCGACGACAGGACCCGCGCAACGTAGTACCGAGGTGGCGATACTCGCAAGCAAGATTTTTTGAGTGCCGCTGAGGCCGCCGGGGATCATGCTGCACAAAGCGTCAAGCGCCTCATTCGCCGATCAACCTTGGGCAATGCTAGCGGTATTGACCAACATCCGCACGGCGCCAACGGTAGACTTCCCCTACCGTAAGCAAACTGCTTACCGGAGAGGCCATGTGTGCCCGCAGTGAACTCAGATAACCTGTTAAGGATCCATCCCTCCAAGAGTAAACTCATTGTCCATCTCCGGAACATCCGCAGAGCCTCGAGCCTGGTTCACCAGTCTGTACCAAAGCTTTTTAGCGTTCTCCTAATGAATCCATCAACTCCTAATATTTCTGCACGTTCACTCGACTGATACATGTTATCAAATGAAAATACACGAAGGAAAGAAGCTCCAAACAAAATAACGATACAATTGATTAAAGTTTCTAGATACAGCATGATTCAGTCCGACTGGAGCCTAGAAGTAGAAGTAGCAGCAAAGCACAAACATGTATACATGTAGAAAGTTACAATTGCTGAACAATGTTGAACAATTCAATTCTACTATACCTATTCTGCTTCGTTGGTTAGCACACAAATTCTGTGTGATGCAAAATGGAGATGAAATCACGACTTTAACTTTTTTAGGTAGTACTAAAACACCATTTTATCCTTTTCCGTTGTTATATATTTCTGTACGTTCACACCGCGGATGCATTTCGCGGATTTTCAAATTAATCTTAATCCTGGTTAAAAAGTGGTTCAGATTCTCATTTCTGTCGAAAATGTAATGATGATTCAATTCGAATAACAGGGCAATAATAGTATTTTGATTACAAGATAGAATGGAATGTTCAGAGCATTAAAATCATTCATCTTACTTTATCTTAAAATATATTTGTGTTTTGATGGATGGACGATTGGACGGAACCGTTCCTGTTAATGGTGAAATTCAAAAGTGGGTCTGTTACTCCTCCTAAAATATGAATTTCAGAGAGAATAATACAGAAACAACTAGCATAAAACTATTTAAGGCACTGATATACAAAATGGAGGACCCAGCATGGCAGTCCGTAATGCGACGAGCGCGCATGAAGTTTGGTCCCAGGTAAGCATCGAACCAACGTTTATCGGAATCTACTACGCGCAATCCTCTGGTGGCATCGGAAAATATCAGATCATGATACGGAGGAGGTGAGAAAAACATGCTGAAACTAAAAAAAGAAAATATTACTATTCAGTGTCTTTACTCTTACTGGTCCATACATTTGATACACACCTAAATTCATCGGAAAACTTCCTGCCGTAGAACTGCTGAGCATAGGTAAATAGATTGATGTAAGCGTTCATTTCCGTACCATTGTAACCACGTCCTCCGCGGGCGACAATAGCATTGGCCTTGACTACACCGAGATTACACTTCTTGAACTCGTTCACTTCAGCACGGGTTCCATCCGGACACAGTAGCTCAAAATCATCCGGAAAGGCATCTCGGGCCCACCATTCGCGCTTCTTGCCTCCCGTGTTTTCTATAACGGTTGTATGACGAACAAATGCAACATGACCACCCCCTTCCACCAAGCATCGAAAGGCACCTGTGTTCCCGTAGTAATCTTCTGAGGCATCACGTCGACAATAGCGGAAGCTATTACCATGGCACAGATCGCACATATTGTCGTATGGAACACCCGTGTTGTATTCTTTGCTGATTGCACCGGGGACGCATGACTTAGTGAAGTATTCCGCGGCTGCTCGAATACTATCGCATCCGTACGGACGAATCCAACCATTCGAAATAAGGTAGGCCATTGGGTAGACCCAGCCTGCCGCAGTATTGATACCGGAATGACATGTATACTTTCCACGCAGGTAAGTAAGCTCGGTATCAGGATCTTCTTCCTTGGCTACAGCCACCACATAGTACTCTGGTAGACCCAAATCATATATTTCCGACATAAAGGGCATCAGATCGTAGTGAAGTCCCGCTGTGTATACATCGCTTGCATCTAGTACAGCCACATCAGCTGTGCCTGATTGGATGTGCTGCATACACGTTATGTGAGAATGCGCTTTCAAACACAGCATATCGGGCTTTATCAACTGCGCCTTCAACGCAGTTCGCATCTTGATGCATTTCTCGTATTCCGCGTCGGACGTAACGCACAGCATCATTCGCCCCACGGGACAGGAACGGGTGCCGTAGATTTGTTCTAATGAATTACCGAGAAACTTTTGATAATTTTGCTTATCGTCGTCTATCGGTGCCAGGTGACGGGTTGAGTCTTGAAACATCAAATTCAAACGTCTTCCATATCGCTTCGATTCGAATAGATCAAAGGACTCGTAAGGCTGAGCACTGTAATTTGCGGATCCCTCGTTGAACGGAGAATATGTCGTCGTTGTTGTGGTGAACCTATTTTGATATGGATTGTAACGATCGTCCTGCCGATCGTAGACGGAGGATGTACTGCTATTGTATCGTTGTTGTTTCGATCCATACAAATTGACTGCTTTCGTAAAAAACTTTTTCAGTTTTCGACGCTCGGATCTTGAGACGGCACTCGATATTACTAGTGCATGAGACGGCACGCTGCTCCACTGGCATTGGCGATATTGAGAAATCGGTTGACGAGTTCCATCCTTGCACAGCAGTTCAAACTGATCGACAGTCAGGCCCGGTAAAAAGCCACTTTCTACCATTTCTTCCACTGTGGTGTGTTTTAAGAAAGCAATGTCCCCTGCTTCCACCAAACATCGAAAAGCACCCTCGAAACCGGCATACGGATCTGTAGGGGTACATTTTCCGCCTGGGATTACCCCGGTACACAGAGAGCAGAGATTGTTCGAATTGTCTCCTATCGGATTGTACTTATCGATCAAAGCATTGACGGCACACGATGGCCCGAAAAAGTCCGTCGTCGTTTTAACAATGTTATTGCAGTCAGTTATGACCATTCCTCCTTCACGTTGCAGCTGTAAAAAAGTGACGGAGAAAAATATGAACGTAATTCCCACCAGAAAATGTGATGTGTTTTCTTACGGTATAAATTGGAACGGTCCAGCCGGCGTGGCTACCAACCCAAGCAAAGCAGGCTTTTTTGCCACGCAAATGCCTTAAATGGGTCACATCCTGAAGCGACCCTTTCTTGATAACAGCCACGGCGTGATACTGTGTAAACCCTCCTTCGTATCCTTCTTGCATAAGGGGGATCAACGAGTGAAATCGGCCACCGCTAAAAACTTCCCCGGCGTCCAGCGTCATCACATCGGCCTTGCGGTCGTTGATTAACGTCATACAGTCGTCATGATCGTATCCATGGTGGCAGGAAATGTTTAAGAAAAAGTCATTAAACAGCGCCACATCTCGTTCGAGGGCCCTTGTGAAGTTCTGGCATTTGTACGTTTCCTCCAAACTTGTTGTACACCAAACAAAGTTATTATTAAATTCTTTCTCTTCCTCGAAATAATATTGTCCTGCGAAAAAGAAATGAAAAGATGAAATAATTTAATACATTAACAGCACATAGAACGAAGCAACCATTGCTTAGAAATGCTTTTACAAATTGATTCAATCATTTTGTTTGTAAACATGAGCGTCGGTTTTTTTGTTTGTGTAGTGGTGTACGTTTTCACCATTAACTCAACGATGAGCAACGCCTTCAAAGCAGGTACATGATTCACATTCACCGCACAAAAGCAATGCTAGACTGATCACGAAATATGAAACAGCTATTTTGCTTTCTTTAAAAGTAATAGTAACTATTATTAAACTAATATTAATTGTTAAAACCACTTAATTTTAACGCACTAATTCTGAATCTCAATACTTGCGACTCAACCAAGCCAGTTAATGGAACTAACTTTGTTCTGCTCCAAGCTCACAATATTTTAATATCATACCTGAAGAAAGAACTGCTAGACTCAGTAATATCGTGCTGAGGGGCACCAAACTATGCGGAGTCTTCATCGCTATACGAAAAACATAAAGAACTACCGAAAATCAAACTAAACAGAAATTAATAGAAGTGGACAGCAATTCCTGTACACGCCCAATCGAATTGACACCGGAATTGACAGCATGGGCTGAAGGAGATTATAGCAAGGTGTATAGATGAAAGAAGGTGGTTTTATAGCATATATTTTAAAACTTTACCGTAATTGTTGTTCCCGGAAAGAACGCACGAAAGAACTTCCTGGTGATTGCCGGGAGCGCTGGAGCGACTGGGATGCGATTATTCATCGCCCTTTGTTATATAGTGTAGCAATGTATTGATATAATAACTTAATTGTATCTTTTAGTTGTTTTTTTAATCTTAGAAGAACGTACCGGGCCGTATTTATTTGTTAGTTGTTCCGTTTCTCACAATGAATTGCGGGTTCCCTATGTCTTAAATTTTTGCCTATATTGCAGGGATTGGGAACATAAGTTGATATTACTATTTTATCTGAGGTTTTATTTAAAATTAAGGAAATTTAATTTAATTACATTTATTTTAAGTCTTTTTACATATCTTGTGTTCGAGGTTCACTACCCAACTTCACCTCCACTTCCCCAGCGAGGGGAAACTGGAAACTGACGTTTCGGTTTTTTTGCGGCCCTTTGACTGTTCGTGGCTATGTTGTTTTTCGGTGATGAAAATTTTGCTTTTACTCGTTTTTAAAATATTCGCACGATTGCTCGATACTGTTAACAGGTGCTTTAATGTGCTTCGCTTTCGCTATATTCGAGAAGTAGTCGAAGCAAACGTGGAGGGTACATTCGATCAGCAAGTGTGCGACGTCGGAGAAACTATGGCGAAGCGAAAAACTACTTACGAGTTTCGCCCATTCGAAGTTTGTGCCATCGATTATCGCAGCGGGAGCGCTAACGAACTGACCGCTGGTAGAAAATATCCGAACGCCAGATCGGGACATCGGATCGTTTGTAGCGACTCGGCACTCTATTGCTTTGGTGGTTTCAACCCGAGGATGCCAGGTGCGGGCAGAGCTGGTAATAATGAAAACACGGAACAATTATGCTTGTTTCAAGAGTTGTGGAAGTACGATATTATACGCAAGGAATGGTCTCTACTATTGGACGCGAACAACGATTTGCCGCTAGAATTGGCATCAAACGCAATGCTGCTGTGTGGGGAAACGATTATGGTTCGTTTTATTTTTAGATTCTTCTGCCCCGCATGTGCTCTTTAGATAGTACCACGATTATGTCAAATGGATGCTTTTCACAGATATTTGGCGGAAGTGGCTTCCCGTTTGGATTAAATTGCTCCAACAAGCTGTATGTTTGCCAACCACGTAAACTACCGAAGGAAATGCTAGAAATTGAAGTTAAAGGAGACCCTCCTCCGCCGCAGTATGGACAGGGAATAGTATACACGGATAACTATCTGTACACTGTGGGCGGAACTAACGGATTCGACTACACTTTGGATGTGCATAGGTGAGTGAATGTCAGGCAATGAAATTTTAGAAAAAAAAACCAAACATAAGTGCGCCAATCAATCATACTTATCTATTACTCTCCTTGCAGACTACATCTTCCAAGTAGGACATGGGAACGTGCCTACGAGTGCCGTCCTAATATTCGTGAAGATCCAGCGGGCAGGTATCGCCATGAGCTGGCGTACAATGATTCTAAAATCTACGTATTTGGTGGTGGCACCAGTGAATCCGCCTTCATTTTATCCACTATACCCGTTTACGATATCAAGACGAATCAGTGGGAATATGCGGTTACAACGCCGGATTCAAAGGCAAGATTGCCAGGAACACCGCCCGCCCGAAAATGCCATTCTTGCGTCCAAATACAAACAGAGCAAGGACTGGAAGTGATAGTTGCTGGTGGATACGACGGTAGTGCATACTTCCGCGACATATGGAAGCTTAATCTATTGAGTTTGCAGTGGACGCTGATGAAAAAATCCCGATTACCGTACCCACTATTTTTCCACGATGCTACGGTGACTACCGATGGGTGCATGTACATATTCGGAGGCATAAAGTTTAACAACAACACGGACGTTCGCACACACTCACTATACAAAATGTGGACCACCATTCCAAGGCTAAGTGCCATCGCGTGGGATGCATTGCTGTATTACATTCCCACCCTACATAGCAGAACAAAGGAGCAACTTTTAGAGCTAGGTATTCCTCGTCAATTCGTCAACAGGATCCACGATTAATATTGCATATTAGCACTGTGGCTGCAACTTACCAGCAGCTCACAAAAAGAAGCTTCTAATTTGGATGTGGTGTGAGGCAGTCCAAATGTAATGATTCTATTCAAATCAATGACCGTCGTAAAGGGCAAGGATGCCCGTAAATGCTTGTTAAATCCGTTGTTTTATAATGCATTGCATCGTGCAAAAGCGATGCACTTTTTCTTTCATGGTTTTTATTGCATACCACACTATTTAAATTGAATAAAATTTTAATGGTTTAAAAAAACTGTAAATATTATTACGTTGGTTCACAAGTGTTTGATTTTAAAGGAGTTAAGGAGTTAAATAAAGTTAGCTTCCAAATATAAATGTGTTTTCTTGATAATACTGGGGGGCCACATGAGGCGTAACGTAATGTTTTTGGCATTACAGATTAATGCCAAACTGCTGCGCCTCTGTCAAAACGTTTACGGGTCGGACGAGGCGTAAACCCGAGCGTAATAATTTTTTTCATACGCTTTGCTTACAAACAGAGGATAATTTAAGTTCTTATTTGCTGGTATAGCAACAAAATCGGAAAAAACAGAAAAAAAAATTCAGAAATCAATTAATTTCTCTTCTATTTCTATTTTCTTGGACCAAAAACACGAACGTAAACACGTTTGACATTTCGTTTTTAAATTTTTGCTGCCACACGAAGCGTAATCGTTTTGACGTTACTGTGGGGCTACATGAGGTGTTCCGTAATGATTTTGACATTAACGATTAATGCCAAACTGTTTACGCCTCGGCCAAAACATATATGTTTTGACAGAAGCGCAGCAGTTTGGCATTAATCATTAATGTCAAAATCATTACGTTACGCTTGATGTAGCCCCGCAGTTACAAATTAATTTAACGCTAGTTTTTACGCTTCGTGTGGCCTCCCAGTGACGTTGAAATGAATCACCGCACATTCATCTATTCAGCGAACAACTAAACAGTTGACAGCCGCAAAGCGGATTCACCGAATGACGTTTGTTTGACGGCTCAAACCATTTCGTGAAGAAAATCGCATGGATTGCTTGTCTTGCGTTTTGCGTCGCGCCGGTGGCATTTTGTGCGGTCGGAAGTGAAGAACAAGCCCGCAAAATGTATATATTTCAAGTCATTTGATAATAATTTGCTTCGTCCATTCAAGGCGTCATACAACATCGAGCCTGATTTAGCTGATCAAACCTTCGTTCGCGTATTGTGTGAAGTGTGGTTTCGTTTTTGGGGAAAGATAATCCTTCAAGAGTGCTTGTGCATGTGTGCGCAAACGTGTGCTGAATGCACTGTAACAAAAATTGTACATCGTAGAAAGAGCGGGATTACGAAAGGCAGCGATCATTTTATTACTATACCATACGCAAATCCGTGACAATCACTACAACCACAGAAGTTAGCAATTTTCAATCACAAGGGCATACCCAACTCATACATACATCAGTAATCTCTTTTGAGGTGGATTTATATAATTTTGCATCCTGTTCGTGATATTGGCTTCACCGGTTAGTCACAAATTGTAGAGAATACCGCGTTTGCCAAAATCTCCCAAAGCCACACTTTACTCAGCATGGATGCGATAGAGGAACGCAAGGTGTACCGCCTGGTGCTGACGGGAGGTAAGTCGGAAAAAATGAAATGACTACAGGGAAAAACATATCAGCTAGTTAAATTTAGCACGAATGGGGTTTCTTTGCCCGGTGGCGAGAGCGTGGCGCGCTAGGATGCTTGCAACTGCTGTGTCTCGATTGGGTTTTTACTCTCAGTACTAGCTACGTTATTCAATTGTTCAAGGTTAAGGCCGCAAGGAAATGTTTTCAGTATCTGATTTTCCGACGGGGTGTGGAGAAGGGCGAAGCCATTCAAGTGGCCACATTTGACGTTCAAATAAGTTGTAAATTGTATTAGAAAATTTGCTGATGCAAACAATGAAGTCAACTCACACGTGCTAATGGTAATGGTCGTTTATTCCTGTTTTACGCTTCACTCACGCGGCGCCAGGTCCATGTGGAGGGAAAACAACCGGTCAGTCCAGATTGTGTACCTTTTTCGAGAACCTAGGATGGAAGGTAAGTTGTAGAATGCGGATCAGGCATATCAAAGAACGTTTTACTTGTATCTTGTTTTTAGAGATGTTAATTTTTATTTATTTTATAAAACGTGACCGAATACGTTATTATTTGATCCTTTCTTACGGTTAAATGAAATAGTAATTCGACTTCATTGGTTGTCTCAAAGTAGCACATTTTGTATTAACTGGGAGTGGATTTGCACAAATAATAGAAGGTTGACGAAAGTTCCGTCGATAAATTTGAATCATTACTATATCATTTAGTCTATTTGCGTTTAACAATAACTATGTAAATGTGTACGCAGGAGAGAAAGTACTGATCCATTGAAACAAATAAATATTTCTCTATCCTCGAAATGTTAATGTTACTCGCACAATATTGTTACTATGAGGTTTTTGTTAAATTAATCTTAATTGTAGTTAATTTTTTCTGTGTACGTGGATGACCATATTCGCATAGAAAACATATCAAACGTTATTCACTCATTGGCCTCCATACGTTTTTGTATTAAAGGATCAAATAGTTTGTTCTATAGAATGGTTTTGTTCCATTTCTTTTTTAATTTTTACAGGTTTTTCGCGTGCCTGAAACGGCTACAATTCTGCTCAGGTACGGCATTGAAACGTATCCATTTTTAAATCAAATTATCGGCAGCCTCGAATATTCACGAATATTCATAATACTGCAATTATTACTCGTACGCTACGCTGGCGAGCTTCACAGCGAATCTGAAGAGGGTATAAGTAAAATGTTTGTGAGATTTACAACCAGTCATAGTTAAACGGCTACATTGAAGCTCGCCGCAAGCGTGCAACAGATTTGATCATCATCTTCAGTATGTTTTCTGAATGGAACATTAATTCATACAATACTTTTCTGGGTAGATTTAGTTAATGTTTTCGCTGTAGAAAAGGTAGCCCCTGCCTAAAATATACAACTAGTATATATACGAGTTGAGTATGTAGCAAAATGTATTGATGGTCTTCTTATCATAATCTCGTTTTATAGCGGTGGTATCAAATTCGCTGATTTGGTCGCTGATGAAGGTAAGACATATTGCTTAAGTACTAGACATTTTTGTTTGTAGTTCACATTTATCAACTTGTTGTATGCTTACAAACCGGATCTCAATTTGTGGTTGTTGTATGTTTCGTATGAAACCATGTCACATTGCTTTAAATATCATACTTTAATAGTACTATAAATCCTGTGAACGATGGAAATAGCTGGCACGCGAATTAAGGCATTCTAAGTCATAAATGCATTTGCTAGTATTCTAATGATTCATCGACAAAACAGTTTCGCAAACTTTGTCCGTGTATCTTGTTGACTTGCGAAAACGACAGAGGATGGTAGTCTGTCTGTCTAATCTATGGCTTTGAACTTTCGTCCAATGTCTTCAAAAAGTTAGTTTCATGCTTTGTTCTGCTGCAACATGCTTAATTCTCATCAATGCATTGAAACAAATTTGTTAGAAAACTTTGTCAATTATCACCGCAAAAGTCAAGTCATTATCTTAAACCAAATCAACACGCAACCGTCCCCAACGGCACGTGTTCTTAAATGTTACTAACGTCTTCAAACTACTATAATTCTAACTATATACTAATTATAATTGATCGATGTGCATTTAGAAGCACGTAGAATATTCAAGTCGATTGAGTGTGCCATAATAATCATCACGGCTTTCTAGAATCATTCCATTAGCTGTGCACAAGATTGTCACTTTAAGAAAATAATTGTTTCACGTCAGATCGAAGTAAAAACAAGACACGCGAGAGTACAAAGCCTGTCTTTAAAGAAGGTATCCCGGAGCATAGTGCTATTGACATTAACGAAATTACAACCTGTCCCCGGTGTATGGTTGCTGCTGTCGGAAAAGTCGGTGATGGTGAGTTGAAGTTGGTTTTGATAAGGTTCATAATGTAAGAAAAACTCACAACAACTCCTTGGCTCACACTATTGACGATCTGTAGCTCGCTTTCTCGTGGCTATCCAAAGTTAAACTACTGCTGTTTATTTTAAACTCATTCATTTTCATTTCGCATTCGTCAAATGCCACAACATGTGTACATAAACACAAGTTTTTGTAAATTCGAAGAAGCGCGTAACTGATTTAGAATTAGCTACTAATAATAATAATATACTATAATCTGGAACCAAAGTATTATCGGTGAAACATTTTCGAGATGATTGATTTTGTTACTTGTAGCTAGCTTTAAAGCTTTAAATTTCCTTACATTCCGGTAATAATATTTCATTCTTCTTTACACGCTATTCGTTCAATAGTCAGTACAGTTTTTAGTTATCATAACGTATTTAGTTTTTCGTAACTCATGTTACCATTTTGCATTCGTATTGCTACGTTGCACCTTCTACCTTCGCAAAGGGAATTTGATACGTACTTGAGCAGTTCGTAACGCAACGTCAATTGCCAATAACGGTTGATTCAAAACAACTGTATTCTTTCAATTGGTTTCGATGGCGAGAAATAATAACAATAAACTGCTGCTGATATTATGGTTCATATTCAATGCAAGTCTCAATCGGTTTGTCCTTTCCCCCCGGGCAATATTCCGCTTCCGCATGAATGCTGAATATTGTACCATACGTGCATAGACAATTCGGAACCATTACACCTACAGCTTACGATCTCAAAGAACTGTTACATAGACTATTTTTTAAGCTGAGCAGCATTTCCTACGCCTATACATATACAGAACCAGCCTTCAAAAGCGAGCTGGGTGCAAGATTTGAAAGTGAAATTTATCATCTCGACTATGTAGCGATTAAAACTAAACACAAACTTAGTTCGCAAACAGTCTACGTCAACAACTGTTTACTAATCGTCGCTTTCGTTAGTATGATCGCGGAAGTTGTGCAGTTCGTTATCACTTCATTGCTTGTTGTTCATTGCTTATGTCGACATCGAGAGCAACCGTAATTTGGCCGTGGTTAAACGTATCGAAGTTCTTACCAACGATTCACAAATACTTTTGATACGTTGTATACTTCGCAAAATATATCGCGCCTAATACAATAGTATGATAGTATCTCGACGTCAATATAAGTCGCAGTGGAGTGGTTAAGGCTTAGGTAGTGATTCTGCATGCGTTTACCGATACTTCCAAAACCAAACCATTCGTAAAATCCGCACACCATTCGTCATTCGGTTTAATCGAAATGTTTATTATATATTTTTATGTATTCAAAAAAGCGAGTATTGCGCCTCTTCTATGAGTTTGAATAAAAGAGGTAGAAAATTCTCTTTAAGATTGAGGTTTTCATTTCTTTTCTTCCTATTTTTGTTTCTTGACAGCTCGAAACCTATTTCGAGCTTCAACGTTTCATCTCATCTCAGTTTCATGTTGTCTGAACCATTCATACCAACTCTAATATGTTTTTATCTTATGTTTTGTGAGTATTGTTATTTGACATTTTAAGTTAGCTAAGTTTTTTGTCCACTAGGTTCTGTTGCTCATGGTCTACAAACAAAAAAAATTAATGTATCATATAAGTAAATGCGATAAATCGATGAGCGTGTACACTCCTCAACAAGATGTATGTTGTAAAATCTCAAGGATAGAAATATTATACATAAAAACGTAATTATATACTATCTAAAGTATTAGACGGTCAGTCTTCGAGGGATTTATTACTCTATAAGCAATGCATATGCTCAAAGAACAATGTCCAAAACTCAGAATGTATTTTTTAAATGTAAAGCTGTTTTCCATCGTTCGAATTGTTTTATTATGTGCGCTAATAGTTGGCTTGCTAACTTGTATTGCGCCAATTGTTTTATTTATATGTTACACATATTTTAATGGCACCGTTTCTGTCTTTCTTGAAAATATTTTTTAAAATAGTGTACAAGTTTCAAGAAAACTTGCTTCGAACCATGATACAAATCGAGAATACGTACTTCGAACTAGGCAGGACAAGTAACAAAAACTGTTTGATCGTCTGCGATCGTGGTTTCATGGATGCCAGCGCTTGTAAGTAGAATCCACTATGAAGAAGCATGACGAATACGTACTAAGTGTAATAATTTTATGGTGTCTTGTTTTGTTAGATATATCGAAGGAAAAATGGGACCGTATGATGCGTTCCAACAACTGGAATCCGGTGGAATTGCGTGACAATCGATACAACCAAATCATCCATATGGTATCGGCCGCGAACGGTGCGGAAGAGTTTTATGCCACCGAGGAACACTCATGCCGGTCGGAAGGTGTGACTTTGGCCCGAGAACTCGACTACAAAGCTGCTTCGGCATGGATTGGCCATCCGTACTTCGATGTTATCGATAATTCAACAGACTTTGAAAACAAAGTAAATCGTATGATTGAATGTGTATGCCAGAAGCTAGGTATCGATATCGGCGATCGGTTGTCGATCACATCGAGGAAGGTTAAGTTTTTGGGTACGTATGTGGCTGTGTGTGTATTGTGTATGGAGAGAAAGTGTCCTTTCATTTCATACGATATCTACAAGTGTAATGCAGTGTTTTCCTTTTATTTTCGGTTCTTGGCTAAGATTTTCACTTTTCCAACTTTTTTCAAGTTCTGTCAAAAACTTTAGACTTTAACAAGAGTTTGAAATGTCCCGTTAAAAAACCCCGTATGTTTAGTACTTCTGGTAGCTATAGATGTAGCTTTTTCTGTCACTCCCACAGTGTCGGGTCCAATGCCACCCGATTCGAGCTTCCCCGCGTATCAGGACTTCGAGGTGGTACACCACTATTTACAATGCGCTGGTCCTCGCGTGCAGGCACGTTTACGCAAGCGTGGTCAAAACGGCCGTTGGAGTTACATTCATACGATACGCCGGCCTCAGCAGCATGGTCAATCTATAGAAGTGCGCACACAGCTATCCCATCGCGACTATTTGAACATGCTTACCCAGCAGGACGATGCACATTTCACCATCTTTAAGAAACGGCGTTGTTTCCTTGTAAACAACCAGTACTTCCAGATGGATATCTACAAGGAACCCAGTCATCCCAGGTATGTTCAGTTTGTGTTTTGTTCAACATGCGCAAGTCGTAAATTAGGCAACATATTGTCAGTTGTTCAACATGACATAGATCACCATAATGGCAAGATAGAAGTAACACTTTTACACCTTTACATCCTTCCGGGTTACAAACAGATGCAAAGGGCTCATCCTATTGGAAACGTACACCTCACTGACAGGTGATAAGTTGAAAAATATTCTACCAACATTTCTAAACATCGCAAAGGAAGTCACCGGTCAACCGGATTATTCAATGTTCAACTTGTCACTGCGCGAAGACTGGAACAATACGAAGAAGTTCTGCTATTCGCTACATGGTAAGACAATATGTTGTCATCAAAAGGCTGATGCTACGTACAACTCTAACACCACATCCACCACCACTCCCACCTTTGCCATCGCTACTGCTACTACTGACACTGGCGTAGATAAAGTGAACGAAATATCTAATAATGCAACCGATGACTGATGTAATGAATTGTTATACTGATGCAATGAATGACGCTTAGGTTTTTTGTCCCCGATTTTCGTTTCCACTTTTCCGCTTTTGTAATACTTTAGAGTTATGTATCCCATCGTTTATCGCATTTGGCTGTTGTGGCATTGATGAATGAATTCGTTGTCCTTAGTTTTTACTGTCAGATTGAATTCCATTGATTCCTATTGTGCTCTAGAATTAAATTTGCTTATCCCCCGAATCAAAAACGCCATGATTGCAACGATCGATTAGGCAATGTCATTTGTCGCCATGTGTCCATAGTTTATGTTTTACTTTCAACACCTGAAATAAACTTTGACCCTTCTTACAATTAATCATCCTGCTTTGGATCAGCATGACTAATCAGTTGTGTTCGATGTGCTAGCGAAAACTATTTGGTGTAAATAGGCAGTGATTTTCGATTGCAAAATCGATGATAGAGAGGTATCCAATACTTGCTTTGAATGTTTGATCCATCTCGCGTTAGTGTCCGACCTTGCCAGTATGTAGTTTTGGGACAAGAGAGGCCATTGTAATTATTCGATGGCTTTACAATACGTTGTAAATAAAAGAATAAAATAAAAGAAATAAAAATCGCAAATTCAAGAATAGAAAAAGGCTATGCAAAAGACAATTTACTAGAAACTAGTGCCATGCGCTAAAAAACTATACCAGGAAACTCCCTCAATGGTTAATCATTACAATGAGACCTAACGGTAATTTTTCTCCTTGCATATAGTTTATGTTGCACATATTGTTGGGGTGAGAATTTGAAGCGCAAACTTTCGGACTTTTCGACGCATGAACTGATCGATCACGATGATCGTTTTTAATCTTGAAAGTCGTATTTTTTACCCTTAAAGCACCTGTAAGTGTGACCCTAACGAAGTTCCGTTGATTGCCGGCGAGTAGCTTATGCATCGTTTTACATCATCAATAATTAACATTAAACACATTTTCTGTTGATCTTTGGTGCTGTAACAGATGTGTTGCTTTATAGCTTTTATCGGTTAGACATTGCCTAACGATATATTCATATATTTGTTTTCAAGCGAAAGCGACCAAAAAAAAAAGTTGAACATTAATCACCGATGTCGATTTAAAGAACATGTTACAAAATTGTACTACAACTCTAGAACACGTTTGTTTTTTTTTCTTTTCTTTCTCCACGATATGCTTCCTTTTTTCTCTTTCAATTCCAATAGATCTAGATGATGGCGATGTTAAAACGAATGGTCATTCGAAAAAAATTATCAATGGTTCAGCGTAGTTGAAGCGGGGTTTTCTCCAAAGGTGGTGTTCGGTTTTCAAATTGGCGTGAACGACAGTCTCAGGAATGTACCCGATCTGCTGAGTTGTGTGAACTGAGTAATCTACGGGAAAGGCAAACATTGCATTGGCAGAACAGATAAAAGTAACATGGCATTGCGTTCGACATTGCCATCAAACTCAATGTGTTTTTTCCTAAGTTTACTTCCTACGAGCGAACATTTCACTATTATTGCGTTATGATATCGTTTGTTTGAGTATGTTGTTTACCCCCAACATTTTGTTTACTCCCCGAGGTATGATGTTGAAAACATCGTATCATTTCAATGAGTGCCTTTATTTGTCCTATTCTATTCTGTGTTGGTTAATGTTTTTGAAGACTATTGATTCTTGGGGGATTGTACTTAATTTGTTTTTGAAGCACACACAAATATTCACCGGGCCACCTAATTTCATCCAAAACGAATATGATATGTTACACTCTAAAATATTAGTACGTGTACTGTATGTGTGGTTTTGATGCTTTGACAATCGAAATTTTCTAGGCCCCTCACATTGAACCTCGCAACAGCATTGGCACGATTGGTTAAATTGTCGCCGACTACTCTCGATTGAGAATTATTGTTTAGAAAAATGTAACCCAACACATTTCTACCTCCGCTCCGTAATAGAGACATTGCTTCAGATTAATGTTCAATTTAAAGAAATAGCGTTGTCTTTTGTCATTGTCTCTTTTGTGTATCGAGGGTTTTCGCGGTTTTGTTGTACTGTAACGTGTACCACAACGATCTAGTCTTAGTCTACTTTGAAGCCATGCAAACCTGCTACCGAAACATAGTCGTAACGTCCTAACTAACGAGCGAACGATATGGGTCCGAATTAAGTCATCCTAACGTGTGCAAATGGTATCGAACCGATGGAACAAGAATCATTGTGTTTTAGATTATGCCCTTTTTAATAGCTTAGAGCCGTACCACTGTACGTTTGAAAATGTGTTGTAAAGGCCACATTCTTTGGAATTAAATATAAGTGAGTTGAAAGCAGTACTTAATGTGGCTCCTCGAACATTATTAGCTTCCGTTTTATTACTTCACTGCACACTTCCTAAAGGTCCTTTCAACTCGAAAACTATTAATCCGATGTTATTTCAATGTAAAACCTGCACGGACCATGTTATCCTACCGCTATAGCATCACACCACCTAAGGAACAAATTTAAATATTAGCTCTTACGTTGCCGTTTTAGTCCCATATAGCAACAACCCCGAAACACGAAAACTAATATTGGCTGGCATGAATGTATGGTTAAAAACGTGTAATTTCTGCAGCAATAGCAGCAGCACTACTAGTACTTATTGAAACCGGGGTGCTAAAATTATTACCACAGCCTAAATTGGACGGAATAGTACAATAGCATGAATGAGCGAAGTCGGACGGACCATAAACACGATCAATAATGTAGGTAGCGGTCAACACTTACGAACGATTTTCTCGTTCCAAGATCATCGGGATGGAATCGGCCACCAGAGAAGAACTAATAACTGGGCAGACGGGGTAAACTTGGCACACTACTTAGCAAAGCGAGTGTTAATCAGCAGAGAGCGATAGAAACACTGTTATTGATGTATTTTATATTAAAATGAGGAACACTTCCGTAAATCACTATCTGTTGAAAAGACGCAAATTATATTTCGCCAGGAGGAAAACAGGCGCCAGAAAAAGATGAATAAATTGCATACAAATCTTTTCGCTTTCTGCGTCGTTTGTTACTTAGATGACGATTTATGCAAGAATAGCCTCCTTCGACGCCAACGACCGACGGCCTTATTCGGTCATCAGGTTTTATGTTGTTCTTCAGTGGTTTTGTTCATCTGTTGTATTTATCCTGTCATTTCTTTTACAGTTCTTTATAGTAATGTAAAACAAAAGTTTACATTAGCATTACCCATAATTAGGTTGGGTTATATTGGTTTTATTTACTGACTTGAGGTAATAGTCTCCACTAACTGGTTGTGACTCAACGAAGCGCTCGAGAAACGCGAAACGCAAAAACGTGGTTACAACATTTAGAGGTTAGTCCGTGTCCATATCAGACGAATCGCCGTCACTGTCCCCAGTACTTTCATCGTCATCTGCCTCATCATCTTCCGTATCGTCCCCGGAAGACTCTCCTTCACTGTCCGAGCCAAGCCAATCGGCGGCATTTGAGCTGTTCGCTATCAATGTTTTCCATGCACCCAACTTATGAAGATCTGTAATATGGTAAATAACAGAAAACACAGACGTTGGATTCAATACTTTGAAATGATCAGAACCAAAGGTTGGACTTGCGACTACACACCGAGAGAATGAAGATCGCTTAAGGTGTACTGCTTCGATCCAGTTTCAAACAGTCCACCATAGACGTAAAGCCGGCCCTTGCAAACCACAACCGCTGCGTTCATGCGAGGTGACGGGCCATCCGAATCCGGCACTCCTTTATCCACGGTGACGGGTTTCGCACTGTTTTTGCTGCTAGCTCCACTAACGGTCATTGTAAAAATTCCATCATCTGATACCACCTTCGAACCTTCGGCAACATCCGTTTGTTTATCAGATGAGTTGTCTTCTCCAAGGCATTCGGAGTCGGCACATTTTCGGGATTTGGCAGTGGACTCGAGCTTCCGCCACGTCGTTGAACCGAGATCAAGGACGTGCAGTTCGTTACTAAAAAGGCCCTTTAGGTCTTCTTCATCCTCCTCGGTGTCCATGACGCCACCGAACGCGTAAGCTTTCCCGTTCGGTGCCATTGCAGCAGACATTCCGCTGCGTGGTGCTGGCTTTTTGCCACTTGCCTTGACACTGCTCCATTTGAAGCTGGTCTGCAGGCTTCCTTTCGGATCGCTTTGGTCGCTCCCCAAAAGTGCGTACATATCGGTGTACGTCGTGCCACGGTCGACCTCTTTCTTAACTGTTGTCTTGGAGTATCCTCCCCAAATAAGAATTTTACCGTCGCCGGCAGCTACCATGCAGCAACCTGACCGTGGCGGCGGAATTACACTGCCACTGGTCTCAATTTTGGTCCACACGTAGTTCTCCAGCGAGAAGGCGTACAGATCATTGAAGTACCGATAGGAGGCGTTATTGTCGTGAAAGCCACCGAAAACGAACAGCTTCTTCCGGCTTGCGACCATTCGATGACCACTGCGGGCACTAGGGCCATTTGGAGCGTTCAGCTTCTCCCACTGCTTGCTGGACATTCGGTAGACCCAAAGGTCTCGGTAATGGTAGAATTGAAGCTGCGAAGGTGACGCATATTCACCTCCGAATATCCAGATTTGTCCCCCATCGGAAGCAACGGAAACCATCTGGTGGCCACAACGCGGTGCCGGGCAGGTCGACGATCGTAGCACTTTCCATTCCTGTTTCGGCACATTGTACGAATAGAAGTCCCCGTAGATGGTGCTCTTTTGGCCATTGAAAAATTCACCACCATGCAGAAAAATGTCTTCCTTGTCGCCAGGATGTGCACAGATTCCCACGTTAACTCGGGCGGTTGGAGGCGCACAAACGGTTTCCGTCAAATCCGACGATTTTGTGTCTTTCGTCTCAAACTTGGCGATTATATTTTCAATGTCTTCCTAAAGGCAAACGTGACAAAGTTGTGTCTTCATCAAAATTCCGGGACTGACTAGTTAACCGGCTATCACTCACCTCACCCAGTTTGGTCAGCATCCTTTTCTGCTTGGCAATCGCTTTCTTATCCGTTTTCATGGAGGTTTTTTCGGCCCCCGCTCCTTTCTTTTTGTTTTTATCTTTTCGACCCATAGAGAAATTTCCGATAAACGATTGTTTCGAGACTGCCGAACCTTTCAGGACTTCGCAAGCGCGTCAAACGATGGTAAAAACGTGTTTTCGATTTGTTTTGGACTTGGGTAGAGATCCTTGAGCAGAGATGTGTAAGGAAGCCGCCTTGTTTACGTCTTGTTGGCGACTGGTCTTATTCGATGTCAAGCCAACATAGATTTTTTCAGTA
Source organism: Anopheles bellator (assembly GCF_943735745.2). Classification (NCBI taxonomy): domain Eukaryota; kingdom Metazoa; phylum Arthropoda; class Insecta; order Diptera; family Culicidae; genus Anopheles; species Anopheles bellator. The sequence continues at coordinate 31,855,361 of NC_071285.1, forward strand.
ACATAAGTTAAACCATTAGAACAATATTTGCAGCAAAAAACTATTTTGTCGATACTTATGTGCTATTTGCAAAGCTTCGACAAGATTGATTTTTTTTAAATTCTTCTGAATGGTTTGCCAACGTTTTGCTGTCTGCAAGATTTAGTGAGACGAGCCGCTGTAAACAAATGTTTGCCGCTGAAAGCAAAGGTTGCATGTGTGCGTGAAAGGCCCTATAAAAAACTGCTCGATTCTTCCTGTGTTGCAGAAAAAATCGACCAGCAAAGTGGCTATTTTTCAAATATTCTAATTTCCGTTGATTTTTAATTATTTGAAAACAACCATTACTTCATTTTTGCTTGTCGCTGTCCGACTCTGCAAAGCTTTATCACAGTCGGAGTTAATTTTTATAATTTGCAACAATGATAGTTTATGAATGTGCGCGATAAGACAAGCACGATGCCCCTCATTCGAAGGATAACCTTTTGTTGCAATAAAATGTAATTAAAATACGAACTGTTGAAGATGAAAAATAACTGACTCCGTTCGGATGACAATGAAAAGATCTACACATCACTGAGTTTGTATTTGCGTATACAAACAGATCGTTTTTTTGAGATAATCGGTACGCCCATATTTCGCATACAAGGTCCGTGACAATCATTCCATGATTGTGTGGTGTGAAAAAAGTGCATGTAAAACTAGAAAAGGGCGAAGCAACCTTCTAAATATAAGTTGGTCGCCAGTTTGAATCAAATCCGCAGGCAGTATCGGAATCGGAGTCACCCATGGATTCTCCATCGGGATTTTCCGACAGTGTGCTAACCGGTGCACGCACCTGAGAAGGCGTTGTGGGCACGCTGTGACTGAAGTGATCGCTGCTAGAGTCGTACTCGATATCGCGCTTCTGCCGTCGTTTCTTAGTAGAGCCGAGCTTCGGTGGCGGCATACTAGTGGCATCTTCCTGCTCGAACGATGTTAATTTCACGCGTGCGTGTTAATAGGATAATTGAAAAAAAAGTCCACCGTAGAATGCTGACGCTTGCCTGAACATTGTCTGCCGAGCCCCAATTCTTATGTATCTTGTCGATGAAAATGCCACCGTGTGGCGGGGCGCTAGATCTAACCACTGTCGCTGCTGGCATCCGGGTCTGGTTGGTGCCAACTCCCAAAAAGTTGCTGAAGGCTTCGGTAGTTTTCTTCACTCGTACGTTCAGAGAACCAATCCTCAGGAATCCCGAGTCTTTTTCTGTGAACGAAACGCAAAGATCGCGTGAACCCAACTGTAATCGCAATGTTTTGGAGCGCACCATTATCCTGCTCCGCTTACCTGAGTGCTTTTTCCGGGCCTTGATTTCTGCATTAGGTAACAAACAGAGTTAGACGTTGTGTACTTATCATTACTAGTGTAACTTTTGAAGGACAAACGAAACAAGGATGTAGTGGATGCTACATGCAAAACAGGGATTATATGCTTGCATGCGAACACACGACAGGTGGACGCGGAAAGTTACGTGTTAGAACAACATTACGAGAGCTATCTACTTAAAAGTGGTAAACAGATGGAAATGCTTTATAAAACAAAATAGTTGCCCACAATTATTGAAGCACTTGTAATGGTAGCACATGCTACCGTAAAGCACTGTAAACCGAAAGAAGCGCAGTTAATTGCAATAAACTTAAATAGAACCAAACTACTAGCAATGAAAGCAAGAGGGAAATGTATTTTTATACAATCAAACAATTTTTCGAGGCATCGAAACGACGTGGCTTCCATTCAATAAAATAAAAATCTTTCATTTAATGCTTTTTGTAGCAGCTTAAATTTAGTGACAGTGTGAATTTAGTGCATTTAGAAAAAGTGAATATCTCCGCTTTTCAGGCTACAATGTGTGTTATTTTCAGCATGAAAATGTGTATTATTGTGTTCCACATCAGCGTCAGTGTGCCCGGTTCCGGATTCACATGGCAGCTTCTTTCTATCGGGTGGCGACAAGTCCATCCAACGCACCGCCTCTTCCAAGGGTAGTGATTTCACACCTTCCCCATGAGATGGTAATATGCAAATATGTGTGCGTATCGTAAGCGCGTGCAAATTAACGGGTTTCGACTGAACCCAATGGCAGACGACAACCCTTTTTTTTCTTCTTACGTTCGCGGGTACGACGAATAATGGTCTTTTTTCCGCCATTACCCCACAACACAATCCCCCACTCTCGGAACACGGGCTCACGCCGGCTAAGTAAATAAGCGGAACGCGATGCTAATAACAATAATAATAACAACAACAAAACAGGCCTGCCTACATTGCGGCCGCGTCGGGAGAAATCTCGTACGCCGCGGATTGAGATCCCCCCCCCCCGCCAACCAGTCAGTGCCGGCCAGTATAAGAAAGATACCGTGGCTTACGGCCCAAGACAATCGACGAGCAGCGAGAGGCCCGCCCTTATGGAGCCCGATCGAGCGCACACACGGGTTATCCAAGCGTTAATCTACTCTGACTACTAATGCCCCCCTTTCCGCCGACCCTTCCGCAACGGCTACTTGCCTAAGGTATCTGCCTCCCCCCTTTGTACGCACGCACTAATGTGGGACCTTCGGCCCTCACGGGGTGGAGCAGTGGATTTTTTCGTATCGGTGTCAATTCATCGTAATTTCCAATGCAACAATTAATTGTGTAAGACACGTGTACCACACTATTGTGTTTCTGTAGGTGTATTTTAACATTTTGTTTCATCGTCCGAGGTTTTTTGTTTTGTTAGCAAATGTTACAATTTGTCCAACATTCAAGCGGACTCAGCCAACCGGCGCGAAAAGCGGAATATTCTGCGATTCCTTTTTGGCACACTAAATTAATCCATCCGCCGGTTTAAGGGCGTGGAGAGAGAGAGAGAGCTGCGGATTTGGTGTAGGATATTTTCTGATTGATTTTAGGCAGTTACACGTAGAGTCACAGTATGCTTGGATTGTGGTACAATTTGCTGAAAGATGCGATTGATTAAAACGATGAAGCCACTGTGTTCAACATCGATCGCCGTTGGCACGAGGGGTTTACGAAGCCCATTAGCTAGAGGAGCTGTTTTCACCTGGAAGGTACCACGCAAGTGACACCTTTCTGCCGCGTAACATGTGTATTTATTGGCGTTGGACATTTCTTCCGTCAGAGTGAAGCGCGAGAGCCGGAATGCGCAGCGGCCAAGGACCAAGGTCTGAGTGCACTTTGACATCATTACACGCTAGCTGTCGTGCCGGTGGAAACAAACTACCGGAACAATGTATGGCGTGAGTTTACATCGGTCGGCCCGATGGGTCATAAGCGCGATATCGACGTGTGGCCGGTATGTGCTTCTTCGCCATTCCTCCGTTCCTCAGCACCAGACAAACTGACCGGCCAGAAAGCGACCCCTAGCTACTACTACTGGCAAGGCCCTCAAGAGATGCGCCCGAGCCCACACTTCTTCGCCAGATCGATCACGTGAGTTATTTCGCAATTCTGCAAATTGGCTGGTCTTGGTTCAAATATTTCAACTGCACTTTACATTGTACTTCGGTCTGTGGTTGCGCTTTTCTGTTTGTTTCTGAGTCTGACCACGGCCCGTTTGCGGGCTACACAAAAACGCAACTCGGAAGTAATCCATACGTTTCCTCCAGTGCACCACCACTTTATGAGTGCGGTGTGGGTATTTTGCTTCTCGTCAACATGAACTTTTCTGTTCTGAGTGCGGCCAGAAAACGCTTTAAACGAACCGGAAAAGGATTAATAGCAGGGCTCGTTTAAAAAGAGCAACAATTCTTGCGCATCACACACATAATTGAACTCGCGCGGAAAGGACGCGAAAAGGAACGACATGGGCCCTACCCGATACGCGAAGGTCCTACCTTCTTCTGCGGGGCTTCGGCGGCGGAAAATTTACATATTCGTTTTTGTACTTTTTGCATGTTTGTTGGCAAATGCAAATTATAATTAATTTTCTCCTCAACGGGGTCAAGAATTGGTTCGGGTGATAACGTTCGTTAACGGAAAAAGTTAGCTTTGGATACACGGGCGAAGGAGGAGAAAAGGAAGACCGGAAGAGAGAGGGGGCGAAGGGGGTTGGAAAAAAACAGAGCGGCTGGCCACTGGCTACCGCAAGCTGCCATCGGGCAACTCCATTCATATGATCCATTTGCACATCTTCAACAAACAGAAATTACCATGCGGTACGCAGAGGAAGGTCCTGCATCTTCTACATTACGGCTGCTGCCACTCGGAAGCTTATTGGTGCGCATTGCGAGCCGTATCAGGTGGTCAGCAGCGTACGGCCATGAATGTGTCACATATGCTGTGATGCGTGATGGAACGCGGCCCGTTGCGTGATCGTTATGGCAAGGAAAATTGATAATGGCTATTCATAAATTAACCACGCGACACGCGCGCACGCCCGAGCCTGCCGGCTGATAAAAGTTGCTGGTTTTTTTTTTGTTTGCGACCGTTGATCGTCAACAGACCGGGGCGCAGCCACACTCGACGGTGATCGACGGCTGTAGCGGCTGTGAAAGCATCTTGCACTTCCACAGTGCGATGCGAGTACAACCCATGAGAGATGTCTCCGGAAGCTAATAGCAACTGTCTATCATTAAGGGTGAAAGTCGCAAGCTGCCTGCCGTTTACCATGTCCCGAGTTCTGTCAAGGAAAGCACCAGTAAACGAACGCACTGAACTTGCTGCTGGAAGGATATTTTGCAATTTAACCGTTTGCTACGTTCAATTTTTGCGGGAGCTACGAAATCAGTTCTGCACAGTGTGCGGACGTAATAGTTGAGTCCGTTTTATGGTTGTGTCTAAATTGGGGGAATGTATCGTGTTAAAAAAAAAACAAAGTACATAACACACTTGGAAACTATTTAGTACACAAAACCACATCGGTTGATTAGGCCGCAAATTAACACAACAACAAATATTTTGCTAGGTGTCCTATAGACACGAATTTTTTCGTTTGCACGTACACAAACTTGTCACTGGTTTACACACGTTATAACACAACAAATTGAACAGAAGCGAAAAAGATAGCAAAGAGCAAGAAATAGCGACGTAACAAACATCAGTCAAACAGTAACAAGAGCTGCAGCGCACAAACAACAGGATCAACATAACTTGCCTCCTGGATGACGATAGGGCGTGCCACGTGGAAAACCCGCTGTTAACTGCCTGTAATCGCATGGCTTGGATTTCTTCGTTAATGCAAACGACCAACGGTGGGACACGTGTTACGAGGAAGGAGTGAACCGTCAGTCGAGTGTACGCATGATCCGTATACCGGCACGGGCACACAACATGCGATTCCAGCGAAGAACGCCAGGCAGGATGAAGAGTATTGTTTTCCGGTAGCGTTACACCGGCAAGACGTCGCGCGGATTACGCCGTCGAAGATGATGGGTTTTCATAGCGGTTAAACGCGACCCATTGCGTACATCCGCATAAGCAAACAAAGCATACAAGACAGGTAATAATGATCAGTCGACACTCCGTTTGGGAGATGTGGTGTTTGTGGAGCACATCGGAAGGAAGTTGATAAGATCCGCAAGGCGCAATGTGGTTGGTTGGGGGTGTGATTAGAATGCGAATAAGAGAAAAAGAAAGAGAGCGAAAAAACTTTAGCCCAACATTGAAAGTGTTGAATCCACACCAGGAGCTAGAAATATCTGGAATACCTTACAAATAAGTAGAAATGAATGGTACGTTTAAACAATAAATAGTAGTGATAGAAAACAACGTTACGTACATTGTAAATTAGCAGTTAATACTGCACGAAAAGCCAAAAACATTTAAAGCTAGTGTGAAACTACGTAGCAACAACATAAAAGAGAGGGTAGGCAGCATGAGAGTCAACAGTCCGTTCAGTCCGTTCTTCAAGATTAAAAAAAAAAATGAAAGAGCACGTTTTTCAATTTGAAAATTGCGGTAGCTGAAAGCAATTGCACACGATTGCCGGTAGCCGTGTCAGTGTGCGCGATCTTATAGTTAACAAATTGAGCCAATGGTCGCCCTTTAATTGAACGTAAAATTTTAAAACATAGAGCAACAAAATTATAAATTATGGGAACGTTATAATCGAGCTCGATTGCGCTAAGTTCACGCGATAACGAGCAGCTGTTCGGTGCGTGCGCGTATGTTTTCAACATTTTCGCCTTACGCGTGTCAAGTTCTTCGCGGTTATGTTTTCTCCCCTTCAACGATGTTGGAGAAGCATAGGCTACTTATAGTGTTACTAAGCTGGAATGGAAACGCTAGAATACGTTGTAAAAGTGCATTCAGTATCTGGATTGGATATTTACACACTCTCATATTGTGCTCGCTTTCCGTTGCGCAGAGCGGGAACGTGTTTAATTAAAACATCATAAGCCCTCCCTGCCGTAGACCTGGTTATGCGAGCTATGCGTGCAAGCAAATGTTCGGGAATGCTCAGGATGGATACATGCTTGGGCAAGGACACACAAGGGCAGAAACAGCTGATCTTTTCGCGAGTGTCGATGACGAGAACAGAAGGAAGCGGAAGGGTAATGCACAGTTGACAAAAGGCGAACATGGTAAATGAGACCAGCCGAACGTTAAAGCATAACGAGCCGGACAAAAACTGGTGAATGGTTAAGTAAAAAACAATGTCATTATTGTATAATAATCGCTATGAACTAAAATTTGTATAATGCATGCATTCAAAACTTTATTTGTTGATTGATCCAACCAAATCCTAGGAACGAACATTACTTGGCGTAAATCGTAACGTAGCTCTCCTAAAGGACATTCTGAGCAGAGTTCAACCGATAAGCGATAGGAATGGTATTAGAGCGTAAGATGTTTGAAAAGTAAATGAAAACTGGTTTACAATGACTAATATCTAGACAACGTTAGTGGGATAGCGTTTTTTGCGGAAAAAACTTTGGTTGGAGCGGAGTCCACGACCCGAATCACCCTGTGAGCTGTCACGGTACGGGGAAGCATTGGTATTGGTTGGAGCGGTCAAAGTGGTAGTGTTTTTAGTTTTAGCCTTAGCCAGACTATTGTTGCTGTTATTGTTACTATCCCCATTATCGCGGTCGGTGGGAGAGGTGAAACTTTCTACAAAAGTCTGCAGGGTTGCTTGGTCCGTCGTCGATGGTCTTTGGCGGCGCTTTTTGCGCATAAAAGTCCCTCCCCTGGTCAGCGGGGACAGTGTCTTCGAGGGCAGGGTGAAGAATTTCTCATGCTTAGACAGTTTGGGTTCATACTCACTGCTGTAGGTCGAAGCCGACACACTCGTCATTTGCTTCTGGTACTCCAACGGTTTCTTACCGCTCCAGTCGAGCAAATCTCGATCGGCCTCTGGAAAGAGTAGGTCAAATTACGTGCTGTAATGAGGTGGCGAAAATCTATATTTTCGCTGTCATTGTTATTTCCACAACCGTTTGCGATATCCTCGGCGTATCCACCCTATGTTTGGGCGTCGCGTGACCAAAATTTGACAGACCGCGGTTGATATGCCGCGAAATGGTTGACACTTCAATCGATTGGCATTAATTAATTTATCCGCTGAACTAAAAATAATTAACCATTCAGCCGAAAGAAGCTCAGTTATGTTGGGGTACCTTATGGGAACGAGTTCCACGAGAGATGGTAGATAATTTCTCGTGCGCAACCCTTGCCCCGTTCTCACTTTCTGATAATGTCAATTGATGACCAATTTAAGCTTAGCCTCATTAGCGCTTTTGCCCACTGCAACACCCATACGATCTGTCAAAAACGTTAAACAACGCTCGTACGAAAACGCTTGTTGTGGACAGATGAGTCGTCGCGGATCCACCGCCATTCGGCTGTTTGATGACCGCCTACCGTATGAATGATAATTTGGCCGGCAGACAGTCGTGTCTTTGCGTATAGAAATAGGTTCCCTCGAACGTTCCGTTGGAATAAACACAATGAAATGAAACGGAATTGAATGAAGGTATTAAAAAAGAAACAACCAAATCGATAGCACCTTCCAACAGACGTTGTCAATGGATGAGGATAGCCGCCTTTACCAGCGAGTGACGCTTGGCCCTGTGACGGACCGCGCGTGCGATTATCATCTGTCAATCAAAAGTTATCGATCAATTTATTTTCCTTATCACCGTCTTCTGGTGACTGATTAAAGCGGGCGACAACGACAACGTAAGAAATTGGGCGCGCAACCTATCCTTTAGGAACCTATCCTTTCACGGGGCGATGACAGTATAAAATACATAATTTGACAACTAGAGCAAACACCGCTTCAAAAACTCTTGCAATATGCCGCCTCGTGTTTGTTGGTGTCGTGGTTTCATTGCGTCAAAGCATTGTCGACTAGGATGAACAACTGCACCATTCGTATGGGAACCGAACGTTTTCAAAATCATATTAAATCTTTCTTCGACCAACGAATGCTTCGTGGCACTTACGCTTTGTAACTCGTTTCACGGACTTCCATCAAGTGTAAAATGCATGTGGCTTTGAAAAGTACCGTTCAACCCGGTAACTTTCTAAACATTTGCTTCGAAAAATCTCGATGCTATCAAAACACCAATCGTTAATTGTAATAAAAAATTAGTAAAATCCGTTTACTATTTCTGTTCATATTTTGTCTGTTAAGGAAGACTATTCGTAAATTGAGCAAACTGTGCTGTTTCCTTATTTGATTTGATAAACGGACAGTTCAGTGTATATTTATTAAGTATACAAATGTTACCTAGCATAGCATACTTACTGTATACGTTGCAAAGCAGTTCAAAAATATCATTTCTGCCGAATTGGGTTGCAATATGCAGAGCAGTGTATCCCTGAAAGTAAAAAGGTGTATTTTCATTAGGACTCCGTTCATCTTATTGAGATTATTTCATAATTGATTGGTTACGGCGCAGCAAAAGAGGAAAACCAATGTGTGACTTCAACAAAGGCTAGAAAGGGTAATCCAGGGTGATTCCAATCACTTTAACCCTTTAAAGATTGCAGTGAAAGTTGTTCCCAGGTCACGTATACAGTGTAAGGGTTCAGGGTGAGCAGAACAATGATAGCAGGACCGCAGGCTTCAAAATTTGACTGACACATGACCAAACTATGTTCCGGTTCCGTAAAATTCACATCCACTACGATCAGGAACAACATAATTCACCGATTGCATAATACTATAAGAATAGCAGGACGAGAAATGCAATTATGATTTGGTCGGGATGAAAAACAATTTACTGGCCGGATTCTTGTGGAAAAATTAGGCAGCCGAAATAGGCGTTTATACAAAATAGATCAACTTGATAAAAAAGGAACAAATAAATCAAATCATTTGAATGCCGAAGAAATGTATGAATTTTAACGCAAAAAATGTACAATTACTGAGAAAGTTGTAGAACTGAAGGCAAAAAGACAAGAAAATGTACAAAGATTTCAAAATTCAATACAGTGCCGTTTGGCCGCCGCCGATGCCTTACATATCAACACATGCATCAAATGTTTATAATGTTGTCACGTATTCCACGATAAGCGTAACTAATGCATTATTTCCGGTTCTCCGATCGTTTCCCTTCGTATGCGATAGGTGTTGTAACCGACTGTCACTTTTGCGCCCTATTTTCCGCGTTCAATATTTTCTCCCGATTCGAACTGTTTGGTGCCGGCTGGTTCGAGAATAAACGCGAAATTAAAAATTTTAAACTGGAACACAATCTTCGTAAAAGGGCCCTCAAAGGGTTCTCACACTGTAACCGATGTCGGATGCTTGGTTCGATATTATGCCTGTTCCGATGTTTTTGGTCTATTGAAGAATGTAAATAGCCATACAACCCATGGAGAAAAGATTTTTTAGAATCGATTTTTCAGATTGTGACTGCTGTGAAGTAATGTGTTCGAAGCATATGTTACTTAGAGCGGTACTTGTTCGTTATTTCTTGAAACACAGATGGCGACTGATAGTGGATTCGTGTTAAATCTGTTGTTACAAATCAGCGTAAGAAATATTTTTGATTTTGAGCAATTTGCCATTTTTGGAATAAAATAGTCGATGTAAAATAAAAAAGTCGCTGCTGGAATACAGTATCCAATCTAGATCTATAGTTAAATGTATAACAATGGTTCAGTGATGAAATACTCAGAGGAATAACAGAAGAATTACTGGACGATATTTTTATCGTAATCAGCAATAATGGTTTGATTTAGTGCGATTTAAACTGGGGTTATGAGCACGGCAAAATTAACCTGCGTTAGTCCACCATATGTTGAAGCATGTATTATTTTGCTTGTTATTTGAGGTAGACGAATAAAATACTTTCGAAAGATAGGTCGATGGTCACGATAGGTACGACTCCGTGATGTTCTGTTAGTTGCTCATAGTCATGGTCTTCAAACATAAATAAATTAAGTTCTACATCAATTGAACTGGGTTTGAGATATTTGTCTTTTTCCACATCGGAATCAACATAGTTCCAGTACGGAAGGCCACAGATAACAAGGCGGGCAGGAGTTTGTGGCCTCTGCAAAGGTGACATTCATCACAGACGTGCTTACTTACACTCGTCATACTCCATGAGGTTTACGCCCAGCTCTTGAATAAACTTTTGTCACTTTTATTCAACCACAAATAGTGCTATTTCTGAAACTTCCGATCCGAAACTTTAAGGCCCGCCACTGCACATAGTCTTGACTATCTGCAGACATTCGACCTGACGAAACATTGTTGACAGTGCAAACAAATTCATCTAACCGGAAACTTACATGAACCTGTTCGGAATAGTGTTAAGCTCCGTTGATTTGGAGCCTTTTATTGAAAGAAAATGAAACATTACAAGTGCCCTTTTGTCAGCGGTATTCGAGTTGTTGTGTCTACAAATAGACCAGGTTTATAAGAAACATATCAGATGATTAAACTGGGTATGAACAATTTGAATCAAAGTAAATCAGTTTGAATCAAAAGTTATGCAACATTTGGAAGCATTCATAACATAAAACAACACATTTCTCCTGTAAAATATTTCTGAACTAACGCCCCGAAAACAGATTGCATTTGCACATGGCTGGCATTAAGCAATAATTAATATGCATGCATAATTTCTCACAACCATTCAAATTCGTCGCACATAAACAATTAAGATAATATGTGTTACGTCGACAATGTGGATACTCGTGCGATGACTTATGGATTGTATGTTCCATTAGTACAATGAAACAACTTTGCGTAAGGTGTCCCTCAGGCGGCAAACGGATTCAAATGGTCCGTAAATTGTATACATATATCATGAAAGCATTTACATAACCTGCGGGAAAAACACAGATAGTATGGTATTCAACTATGGTTAAAGAGTGTTAGATTTAATGAAGACAAGCACAATCGCTTGAAAGTTGTAGTTTGTTTTAAAATGTATTGTGAAAATTCCATTATTATTATACAATGTTGTTGAAAAATTAAACATCAAACGTGTATTGAAATGATGTAATATTAAAACGTACTTCCGTTGAGTTTTTTTACATCTGTAAAAAACCTTACTTTTGTAGTAATAATAACTTTTGATAATACTAACTTAAACCCATAACCCAAAAAATAAAATCGCCAATCCGTCTACTCAAGACCAATGGTCTTGTGATTTCTTCTCGATCAATTTAGGATTTGTAGGTAACCAAACTAGTTTGTCATACTGAGCGGTTCCGTCTTCATATACAATTTTTACGATTTGGAAACGGAATAAAACAAACTAACCTACTCGACGACAACTCTACGACCTTTAGACTACAAGCAGGTAGCAGTTTTCTGGGTTAGTGTTGGTTCTTCTCCGAATTGCTTCTGTTGAATTGCTTTTTGAATTCAACATAGACAAACCAGAAAAAGAAAAAGCCCACTCCATTTAAATCAGTGATCGGTAGATCGTTGATATCGCTAGCTCAAGTTGATATTTCATGGAGGGTTCGGCTAATTAAACCAAATGTATTTTTTACAGATGTGTTAATGAAATTATAAAAACTAATTAGTACACACGGGAAACTTCTTTGCATCTGCGCTACGTGTCATTTGTATAAGGCAACTAACATTCCTGGATGCTGTCAACAAATGTAGCCACATTACTTTAAAAGAATGACGAATTATTCACGAGCAATATTTGGTTTGCTGACTTTGAATAAAACAATGATTTCGTTTTTTTTTGTAATTTTTGACCATGTACGGTTGCTTTTTAATATAATTACTACCTTTACCATATTTCAAATACGATTTAAATTTCTTTGAGTTTGTGATGCGACATTCATTAAAAGGGTGATAATGATATTACTTACCCCGTTCTGATAAGACCATTGACGACGAGCCATTGAAAGTAATAAAAAAAACAAAAAATATCCGAAACAATTATTAAGAATTTGTGTGCGGGAAATTGATTTTTGCAATACATACCGTTCTAGAATTGACATCGGCCTTCAATTTTCCGGCTACCAATTTAATGACGTCTTCATTACCATGCTTCGCTGCCCAGTGAAGTGCCGTCTGTGCAATAATTAAAAAAAAGTTATTAGAAATTTACAACATAAAAATCGTATCTAGAAATGGTGCTAAAATAGTCTCCAAAAATAAATAAATTAAAATAAACCAAAATTTGAGACAAAAGATTCTTATAAAAATTGAAACATTTAAATTTTTTACTTCTTAATATTATGCCATTAGCAAGATAAGTTATTTAATGTAACTAAAGTGACACATTTATTTTTTAAAAATGATTCAACATTTTATGCGGCGACAAGAGTAAATGTGTACTAAGAAGACCACCATGTAAAGTGCTCTGATCAGTCGGTTAAGAAAATAAAATTTGTGTACATTTATCAATAAACTTATAAAAGATTTGATTTGGCACATATTTATTTCTACAGATGTGTCGTGCAGTCGTCCACCCCAGAACATCATAAATCCATCAAAACTAAATGCATGTTGCTAAACAAGAAAATACAGCTACAGAAACACGAGATCAAGGATAGTGTTATATCGACAGCTGAATCTATTCGATTTCCGCAACCAAATTCTAAACTTCTTCGAAAAAATCTTCAGACACGAATAAAAAACACCTTATTGTTAACGACCATCTAACGTTTTGGCGCAGATGCATTTGAATGAGCGATATAAATTATCGTTAATACCGAGCAAATTGTTGCAAAGGAGAGCTGTTACTGCAATGTAAAAGCTATCAGCAATTTACAACAAAACACAGCATAGCTGTTTTTTGTGGTCAACGCACTGTTTTGCGCTCCATATGAACTGAATTTGAAATGTAATTACCGTGGACAAGTTAAATAGTCATAACTTAAATCAGGGTAAGATTGACACACTTATTTATTAATATTTATTGAGCGTTTTTGGAACATTTAATATATAAGATAATTTTTGCAAATGCTCTATAGTTACATCCCCGCATGAAAAAGTCGGTGTCAAGTCGCACAATCTGGCCAATTGACATCACCAAAATTATACGCCCATTAAAGTTCTCGCGCAGTAGATCGAAAATCGCTCGTGCTGTGTGGCTTGTTGCCCCGTCTTACTGAAACCACATATCTTCTAAGTCCATATCTTCAATTGCAGTTAAATAAAAATTGTTATCATTTGGCGGTATCGCTCCAGTCACCTTTTCCGGATGTAACGGCATCTCTTCAATCGATTGAGGGTTTCAGTGCTCCAGTTGCAGTGATTATGCTTCTTTACGTAGCTGTCAAGCGAAAAATTTCGCGTTTTCGCATCCCCACTTTTGTAATAAGTTTTAATCATTTTAACGAGTTTTCCTATTGTTAAGCGATTCATTTCAGGCAAATGGATGACTCTATGTATGATGAAACAGAGGAGGAATATAATATATACAACGAAATACCAAGCATGGCGCCTACAGATTTCAATTGTGCTTTTAGACTTTCTTTCACATCCTGCATCAGCTGGTTGACGATCATCCGAGCCCACGGTTTACGAGAACTCGTTATTCATCTTTGATCATCGATCTACGGTTAGCCTGGATTAACAGACTAAACCGAAGCTGCACACTGCCTTGGCTGGCCACCAAGGCAACGGAAGGTTGCCTTCTTTTTAGCAAAGCCTTCTGGCGGCGCAAGGAATGGTCTTTTCATTGTCAACCGCATCATCTGATTTCGGGTTTGGATGGTAACAAGAAAAAGGGGATGTTAGGAAAACTTTGCAATTGAAATTGAACTTACACGATACGACGGCGCCACCGTGCGACAGTAGCGGAGACTTGCGCCACAGGCTGCTGTGTCGAGGCTCGTGTGAATCACATGCGGTTCGTAAGGAGAACGATTAACGAGCCCAAAGCAACGTTGGTGGTAGAGCTGCTGGGTTTGTGGAGAATCTTAGATTTTTTTTTATCCACAAGATTGCATGGTCAGCATCGTAAGTCTTGAAGATATTTATACAGCAGAGCCAAATGATAGCAACACGCTATCCATATAAGCATTTTAAGACCAAAGACACCAAGCACCAAGAAGTTTTGTTTCAATAAATGTATCACATTTTTTATGTTCATGATCAGTCTTTAGAACAAGTTATACAAGGTCAAATTGTGAAATTTTTCCGTTCACAATCAAAATGATGAAAACTTTATTTGAAGTGGAAACGAATTGCAATAATGCTCGTACCGTACGAAAATTTAAACGCACTACCTACGCATTTCACGAACCACTTTATTCTTCATTCAGTAAACATCCATTTGAACAATTTATTCAAACATGGTTTAACAGTCATGGTTATTTCAATCTTTAAAATGTATTTTCGGTTTTTATGTTTGCTAGTTTTCTAATCTTTAAAGATGGTAGAAAGAACATAGAATTCAACATTTTTTTTAAAATAAAATTGAGTAGAAAAGGTTCAACAATAATCATCTTATTTTTTATATACCAACCGAACTATCGACTAAAATCGGATTTGATTGAGAAGTATTTCCACTAAGATGACAATTTCCACTGGCCAAATTCCATGTAGTACTTTATAGAAGCAATTGTGGTTAACAGACTTTTCAGTGTTGGATATGCCTGTATAACTTTAATAATGGCAAATTAAATAACAATATAAATCGATTCACATCGAGTCATAGTCGCAATTTAACGGAACACTTTATAAGAACTTGCTTAACTTGCTTTACTTAATAAGAACTTGCTAACAGTGTTTGCAATGAAAATTCATAACAAATAAAATATAGAAGTGAAACACTCTAAAATTATACTAACTGCTGTATGCTTTCCTTATTCGAAAGATATATTTTCCTCATTTGGATTGCATTCTTTGTGCAACCTCAATGATGCTGGACGACGTGTGGCAGAACCTTTAAACATAGTATTCATTAAGATATTTGATCCTGTTGAGTCACACCGCCGCAAGTGATATTTCAGACGCTTATTTAAGCACTTTACTGAAGACGGAACAACGATCGAAATGTTATTGTTTACCCCTCGCCGATGACCCGCATCCATCTCGTGAATTTTATCTTTGAACTTGCTTTTGCGTATCAGTCGATTGTAGAAAAAAAAATCTGAGAAGATGCTTTCAATCCATAGCTAAGGGGCTTAAACCAGAATTGATCGTGAGGGTAAAAGCGTTGCGGTTATTTATTTATTTTTTTCTGCAACCGGACAGCGTTTAAAATACTTTCAATTTATATAACTTGTGGATACGTGTATGTGGTAAACGTTCCGAAATCACAAGTTTGGTTTCGGATTGGGAAAACGCGTTACGAAAAGATTGAATCTCCACGGAGGCAGATGCTTACGATGATCGCGACATTTCTCGAAGAATTCTGAAAATATTTCTTTTGTGGTTTGCTTACATTAGCGTCCGTCGAAGAGCTATTCGAGCACTCAGACTTTTCGATTTGCGTATGTTTCTTCAACTCCTTTCGTAGTGGAAAGAAAAGCAAGAATGTTACTGAGATTTTGGAAGTCAGCACAAAAGAATGCGTTACACATACTAAGTGACACAAGTAACAAAGCTTTTTCAACGAAGAACAAGAAATTACTTTCTTGGCTTTGGTGTTTTGTTTCCATCATCAAAAATTCTATCAAAAGTTCTCAAATGTTGGAGCGTATATTTTTATATGATTTTTTTTTACCTTATAAACTGATAAGTTTACATTACTATCAGTAATCAAAATTAATTAGTTTCGATTCCCGATATCAGCGTGACATGAGGGTTGACGTGGGGCCAACAAAAAAACACACCACCGTTACAGAAAGCATCAGAAAATCACATTGTCTCTGGTGCAGGCCAAGATCGCTCGGCGGTTGTAGGAGGGGATAAAAAGAAAAAAGGGACAAACAAACTTTCGCAATATTATTTTAACATAAAATTGACATTTAGAGTGTGCATCTATTGGATGCGTACAACAACGTTGAGAACATACATCCACATCCAATCGTGTCTTGCTGTCTTTTTATAGTTTGCAAACTTGTCACTCAAAAGGTGAGAAGTATTTATAGACGAAAGAAATATACAAAATGTGTACTGTAGAGAGCAGAGGAGAAATAAAGAAAGGAAGTACACCATATAGATAGAATGAAATAAAAAGAGACAGAAAGAGAGTAAGAAAGAGAGTGAGATAAAGAGGGAGAGAAATGCAACATGAAAAGACAAAACGGAAGTATAGCGAGAAAATGAGGAATGCAAACAAGCAAGGTCGGAATTATGCTTCCATTTTATCAAAATTTGTATCTACAAGCAATTTATTATCAGCGCCGTTTAAAAGATCCGGTGCGCGATGTGGCCAAATGCGCTGTCGAAAAAAAAATCACAAACTCCTTTTAGAGTCTACAGTAAGGAAACAATAAGTTTAGGTCAGGTCGATTAAGCTCAACATTTGGACACGTTTGCAAGGCTACAGTACAATGCGTATGTATCCTCTCGGTACGCAAACTGACGGTTACACTGGATCAATATATCCTTTAGTGAGCCATTTCAAAATTTAGTACAAAAATGTTTGTGGTTCGCCACGTTTGCTGGTCCGTGTAAAGGATCTTTTCATCTCTGTTGCGGTACCGACAATCGTTAATGGAACAATGATCGTAGAGCACCACTGCAGCCTGAGCTACTTCACATAAAAGATGCACCGCATTGGCTTGGCCGTGCAAGATGCCAGACCGACTGCAGACTGTTGATATGGATCTGCGAATCGTAATAAGGATCGTTTTTCTGTGGCTTGCTCTCTCATGTATTCTTCCCGGTTTGCACAGTAAACAGCTTGTTCGATGATAGTTTTATAGCATAAAAATGAAAACAAATAAACTAAATACTCACATACTATAAACCACACACGCTCGTTTCCCCACCGTGTGTACCCGGTGTCGTGTTGTTGGTCGGTGCATCGTGCAGTTTCCAGGATGTGTTGCAAAAGTTAAAATGAAGTATTTCGGGTTTTCGTATCAGCCGCATCGTATCAGCAGAATGTAGCCGTTTCGAAAGATGCGTCGAATTTATGATCGGAGCAATCAGAAACGCCGGATCGGTAGCACAAGTTGGATCAGGCGTCATAGAGATGCACATGTGAAAGAGGGAAATGCGGATAATATTTAATAATTTATTTTATCGTAGACGTGCACTGCATCGTATATATTTTTATACATGTTGTTTGCTGAACTGACTTATCTGAACTACTTTTTCTCTGATTGCCTCTTTTTCGCATGGGCATATTTCGCACAATTACTTTCGAGTATATTCATTATCCTATATTAATAATAGCTTTAATATTAACGTTATAATATTACTAATTTATATTACTGCCCACCAAAAGTTCAAGCAGAATCAAACGAAAGCAATATACGATCTACGAGCAGCATAGTGTACAATATAAAAATACATTTGTTAACCCAACTAACAACTTTATTACTCTAGGCCCACGCAAAAAGTAATTGAAAACTGGCGAGGAACAAAACGAAAACCTAAGAAACCATGGCCAATCCCAAATCAGCGCATTGTGAATCCCACTCCTAGCAGTAGATCGATCTTGAAGCGTTCTTGAGAGATGTTTACAATCTCTTCGTGGCTTTGCAGAATGTCTCAATTTTAAAATGATTTTGTCTTCATTGAACGGCAGGTTTACAAACTATGGTGCCAAACGACGCCATGATGATCATGGGAAGCTAAGTCGTGTCTTTTCCGATCGGGAACCATTTGCCATCGCTTAAGCCTTTCAGTTTTCTTTCCGCAGATACGCTTCTATCTCGATGAAAACCAGGCAATTCAACCTCACGATGACAATACACCGCCACCAGGACTAAACGGTTCCTTAATTTAGCATTGTTCGTGCCGGTACGGCTCCCAGAAGAAAATATAGCAAACTCCGGTTGCATGCGTGTGGCACGGATTCCCAACTATCTGCAAGCACTCGACGCAAATCACTGGTTTGCCCTGAGGGCCGAAAGACTGTCCCACGAAGATTTCCAATGGAACTTCTAAATGCAGAGTGCCGTCCCAGCGGCGTACAATCGATATGCTGAGAAGGTGGTCATGTTATGGCCGAGCCGGTTAATTCGTGAACATTAAACAATCGTTGGCATCGTAGGTAGCTTAGTTTCTCCCGGCTGCTGATAATCTGAGGCCAATTTATTTGTGACCTTATTCAAAAACAAATAAGGGGCACGTTTGATTACAAGCCCCTCTTATGTCGTGATATTTGTTGGTGGCACCAGAAAAAGGAACAAACTGCAAAACTGAATTCGCCCTTGGCGTTCTACATGCAAGGTATAGGGAAGATCCAGATTATTAACGTACTGCGAAAAGGTTTTTCGTCGACGACGGCGTACAAGTCTTTTGAACAATTTAATCCCGCGACAATAATGATCATAATCACTGAGGTTTAAAAACGCATTTGCATGGTTGCTGGCATATTTCAGACTATATTCCGAAATATATATAAATATTTAGATAAATATTTTGACCATATTTATATGAGAGATGGGTAAGATTTGCATAAAACTGTCTTGCTTGTAAACAATTCTATATTGAAAGCCATGACCTAAAACCAACGCTGATGTGTGTCTATCAATGCTTACTTTGAAAGACGTTGGAATTCTATGTTAGAAGGCATCGCCACCGCTTTTGCTGCTGTTTCCTATCCTATTCTGGCCACGATGCGTGTTGATTTGGCGTCTCAGATAGCGACCAATTCGATGGCGGCAATTTGTTGCAATCATAATTCTTTAAAAATACGAACACCAGAAAGATGACTGAACAGATTCTCTATCATCGTTCGTGGTCTTGCAGCGTTAGGGTTAAGACTTATGGTGCGTACCGTTTTCCGCACCACGCGGAATATGGCCGTGTTTTTTATCCAACAATCGTTTTTGAATGAATGAAGTAGTTTTTTTCCTTTTTCATTCGTTAGTAATAACGCGTACGCTCCAATAAAGAAAGAGATCAAGAACCAAGGTAAAGGATGATTGAAGATCCGTTACCGCCGTACTGTTAAGATAGCGAACAGACCGACCAGAAAGGCCGAGAGAAAAAAACTGCCGAGGGAGGAAAACATACAAAAACAAGAAATGAGAAAAAACTAGATGGCCGAATAAGAAGAACAAGAGAAAAGCGATTTGAAGCAGAGACAAGATAAACTGATGGTGAGTAAACTGACGGTAAGCAAGGCACAGACCTTGGGGGCTGAAACGCTGATAGCAACTTTCTTCTGCAATAAATTTCAAATTTTAGGCTGGTAGAAAACGGCAGGTGGCGACTAGTAGGTGGCTTGACCCCATGCCACCAGGAGACGGAATGACATTTTTAACTATGTCT
The DNA here is from genome assembly GCF_943735745.2 of Anopheles bellator. Taxonomy (NCBI): domain Eukaryota; kingdom Metazoa; phylum Arthropoda; class Insecta; order Diptera; family Culicidae; genus Anopheles; species Anopheles bellator. The sequence goes on from NC_071285.1 coordinate 31,875,103, forward strand.
CTTTCTGTCTCTTTTCGCTGTCTTGTTCTCCGCTTGAGCTCGTCGCAAAACTTGCAGCGAAGGAAACACGAACGAACGAAAACAAGATTGTTTCAACGAGATACGTCTGCACAACACTACCACCAAATCAACATTGAAACGGGGTAAGCACGTGGAATCAATGTAGGTAGGACGGCGATGGACCATTTCGCGCCACAAGAAAGATATATTCTTCAACTCTTTTATGATTTCTTAAAAACAAAATCAAAAAATTTACAGCCGTCCCTTTCCTTAAGCCCCATTTGCGTGTCACACCATAATTCTCCTCGCCGAGGCACGTATTTGATGCTTTGGGCTATAGGTTTTCTTGTTTGGTTGTCATATTCTTCGTCCGAGGGAGTGAAAAATTATTCCAAGTGAGCCGCGGGAGATTAATTCACAGACATGTTTTAGTTATTTTTAATCGACCGGAGCCGAAGTGACTAAATTGTGGATATCTATAATACGATTAATTAGATGGGATTATAAATTTAGTGTAATTTATACGGATAATCCTGGGCGAAAATGAAGAACACTCCATGGCCAAGTAGCTTAGAGAACAATGTTTGGAAATATCCGTAATATCCGATTCGAATATTGCTCTGCGTAAATTTATCGTACTCATACAATACGGCTCACATCCTGTTATTTTTCGTTAATTGTTCGATAAAATATTAAATAATTTAAAAAACATACACAAAATATTGCAAGGCTTATAACTTTCATTTCATCAAATCAATTAACATAAATGGCTTAGCAATTGCTACGAACAAACTAAACACTAAAGAATGAAATTTTTTGCACCCATTTGTTAAACAACGTAGGAAGAAGTTTGAGAGTTTGGGATTTGAAGTTTTGTAGCTTCATTACGCATCAATTAGCTAATCATAGATCTACGTGCGCGTTCAACGAATGAACATTTCAAATTATATTTGTTGATACAATGAGACAAAAAAACTGCTTCCGTCTGTTCGCTATCATCAAAACCATCATTAATCTTTGGCTGTAATCATCTTAGCAACTATTACTCTAACTGCAATACCCATAATTTGACCATATTATCCTAAATTTAGATGCATTATAGATGACACGACTTGTTAGTATCATAAAGTGCCGAGGAGGATAAAAAATACTTACGCCCTTTTGTAGTTAGTTTTACACGTCGTTAATACGTCCATATAACATTGGGGTGAAAGGAGCATTTCGATCGGTTTCACGTTTCCCCCAGCAGGTATCATTAGAAGGTATCAACATTACAAGGATTATTAGTGACGATTGCCGACGATGCCGTCGGTGAATCGTCAAAAAGTGTTGGGTAGTTTGATGAACAATCCCAAACGGGCAGATCACGACAGTAGGAAAATATAGTTTGATTGTCCACATTAGATAGTATGTGAAATTATAGGTTTGCCAAATTGTGTCATTTCAGAATAACGGAAGTACAGCAGCGAAAGGTAACATCCATCATCGTGCAACAAGGTGATGATTAGGTACAAATATTTGAGAAGCGAGATGGTCATAAAGATTTCACGTGATGACATAGAATCAATTTGGATAATTTTTAGTTTGAAACACGGTACACGAATGCATTTTTTAATATTTTTGAATAATAACCACAATTCAGCGCCAATTTTAGAGTCGTGTCGTTCAAATATTGTTATTCCCAATGTAATGGTTTTCATGTTGTACGATTGGAGGGAAGATTGTTGAAATTTCTCGCCGATTTGTCATTTCCACAGCAGGATTCCGTTGCAGTTACATGTAACAAAAAGAATGAAAAATACACAAAGTGAGTATGAAACTGAGAAATATAAATTCTTGAAACCTACAAACTGCAATGAAGGAATCATATTTGTTAGGGAACATAAAGCTATAATTGCAACTATACAGTGCAAGCAACACATTATGCGACACAAAACAATACACACATTCATTATTTCAAATATTCATCTTATCACAATCGTATCGAATCATAAAAGGAAAAAAACATATATGAAAAGGTACACAAAGGAAAATAGTTTAATTTGCTCAGAGTGTAAAGATGAAGAAGTGCAGAAATAATAGAATGGATGATTCTAAAATAGCAGTATAACCTGGATAATACTCAATATAAATTAGGAATTAATCCAGTAAGAACACATTGATCGACATCTCCTTTGGTGGAGCATCACAAAACCAATGAAAAGCAGCAGTAGCAGTTGCAGGCGCTATCCAATTTGTTCTCCTTAACTCACCGTGCTGGTGTCCTAGAAAGAAAGGAAAATTGAAAACGTAAAAACAACTGTACCACCATTTCAGTCAATTTAGAAAAAATCTTAAATTATGCACTACCAGTATGGTGAGAATGCCGTTATTAGCGTTCGTCGCCAATAAACCTCAAGACAAATCACCTGATTACGTGTTTATGGAACTGTATAAATGGTAATCAGGGTCGAAGCCGGAGTCGGTGTGAGTATTGAGAGGTCAGTTGGACCCCGCATCAGATAAAATGTATACCTTGTCTGTATATAATTTTTATCTTGTCGTAGATCGCGCAGGAATGAAATATGGAGAAATTGATTTAAATTCATATTTTAACGCTTTATTCTTTCAGCACACTAAGTAATAATAAACATTAACACGAAGTTTCGTAGAATGTGTAAATAAAATGCGATTCTTGATTCCCAAAATAAGAATTTTGGTTTTTTTTAATACACATGCATGCAACATGAACACTAGCTTGAATGACATGGTAAGGAACGAATTTTAACAACAAGGAAGATAAAGGTAACAACTCACATACTGGGTTGTTCAAAAAGTTCTGCGGTTCGATAAGCAAAACGCAATTTCATGGTTTGAAATACTAATAAAGTTCAATATAGTCTCCCTGAACATCAACACACTGCCCAATAAGATGCATAGAGCTTCTACTAAATCTCTTTTACTCATTTGACGATTTTTCAATACGATATCCTGTTTTTCCTTACTCTTTCAGCTGTTGCTACGGTTTTTGGACGTTCTTGGAGTGGATGTTTTACTGCATTAATTGAAGGTGACGACTCCTTATACATTTTCGACATTCGTTCAAAAATTTTATTTGCTTTTAAACTTTACAAAAATAAACATTTAAACACTGCACGATACTTTCTCGCCATTGTAAAAAGTACCACGACACGTTGATACTAAATGGCTTATACACCAAGAATGAATTAATAGATTGAAATGACGTTTCACATACGTTTTTTGTCTCAGAGTGTCTCAACATAACAAAAAATAGGTTCGAAGCAACACCATTTATTATTGAGGCTCAACACTTATTAAACAGCCTGGTAGATGACAAATAAAAACCAACGTTCACAAAACCAAACCAACATTTGGAGACAATAGGCCAAAAATTAATGTATTTGGCTGAAATTTATTCTTTGTAAATTATAATATCGAATCATGTTAGCATGGCTGATAAAGCATTTAATTTGACTAGAAATAACTTCATCGCCAATTCACCCCCCTGATTAAGATTGTACGGAAATAGCGGGCCAATCGAATCTCGTATAAAGTCAGTGGCTGCGTGCCTTAGCAAAGCTATGCATGTGTGTTTGTGTTTTAGGGTCCTGTATTTGGGTACGGTATGCGTGTTTTTATTAGAGGTCCAATGTGTCGATGGATCGTTTGTGTGGTCAACAGTGCGACAACAAATCATTACTGCGGCGACACCGTGGGTCTGGGTTTCATTGGCCAGTTCGTTCTTTATATGGCGGGCACTTCCAGTATAATACGCTCTTCTGTGGCTTCGAACAACGATGTTTATGTTTTATTTACATGAGCAACCACAATAAAAAATTCAAATTTTCTTTAGCGTCTTTTCATATTTATGAAGCCACAGCCACAAGAGAGTGCCAATGATTAAGCAAGTGACTGGTCCCGGTGCTAGTTAAGCACTAAAAATATTGTCAAGTCTCAGGAGTGTCTGAATTGAATCTATCGTAGGTACACCAGATAAACAGTTGTACGGTAGTAAATGTTATCTACTTTTCGAATACTTAAGGAAACTCTTTAAAGGTATTATGTCACGACGCAAGCCAAGTGATGTTACAGTTGATTGTTATATTGAAAAAAAAAATCAGCTGTCACCGGTTTTACTGTTATATGGTGCCATGAGAAAAGGTTACCACATTATTATGCATGATTTATGGATGGTGCGTACAACTTTTCTATTAATAAAAAGTCGAGAGCGAGAAAGCCCCAAAGTGCCAATTCATGCATATTTGATTAATGTCAACCTTCTCATAAAGAAACCGGCCATGGCTACGATTCAGTCGCGGTGGACATTCTGATTATTCTAATTAATTCTGCGATTTTACGGCGAGCTATGGTGCATACTTATATGCTACAAGCGAAACTAGAAAATCTGTTACAGATTGAATTCTTCAAATATGATTTATCCATGCTTTCTTGATATCCTTCTGTAGCGGTTTGATAACAAATGGGGTAGCGACATAACATGTTGGGGCTTTCCGCACTTTGTTCTACGGTGTTACGTGCGTGAACACCTCGTTAGCATCTTCAAGGAGGATGTGAACGAGTGTTCTGGCAACTTTAATATGACAGGCATACGCGACGTAGTTCGCGTGATCTGCCAAACTTAAAATTTGGGAAGCATCTCCACCCGTGCTTTTATTCAATGTTATCGGCATCAAATTCATAATTACTTACTTCCTCGCATACAATGCTTCAGCAATTATTGAATTTGATGATATCTAACGAATTTGGCGAGCTTCCACTACGTGTTGCGAAAGGTATCGCGGAATCGTTGAAGCACAGTTGAAGTTTTTTTGAGTATCTGAGGTTTATGGGTATACACGAAATAGTATACGTACATGAATGTGGGCAATGATTTTGGACGGCGTCCAAGCGGGAAAAGTCGTTCAATGCACAGTAAGAGAACGTATGAAACAAGAACTAGTCGATGCAATCAAGAGATTGTGCACAGAGCCCAAACATTTGGAGCCGCGTCGGCCTGTGTGGTAAAAAATGCATCAAATTTGAAGTGGCTCAGATTTGACGTCTCTTTTCAGAGGTTTGAAAGTCTCTAAATGGAGTCTTTAAAGGGACACCAAACCATAAGAAATTTAAGGAAATTTAGTTGCATGCACAGCAAAACATATTTGACAGATAACTTTTGAAACAGTGTGTTAATTTTTGCAATGGACAATGGTCCAAGATAATTCAAACTACGCGCAACTGTTGCCAACATAATCTGTTTGGTCACATTGATTGTTAGCTTATAGCTTTTGGTTCTTAAAATTATGCTTCGTCAAAACTATTTTGTTTTTTCCCCACACCCTTGAATGAAAGATTGTCTAACACGGACATTATATTACATTCTCGCTTCGTGGATGTGCCTGAATTATCTCAGATAAAAATGTGTTTATGCACAATCTACGCGTAAGATAACTGAAAAACATTTTGTCTTAATTATCTACACTTTGTATGAATTAATTGTTTCATTGTTTAGTGCAAACGAATCCAAATTGCTGCATATTAAATATTATTCATGAAGGTTTCGGACTATTTTCACAAGGCGCGCGCAGTGCTCCGAAAGTAGAATAGTGGAAGGAAGACACGAACTTCACAAAATACATTCGTGCTAAAAGAAGTGGTGCGAACGGTTCAGCACAGTTTATAAATATTTCATTTTGCCGCCACTATTTTATAAATAAATGTGCACATAATTTTTTGGCGCTTCATTAAAAATTATAATCTTTTGAAAGTAAATGCTAATGTTTTCCTTAAGGTAGAAAAGGGAGAGATAGAACTATTTATGCTGTTTGCAAGTGAAAGTGATCGATTTTCTCTTTGACACTACTCTGATTATACTATCATCACCCCAATTGCAATGTATAAACGTAAAACGTATCATGCGGAAGTTTTTTTTAAACAATTTCTCAAACATTTACGCCATACATCGTTGTCATCATTGACTTACCAGGGCGTATCGTCGTTGACTTATGTTTATCGGAAGTCACGAACAGTGGTAAGATGATTACATCATTTTACTAGTAATCAAAATAATGATAACATACTGATGAATGACGATAATTCGATGCCTTCAGATAATAAACAGTTGTGTACGGTATCCAACGTTTTCGTCCTATCCGTAAAGTAGAAGTGATGAAGATTGTTGTGTGTTGTCGCTCTTAAAGTGCAGCCATATCTTACAAAAAAAACTGAAGCGTGTGGCGGCGGTAGATCAGTGCAATTCGTTTTGATGTTTAATCAATTTTGACTTAAACAAACTTGCTTCGCGTTGATGGCGTTTTTTCATCATCCAAAAGTGCTCCGCATGATGGTGCGCTTCTTTCATCATCCCAAAATGAGTCTTATGATGAAATCATAATGGAAATGAAAGGCACTCGACATACCAAATGATCAGCTTGTGATAAAGGTGTGATTGAAAAGAAAATAAAAATTAGTTGAAAATTGATGACTACTGATAATGTTTCCGGCTACTTTGTTATTAAGTTGAGATGCCGAAGGCTAATTTTTTGAACATGTTAATGACAAAATGCATGACGCTGTTGTATGTAACATTTAGAACGCAATCGCCAGTATGTTCGATGTTCGATAATACAAATTGTAATCACAGAAGTTTACTTACATATTAATGAATAATGTAATGTAATGTAATGTAATGTAATGTAAATGTAATCAGTAAACACAAATTCGAAGGACATGCTCCAAACATCGTACAGCACTCCAGTTTGAATCTACAAATTGCGAAACTGCACTTACAAGATGAGGAATTTAAAAAAAAAAGTACATCTTACAAATAGTACCCTTTCCACTAAGATGCAAAGAACACCAGTTTGCACATTTAAGTCCGAAAACAACTGTAATAAAATAGTTAACATATATGGATATGTGATTGAGAGAAATCAACCAGAAAATGGACCATAAGAAACAGTCCACTAGTGGCGAACGATGGAGAACCAAGGCGGGATCTTGATGGATCATAGCTTTTGCTTTTAATATGAACCTCTGAACGTCTCAGTTCAGAATGTAGAATACATGTAGCATTCCAGGTATTTGACATTCATAAAGTATCACACAAATTGCAAAATTTTTTAATCGTCTTGATATTGTTCAGGGTGAATGCTTCATCTAACTGTTCTCCCAAGCCTGATTTCAATCATGAATAGCAATAGCCTTCAAACTCTAAAAGGTCGGCCACCTACCGTTTATATTCTTATGTTTATAAGAAATTATATCCAACGATGAAATAAGCTGATACAATCAAACAAGTTGTTTTACACTCGCTATCATTACGTCACATAATGATTACAACAGATGAAAAGGAAAACTAATTTCAAAAATCATGTTTAACCCACAATTGTTTTTCAAACAATAGTTTGAAACTTCAATCAAAGCCACGCAAAGACTATAAAAGCCCGAAACATTAACAATTGGATTTGGTTTTCACTGTCCCGCACATTCTGCGAGAGCGAGGGTATAGTTGTTTAGCGAACTGGAAACGATTAAGGCAAGTGTGTAATTTTCGCCGCTGAGGTGTCTAGCATTTGAAAGCAGCTTCTATGCAATTTTGTAACTCCAGCACTTTTCGTTAATGCATTCGGCAGATCTTGTCGCCTGACAGTGTCGGGTACTGGAAGCAAGATGTCTTTGTCTTGCGTGTTAGAACGTTCCAAACCTTGCTTGTGAATCGCTCGACCAAACTAAGCTAAAGAACAAGGTTGACGTGAGAAATCTCCGGTACATGACAGTCCGGTAATTTACGATTGTCTCTCATCGAATTCATCTTGGGAAAGTAATTTTTGCAATATATCTTTCTCGGAGCTGACCTGCTGCAGTTCCTGTTACAGTTGCAAATTAGGAATAACAGTCAAGCAACTGAATTCCATGGCCACGCATTAGTGATAGGCTACATGCTGTCGTTTACAATCCTACCATTCGGTGCTGCTTGCTTTTACTCCTCAACGTTATCACAATTCACAATGAATGTATTCATGTAGTGATGGCTTCTTGAACGATTCCCTCTTACGTTTTCAGCTCACATTAGCGGGAGCTTCTTCGTTCGCAATGCCAGCATTAGAACTATACCAAGCTCTACAAGCCCTCTATCTGGCGGATTGTAATAGATTCGTTTAAGGTTGGGCAGCCACTTTGCCGAAGAAATATGTTTTCAAATTGCCGTTCTATTCCAGCAATATTTGAAGAATTGGTCATTTTAATCTTTAAAGACATCCCTCTTCTATATGAAATATTATTTAAACACCATATTAAAAGTAGAATAACTAGAATCAACTTAATAATCTTATGGGAATAATCGACCTAATAATTTTATTGGAATAATCGACATAATAAACTTGTGGGAATTTTTTTCCAATTTATCAATAAATTATGTTGCTACATATAAATGAATAAATACTTATTGTATTTGTCTAACGTATTATCAAGATTGTAAACACATTTAAAAAAAGCCGAGATGAATTTAATCATAACAGATTTTCATATCATTGGGTCTTAAAACAAGATAGCAAATTTGCTATAAATTATGATTATGATTCAGAAGATGGGTGCGGATCGGGAAAATAACGATTTAAGTTTAGATAACAAACAGGAATATTTTTCATCAATAATTAATTATCAGGCCGCACATTATTTCTACAGAAATATTAGAAGTCCAAGGACAAGGAGTATTCCATTTTAAGTTTCGTTCGGTTATCAGTGATTTGAGACACTGGGTTCTGCTTTTAGAAGTACCTTCAAACCGAAAGCGAGTTCCTCAGCATGTCGTTTCCGTAATGCGAACGATGGTTTCCTCTATATAGACATGGGATTGGAGCAAACAGCCACAAAAAGCAAATAAAGGTGTTGTAGGACAGACTCCACATGTGCCGCTCTAAGGTCCACACACAACTCTTGACCCGCATTTTGCAGCCAATGCTGTCGGTGTTTCTTCATTATGGAAGTGTTTTCCACTTTGTGGCGCGTATATCAGTGCCGCTATGAAACATAGTCCTTATATTTAAATTAGTTTAAAAAAGTGGTGTAATGATTCATCATAAATCACAGAACTAACGAGGCCGAAGCTATTAATCAGATTCGAGAAGCTGATAATGCCGATCGTTCGTGAGATGTAGTCGATGTTTTATTACTGAAATGCAGCCATATTTTAACTAAATAGGACTTTACTAAAATAAAAATTTTAATTTTGTTGAAGAGATAATTTGGTCATCAATGATGAGAAGGAAGCGAATTCTTGACATAATTAAAAATATAATAACAAGTCACACATTCAACATACATTGGCCATATTTCGTTGAAGCATCCGTGACAAACTTCTACAAAATCTACTACACAGTCATTTCCACTTTTCGAACCATAAAAATGAATTTATATGCTATGCACCTAATATGTTTAACACCCCCTTCAAGAAATATTATAACCTCCTGTAGTTCTAGTTCGGCGAACAAAGGGAATACTGTTGCTAACGAAGAGAAACACTGGCGATATAATAGCGGCATTGGAGAAAAGGGATTCAACAAGTATAAAAATCAATGCACACCGTTTCTTGTTCGACTTTTATAACACGCTGTGAGAAGAAAGTTCGACAACAAGCAAATGCACTCAAGATGCTAAATTCAAGGAATGTTGTTATTTGCATCGCGAATCCTTCCCGGGCAGCTGTGTCCAGCACATACAATCTTTTCTCATTGCAACAAAACGAAATAATGCATGGTCGTTTCGACACCGATGTACAAGAGTAGGGTAACAAAAATAAAACTAACGGCTAGCCGTTAACATTTGCTTGCCGTTTGGTCAAGATGCTTGTACTTAAGCAATTACCGGGGAAGACTACTAGCGTAGTCTACTGTTGGGTTTACTTTCTATTAATAAATATTTGTGAAGTTTGTTTTATTTAATGTTTTGTTCAAGTTTTATAGCAGTTAATAATAGTTAACAACAATAACTCTTCACTGCCTATTATAATACAGTTGAATATTGTCTGTTTTGCTTTGTTTTGTAGAACAGACTACATCAAAAAGCAAACTAACTTGGCAAGCGGTTTTTGGCCTAAATGCCGTTTTTCGTTTTACATTAAATTCTTCCTAAGATACGCTTACGATAAAAATTGATTTGTTGTGGTTTTGGTGTTTTAAACCTTGGTGATTTGTAATCATTTCATAATTTTATTTCATTATTTGTTGTGATATAAAATAAAATTTAAGAGTTGTGAAGGATATACGACTTCAACCATTACTTATGAATAACCATCGGACACATCGGCTCGTTGGATATTTTACATCTTATAAAATGCTACGAAATTTCTAAAGCCTTTAAGTCAGACGTTCCAGATTATTTTCGTTTACGCAGTATGTTGTAATACATACTAGCGAACGTACGGAAAGGTTGCCTTCATCAGCGCTTCTTATACGTCATTAAATGTTCATTGCGTCCTGCGCTCAAAACCGGAATGGTAATGCTGCTATTTCAAGCCGCCGACGTGCGAAAGGATACATTTCGATACATGCCCTGGAAAGAGGTTACTCAACTTGGCCGAGTATTGAGTTTGTTCGTTTCGCTCACTTGCGCTCTAACGGTCAGCAGCTGCTCTATAGTGAACGATGATAGGCGCATTGATGAGTGATGCCTGTACTATATGATGCATCGGCAACAGAACTACAAAGAACATGAGGCGGGCAATAATAAGTAGAGAAGCACTGGAGTGTTTTAAAAGCCATGTACATTTTTTAAAACACAATTTTTCTGCATATTATTCAAATGATTTAACATCATTTTTGTAGCCATGTTTCACATTAGGCTATGTAAATTATGTGGCAAGGGTTCCTCAGGCAAAGTCGTATCGCGAGAAAAAGCGCGTAAAACGCAGTAGCGACGAGGTGGTCGCGCCTCGGGGTTCGCGTTTTTATCTAGGGACGAGACGCAATAGTAGGATGGGATCTAGACCCTCAAAAATGTAAAACTAAGCGTGGTTTTGCTACACAGCTGAGCAAAAAATCTGTTGTAGGCATATAAAACAATTGCATTCGCGAGCATATTAACGGAAGCAGAATTGAAACGTGTAGAAATGGGTCTAAAGCGCAGACAGTAGACGTTTACTCAACTGCAGACGCGCCGGAATCCGATCGAATGCGTTTATGATAGGGGTATATCGACGTTCATAGAAAAACTGCATGCAATTTTCCTTCAGAGCTCAGAAACGCAAAAATGATGTACTCTGTTTGCTGCTGTGCAGTTACCCTTCGAACGTTGTATACAATTGGTTTCCGTTGAATGCGTATAGCTATGTTTTGCGAAAAACATAAGACCTTTCACGCCGAAGGGCAATAGCTGTATTTGGTTTAAACATGGCACGAATAAACTTAATGGTATGTAGTTGGAACAACGCATATAACTTTAGAAGTAATGCTTAAAATTAATAGACTTGTAAACAGGTGACCCATGAAGTCAAAATTTGTTGCGATCTCATACTTAACATCTTCTAGTTTGTTTTAATAAGTTGTTGATCGACTGCTTACAACAACCTACTAATCCTAAAATTAATTTTACTTTTTACATTTTCATAAAATTGGTTAAACGAATTTATATTGAAGTAAAAACCTGTAATTTCCATTTTTATTTCATCAATTTTTATCGTTGAAATATAAATAATAAGTTGTTAGGAATACATTCTTGCAGAGGAACTTACAAACCTTCACATAATTATATCTACAGCAACGTCATTTCTATGATAACAGATTTCGTTGGTTAGATTGTTATATTTGTTATTAAGACATTTTTCGATCTAGTCTGCAGGAATAATAGTTATCTAAAATGAAATGCAAATCAGCTATTGTTGATAAAATGTGTTGGATCACGAATTGTGAATCGTGGAGAAGTAGAATGTTAAATAATTTCACAGAAGAAAGTTATGTTTGTTTAGTTTGGCTAACAGGTAACTTGCCGAAACCTCTTATTAAAAATTAATTTTGAATCTTAGTTAAATTGTTACACTGAGTTGTTATTCTTAGTTTGATACACTTAAATTGAAATGTTTTTTCCTCAGATAGAAACACGTTAGTTCGCTACGTCATTAATTTTGTAATACTGCTGACTGTCGATGATGTGATATCGCAGGTCAGCATAGGTTACTGTAGGATACATGCCATGAAATAGGTGAGAACTTCGTACTTCGTGGGCGCCTTTGCCCTTAGTGTTTCATGCATAACAGGTAAGTCGTCTTGCATGATTGTGACAGAATGATAAGCAGAACTGCCGAACAAGCATTGACCCACAGATCATTCTGCCGCGTCGGAACCACATTTCAGCAAGATTTTGTTTAGCTGCAAATCAACATGGCCTAATCTTCCATCAATGTGCACGATTCTCAATGAACAGTCTATTTAACAGGTGAACGTTTTCCGCATTACAGCAAAACTATGAAAATAAATCGGTTTGATCATCGTTATGCTTCATATTTAACCAACTTGGATACTTTTTCAACTGTGCTATCAATGATACAGATGATAAGTAAGACACGATGAGAAATGTCACCAGCAAACATATTTAATTTGAAATGCCATACCCATATCAATACTTGAGAAAACACTTTTCCAATTTCATTTAATTTTAAATCGAGTGGAGTTCATTAGTCATAAATATACAGTTATCATAAAAACCAATGGATTAACTACGTAATAATTTATATTACACTAAAGAATGCTTAATTCAATGTAGCTCTGCCACAAGAAGTTTACAATCGGAAAAGTCAACATGAAAATACATAGCTACACAAGCTAATGACATTTTATTCTAATGCGTTTTAAACTAACCGTCAGGTTGGCAAGAAATTTTTTATTTTTTATTTATTGATTAATTAATTGAAATTATTGACTTGAAATTATTGTTTAATTATGAAGACGACGAAGAAATAATTTAAACAGTCAATAAATTTAATGATATCAAAACTGTTCGTTGTAGTAAGTGTGGAATATGAAAATTCTCTATGAACTAACGAATGAACTAGGAACCAACACTGAATGAATGAATGCGAACATTTCATAAAAGAATTTTCAACTTTTACAATAATTTCAAATAGGCATTTTTGTTTCCTATCTCCGTGTTTCACCTTCGTATCCCTTTGCTCGAAAAATACAATTCCCATCGGAGAATAATTTGGCTTTTGTATGGAAAGCTTTTTCCGCACCAAACATTTTCATTATCAAATGAAGCGAATACCACAGTTATGTCCATAAATATCTGAAACTTTTTGCCGAACACTGGTCACGTTTCCTACATACTTACACTGCAATGCAAAGCAGAGATCGACTAAATTTTGCACGGATGGCTTTAGTTACATATACGAACACACAAATACTGACATAAGGAGACAGGACGCTTTAATTAACGCACCCTGATCTCTCAAATCTAGCAGGAAGGGAAATTCATTCATCCTTGTAACAGAGGTAGCATGTAGGAATGGGTCAGAAGGTAGCGGCTAACACTTTTTTGACCATTGGTCACCCGGGAGTAGTTGAAGCGAAACTCATTCTCCACTAACGTTTGCCAGCGTCCTTTGGCAACTGAAGAGTCCCGCTACAAAACCAACCTTCAACCAACATTCTATCTCCTTTCTTTACACTATCAGATGAGAGCGTTTGAGTTCAGTAAAATTTTACAGGATTGTATTTGAAAGCAATGGATGACATATGCGCAACCGTAATACATTCTTCGTGGAGTTCAAGAGTTGATAACTTTTTAAAATTTACAACTATTAATCTCTACGGATAATCAAAATTTATGGCTCAACCGAGCGATAAAACTTTTTTCCTGCACCATTTTCTACCCTTTCATAAAACCAGAAAAACTTTATATCTGGTGAAAATATGTACCGAAAATATGTAAATATGTTTTTGGAATTGGCTCTTTTCCCATTCTGTATATGTGTGGGTAAAAACTTTGAATATTGCGTCCCGATAACAGAATTGCGTGAAAATTAATAGTATAAAGTAATCAAATAAAATACAAAGTAAACTTTTAATACATTTACAGAAAATATCAATAAACAAAAAAGTACTAAGGTACTAAGGTCATTTCAACAGGTCCACAGGGGATCGAATGACATCAGACATCACTTTGTACGGTTTTATATTATCGATGTACTTTAATTTTTATAATGAACTTGAGTACCACCATTTTATCGATAAAACGTGAAAATTCAAGATTTCCATATCTTATCATTTTATAAAAAAACAAACAGATAATGTTTTTGTGGTCAATTCAATAAGGAACAAACCTTTTTCGTGAATGGTGGATACGTTGAAGGTTGTTTTTTATGTCCGTAGAACGTCGCAGCAGACGAGCGCAACTAAACGTATTACTACGTTTCAACATATGACACCATCCCGTGTTTACGATTTCTCGGAAGAAAGCAGAGACACTCGGCCACACTTATGGTTAAAATTATCATTCCAGAAATTTGCCAACCCTTTCAAGTGTTAGTGTGAAAAACAGGATTTGGCAATTAGCGTCACGTCAACTGATAGTAAAGCTCTACTTGTATTGCAAGCAATACATATTCAAAACGACGGAATAATAAATTCTCAGCAGTACGTAACTGAATTGTAAACGAAGAAGGAAAGCAAATGGTGAACGAGAAATTTCAAACATGTCTTAACTTCAAGCATCTTTAACTGATGAAAAAAATATGAAAATTAATTTATGACAAACCGCGAATGCCATTTTCTATGCGTTTCAACTTGTATTGAGAGAAAGGCGAGTGGGATTGAGTCTGGGCTATGCAAAAGTTCAGCGAAAGAGGTGAATAATTAATTTAATTTATTGGTACACACATGCGGTGGTATGTAAAGAATTTTGTATAAATCTTCATCCTAACACATGGAAAGAAATATGTCCTGTCGCCGAGAGTATGTTAATTAGGAGCATTCGTTGAAATAACCCCTTCAGCGACGGTGAGCTACACAGAAGCTGTCAGCTAGAGAAAGATTCTTTTTTCGATTTCCACAACTCGCTTTGAAAATATGTGTTATTCGTTCTCAGTTTGGTGACCATTTTTTCCACGATAAACTCGTCGGTTGGTAACAGATGGATTATTTGGCATAAAAAATATGTTAACTTTTTTCTACGCTTATGCTACCATTCACGTGATTTCTATCTTCAATAAGTTCCGGAACAACCATACTTGAAACCAGCTAAACTTGACACCAGGGTTAAACCAGCTCAACACATTTGTTACACTATCGACGAATACGGTTTTCATAAACCGTGATACCATCAGGTCGGCAGGTTAGTTAATATATTTTTTGATTATAATATACTTAACACATTTCAACTGCTTTTGATTCACTACTTATTCAGGAACTAATTCAAGTATTATTTTGTTGTTACTTTTTTATTTTTTTTAAATTTTGTTGAGGACAGCATTACGAAAAGAACACTTAAAATCTATGTACTCTGGAAATATCAGAAAACCAATGTACTAAAGAATGCCAAAAATCAAATTAATGAAAGTAGTTTACAATTATTTATGATGTTGTTTTCAAATAATTTTGCAGAATAACGACATGGGTTAGTTAAAGAAACAATAAGGTTTCAATACATCAAACTTAAAATATTTAGATACATTTCTTTTAAATTGTTTGACATGCAGATTTTATGATGCTCATTGTAGAAATAAATTTTCCATAAACTGCAGCATGTGGAAAATGCATTAAGTGACGTTTTTCCATTAAGTGATGATGTAATAAACAAAACCACAATTCAATCGAATTTATTACGTCTTAATGGTGGGGCTTTTATGTAGTTTACGGACGACACTAAAAGAAGCCATCAGTTTTTCACTCCCTTCGCCTTTCAGCAATTAAACTTACGCTTTCCATTCTTTCCTAACACAATGCTGCACCCCACTTACAGGAATTACATATGTGTCAAATAAGTGCATACAAAACAATAAATTTCCTTGTATATCATATTCCACCAACACATTCCAAACGTTACATGCTGAAGACTACAAAGGTGACTTTCTTATTATTTACGATCTGTCTCTCTCTTAGGCAATGTGAACTATGCATTCTTAAACGTTTTCAAAAATAACTTCCTTCGTAAAACACTAACTAGCCATGGGTTCAACAAACGAATAGCTGATAAATTAATCTCTTCTACAATAATCATTGGTGAATTTTTTGGTGAATTGGTGAATATTAATGAAAGTGCTATTGACTATTTCATCATACACACTAACTCACAGAAGTGTTTTTTTTTTAAATTGATTCAAAAAGGTTTAGTTTCCCATAACCTGCGTTTTTACACCCTTCAATATACGATACATTTTTCTCCAAGCAGATACATATTTTGTCGCGAAGTGTTGAATATCTGCGGCGCAATGCACTCCCCAGCCATGCCGAAAAGATTGTTGTACGCCAATCAAATCTTGTCCCTATGGCAGTATAGTTAATCATGTTTAGCGTCGTGTTAGATGGATGTAAATTGTAAGCCCGGATGTTTACATAGGGGCATAAATAACAAAAAAAGAACAGATTGCAAGAAAACCATGTGTGGAGTATGTTTCCAATTAGACAAGAGGAAGATGATAAACTGTACGTAATTAGTAGGAATTTAATGGCTTCGTAGAACCAAAGATATGTGGTGTCTAAAAATATCCTACGTCTGAAAAATAACTAGTCCATAATGGTTAGATACGTTTATAAGAATTCACAGAGACACATTTAGCTGCAGCAACACGTAGCTGAGAAAGTTTCATAACTATAACTAACTAACTAGACGTAGTTTTACTTTACATTAAAGAACAAAATATGATATTTTGAGTCGCAAACGGCAAAGTATGATTTCAAACAGTCTATAAAGATTAGTTCCTGCAAACAATGTGCTACCATTTCACAACAGAAAGAATAGAGCAACATGAAAAGTACTGACGAATTCTGTCGGAGATTCGTTAAAACTAATAAGAGCCAATAGCATCCACATTAGACGGCTTCCAAGGAAATGTATATTTTGGCTTACGGTTTAGGGATTTCTGTTTTCTGTGTTCAAAGGCAACATTGTAGCAATTCTCAACGCAGCAACAGTCGCCACTGGAGAAGCTCGTTCTGATAAACGTATTTATTAACATCCCGATACGTTTTTGCAAGCCTTCTACTACACCACAAAATATATAGAGAAAAGCATTCCAACCAATTTCGAACTGTTTCAACACAGTTTAGCGGATCTTTATAACCGAACCCTTTGCGTTTAACTTTCAACATAATACCGGTTATGCGCAAGTCAATTATCGTTAATAAAGGGAGCGCTTAGACCTATTAAATACGGTATGTTTTACTGTTTGGGTTCGTGGCTCGTCGATGGTACACACTATCATACCATTTAAAGAGAACGGATACTTCTTGGTATACCATTGGGCTACTGAATTGTTGATATATTTTGTTTCCTGTGTTTTGAATAACTTGCAAACAAAACTTTATGTAGTATGTTTTTTAAGCTACGGTTCGACCGTGTATCAGTTGTACTCGCCTTATCTCTTGAGCATAAGAAGCTGACATTGCGTTCATTGAACTTAATAGAAGTCAATGAAAATATTTCTCTGTTCATTCCTACAATTCCGGAAATTCCTAAGATTGTGAAAATGATTAATTTTGCGTCTTGCTTCTAAATGAATCCTCCTGAAATCGTCTAGGGTTTGTAAAAGTCTTTGTGTACTTTTGAATGTCTAATTTTGATTAAATGCTCTTAAGCAATATAATGTCGGTGCAGATCCCCATCAAACCATAGAGGATACACAAATACATTTTTGCCATATTTTATTGAACGTATCACCCAGCCAGGTATCATGATACTGCTCGCTCTGCTACAGGCTGCTCAATAACACCAATAGAGAGGCAAGGTGTTGGCTAACAAGAGCTTTCGCCACACTTCTGTTTTTGTTTCTTAGCCACATTCGCCACAAGAAACACAAAAACAGTAGTTGTGTCCAACACAGAAGGTTGAATGAAGCAATTGCAATGTTAACTAAACAACAATGCAAAGCACTCGACCAATCTTGCCTTTTTCACGCTGTAGTCCGAGGATATTTGGTATTGAATTGAATTTTTCAGCACCACACCTCGTTCATGCTTTATCGGTTCCGACAATATCGGCTAAGGGTGGACAGCTAGTTGGTAGACTTAATTGAAGAAAATCGATTTAGGACTTGTAATTGTTTGTATTTCAATTTGAAGGATATATATCTTTGCCACATGTGTTATTTATTTACGTTTTTTTAGGTTGAACGATGGACCACCCTTTCGCGGCTGCCAGGATTCATCGAGCAGGGTCGCAGTGTTCATAATTATTTTTATACCCTTTCATATGTTGACAGGTCCGGTTTCCGTCAGAGGCTGCGCCTTCGCATTTGGGTTGCGAAGGCAGCATGAACGTGTAGTAGCTACCAAACTGTTCGATAATGCCCTGCAGGACTTGTTTTCAATACGCAATTAATAGCCACGGTGATGCTGCCTCATGCGATCGTGCGTGCATTTTGCTGCGGTGTCGTCGAGCGCCCGGCAAACGCTCTCACTTTGGATTCCAGTGCTCAGCGCTTTTCCGATCAAGTGACCACCAGCGTCTAAGCGAAAAGATAATTTACCGGGTTCTGCTTTGACTGTCAGAAAATCAATTTCACCGGTAGTTAGCTGCCACTTAAAACATGGCTACCGGGAATTGATAAATATGTAAATAATAAATATTTCTTGCATCGCCCTTTCATTTGAAGCTTCAACATTCAGTTTGCCAGAAATGACCCGGAAACAAGAACTTTGCCCGAGCGAGCGAAAGCCTTCTGCGGCAATTTTACAATAAATTCTGACTTTGAGGTGGCCGGAAACAGTTTTTAAATGTTTATCTAATTGAGGAAACGTAATATTTTTGGGATTTCTTCCAGCGAAACCGAAATATTGAACAAAAAAGTTACCGAAAACAAATCACCGATGGAAAAAAAATCAAACACACTGTCGGTAGCTAGTTTGGCGAAATGATGTTTTTCAAGGGTTAAACAGAAAGGAACTGGGACTAAGAACTCTACCGAGCTGTTTGCCATCTCATTTCTCATTTTCATGACGCCCCTCCAACCAAACAGAAGCACTTTTTACTGTGGGATGATATGTTAGAGATATAGAGGCGAAGTTAGAGCAATAAATAATGCTCAATTTATCTAATAAACATAGTCCCAGTTTCTCACGCGCATATCATTCACATTGTTGGACCACCAACATCATCAGCCGTCGGTGCCGGCTTCAACGACCACCTCTTCGTCGTAAACCCATCCGTGAGGCTGAGGTATGACTAAATCTTGGCGCATTCAGAGCATACGATCGTCGGATGTGGAAGACAGTGGTGTAAAATATAAAAAAAAATAACACAGCAAAGCAGAGCAGAGCCCGGGAGAAAGACAGTTTCGGCAGGCCAGAACTGGACGAACCGACGAATACCAAAGTCGAACTGCGTGTTGTGCGGTAATAGGAAGCGTGACAGAGACCACGGGCAAGGAACAGAGAAAACTGAAACTATGAATAATAGGTTTAACAATAGCGGCGGGCTAACTACGACCTACTATGAGACAGAGGAGCAGAACGAAAAGTGAAAAAAACAAACAAACAAGAAAAAAAACCTTCGAATGAATGGACGTCTCACAAGCGTGTGCCGAACACAAACGGCACAAAAAATCTGAAAACGTGGCCCATCTACCCAAGCGCGTTGCAAACGCTATATTTTACTTCAAACATCGCATAAATCATTTCGTGCTCGGTGTTCTTCTCTGCGTAGCCCCAGCCCCAAACGGTGGGTCCTATAAGGCTTTTCGCCTGCAGCTCATCTGTTCTAATTTTTGTTCGCTCATTTATTTTTCTTTAAATTCCTCATCGCCCTCGATCGAGACAGTGTCACTCCTCACGTGACTGTTTTGGGTGTCACAGGTCACGTCATCTTTGCTTACCGAGACAAACGACTGTGTAGTCAGCAAATCAGGGCATGACAGACGATTACTGCAGCTACTGAAATAGTTCGAATGCGCTCGTAAGGTTACCAAAAATGCCCGAAAACCCCTCGGCTTAGAAAGTACCGAAAGCGGTCAGCTATTAAATCATTAACAGCATTTCGCCCGCTTCTAGACACCCAGTGCTGCATCGTACCATACCGTCGACGATGTGAAAGGCGCAACTGCACAGCCAATAATCATCGATCACCGGCCTACCGGTTTGCGGATTGGCTGTGAACAAACAATGCAGCAGTCGGAGTTTGCGAAATTGGATGCACCACCGTGCGGTTTTTGGAGGACTCGTCTAGATTCGTTCCACTCTGGCTTCCCGTTCGCTGCTAACAAAACAGCAGCATTTAAATTTATTATCCGCAATTTACTTCGATTACGAGTACGACCAACCTTTTAATTCGATGCTATCTTTTTCAATTGGAATTTTCGGTAAACGTTTTCAGGGAAGGGAAAAAGAGATTGAAAACATGCGGTTGCACGCAAGACGCATCGGCGTGAGCATAGAATTCCACGGTAGTAGATTGCGGTACGGTCTCTGGCTGGGTGCGGTGGGGCAGCCCATAAACTTTTCCACCACGGTATGTACCGATTCTGAAAATTTATTAATTTATCAATGACCGTTTTCGTAAACATGGGGCGTTCAGCATGAGCCCACTTTGCGGCCGTGTCGACGTACCCTCTACCGCAGGCGAGAGTATGCAACGCGGGACAGTTATTGCACCGTGGGCGAGCTGCTGCTGTGGCTGGTGCCGAATTTAAGAAATACTCGAATGCGAAACGCGCTCATGATCTACATGCGGTATAGCTGGGTACGCGAACGGTGGATGGAATGAAGCTTCCACAGCATATGTGTTGCCGCATTTGGTTGAACCGAAGCGAACAACAATGAAGCCCGAACTTCAGTGTATCTAATTGTTGAGGATTACAGTACCCATCTTAAATAGACTACACTAGTTTCGGTAATCGGTCATATATATTGTGGAATATTTTTAATGGAATTTAATACTCGTATGTCTGTATTATTCAGTTATACCATTATTCAGTCGCACTTCTAAAAATGTTTATGAACACATGCCATTAGAATGCAATTACAAAGTAGCGTATACGAAAACGTTTAGTAACGAAAATATCACTAAAACGACAAATATTTGGGCCAATTGAGTGTTATGCTGTGTTCAGTTGTGGTTTGGACTGCAGCAACTACCCTTCGATGACGATTGTGGAGAGAAATGTACGGATGCTAAGCTGGCACCCGTTGCAGCACTGAATTTCGCTCTGATCATCTAAGACCACACCATACCTGACAGGATGGCCGGCGAAAGGACGATTTGAAACGGAAATGCAGCAACCATTCGTACTAGTTGAAGAGAAGGTAATTTAGTGGTTCGTGCGCTCTGCCACAGCCTATGGCAAAACGGCCCGGGAATGGGGCGAGTTTTGGAATCCGCACAAACCGTGTGTTTGTTTAATCCGTACAGGCGTCCGTAAAAAGCGTCGTGTACCATTCCGCATAGCAACGCTTTAACCACGCTCTTCTCCCGCGCGGCTACGTCATACGCTTTCCCGACGCCGGATCTTAGCCATATCTTTGCAACTCCGTGGGGTTTGAGTACTGTTTAAACTACGCAAGCTGGATGCGTTTGAAGAGCGATCCAACGAAGGAGCGTTGGAGCGAATAACGTTTTATCGCTCCACGGTCAGCATCGCTACCTACCAACAGCAAGGACAAAAAACACCCACGCTGTGGTTTTCGTGATGTTAAGCAATTTTCAATGAAGTTATGCTGTTATTGCAGCCCTCCCCACCCCATTACTCATGATGCTGGCGATTGAACCGCAAGATGCAAACTGGTGCAACTGCGACGAAGCATCGAAGTTTGTGTGCAGTCGATTTCTTTCTCACATATAACATAGACAATTCGCGTATTGATACCCAAAAAGTAGCCACAAGAACACGGCCGGTGCTATAGTTCTGCTTGTTATAGTGGTTTCCTCTATTTTCACCATGCTGAGCTTAGTTTGATTTTTAACCGACTCGCTTATCGGAAGATCAATCCCTTTCGGAATTCCAAAAGCCTTTCGCAATTACTGTCAGTGTGTTCGTTAAGCAGATCAAATTTGCACCACAAGTTTGTTTGCCTGTACACTTGCACAACAACACAAAATCGTCCACGGTTTTCACTGGATTTTTTTTAAATCGCAAATATTGTCTTTTTTAAATACATATTGTGTTATCTGTTACTTTCGTTTAAACTGAACCATAAAAGTATTCACTCAACATTTCTAAGTGTCCAATCGATATGAACAACAACAATAAATAAACCATGAGCGTCCGTCGGTTCAGTAATAGGTTAGACTGCCGTAATGAAAAGTGGGAATGCATTACGTATCTACTATAAAAGGATCAAGCTTCTCCGAAAATAATCTCAGAAAAATAGAATACCTAGCATCCGAAGAAAAATGGCTTCTCCAAAAGATTTGTTAGAGGTTGTCAGACGATTGACACCCCAATATCTTATAACAAGTTTACGGCGTGGTCGAAAAGCTAATTCATTTCCTTCTTCTTCCGATACCATTCTGTCCGTTTCTGCTTCCTTTCATAGTACGCAGGTACGTTTTCTATGGGCATGGTGCCATCACCGTGAAGATAGTGTTTTTTGCTGATACTATACTGCTGTTATGTGTGGTAGTTGTCAATAGCACCCGATTAATCGGCTACAGTGCAACTTTAAGTTGACGGCTACATTCCATCTGGCTGCCACATTGTTAGACAAAAGCGAATGTTTGTAGTTTACCAGAACAAACTAATTATTTAATTTGTCGAATTATGTGTCCTCTGTATGAATATGAAAGAATATCTCTGTTTTCATAACTATTCCATACTTTAAAAGAACAAATAACAAGCAATATTTTTTAAGAAGTTTATGTTTGTATTCTAAGGAATGACAAGTAGATTCCTATAGAAGGAGATAGAGACAAAAAGATAATAAAAAAGAGAAAGCGAGAGAGAGAGAGAGAGAGAGAGAGAAAGAGAGAGAAAGAGAGAGAGAGAGAGAAAGAGAGAGAGAGAGATAGAGAGCGCACTAGAGTTCCTATGCAATATGCAACTTACTGTTGCTTTGGGTATGGAGACAAAACGTTTCAATATGTTTGGAAAATAAGACAAGCTAAACAGACATCGCATCTGCATCCGATATGAAAGTTAGTGAGCACACTCGACCAGATGTCTATATACACCCACTTTTTTGAAACATGTTTCCCCTCAAAAGAAGACCTTTCTTCACGCTACTGGGCAAGTGGTTTGAGCCGTTCTAATGTTCACATAGCAATTCAATAAAAAAAAAGCCAGCGTGTTTCATTTGGACATTTTGCATGTACAAATTGAAACAGCATTTTTCCGATTAGTTATTGGAAGAACAGAGAAACGAGAAACGAAAGAAACATACGCGATACGAAGAGACAAAACCGCTAAGGAGAATGGCGACAGATTTTATATTGATTATCAATGAACTACCTCATATTGTTGCACATTAGATACATTATTCATTGACCGCTTTTTTCTCGAGCTGTAGTTAAGTCGGTTGACACAATGTTAAAGTCCAAACAGACTAACTTCAAACACTCAACACTCACACCCAACAAACACTTTTATGCCTTTTGACTTTAATCGGTTTTTATTTGCATGAAAAATACATTTGTTTCCTTTCATAAATGTTACCAGTCACTATGAAGTAAAATAAACTCTACCAAGGAACATTATTCACGTTTCACGATGGTCGTTATACTTTTTAACAACAGATTTATGCTAACCAATTAGGTTGAACGTTTAATAAGTGAATCTAGGGCGTAGTGTTGGCATAATTTATGTTTCTCATTTCACTGTGAACTGCAAAAAAACAATTACCCCAATTACACATCGGAATATTCTAAGGCGATAAGCACGTTAACCTTAAACCATAGTCATGTGCGTTTTGTTGCATAAATTAAAAGACACACATGCCTCCGTCAGGGCACCACGGTCCTCGGAATCGGAGCAATGAGAAAGGTTTACCTGACAGTGTGCTATTAAAACAAACCACTGAGAAGCCTCTCGAAAAATCCGTTCGCCCGGCATTCGTGGTCCTGATGATCCGCTTCTGCGAAAAGCATCTTTTTGCCACGCGTCTCTGCCTGTTTATGGGCACAACATTAAAAGCGAGCTAAAGACATTTAATAATTTTTGATAATATTCAACATGGTTCGTAATAAACATTACCGCGTGCTCCGAGCAAGGATACTGCCACAACAGTCATCTCCATCATCTCCGTAACGTCACAGGCTCGAATTGCCCTGCACATATTGGACATACTGGAGGGCTGGGTTTCAAGGCGCAAGACATTCGAAACGAAAAGGCTGGCAAAAGATGAATATGAATTTTAATGTACTCATCACAACGCTAGCTGCTAACTATACGCGCCTGCTTAATGGTCTTAAGCACATCGCTTGTTGGCGTCTTACGGGATTTGGTTTCTGGCGTCACCGACAGAAACAGCGGCACCAGCAACAATAGCCATCTTGACAACCTCCTTCTTGTCTTCCACACTCTTCACTCGATGACAACGTCTATTTGTTGTACAAGTGATATGGCAAAACATATGACCCAACGTGTAGGTACGTGGATATTAAAAATGTGTTGTTCGCCTGCCCCTCCGCGCACATTCTGCCTTTCCGTTGCAAAAAGAACGCAAATGCGCAACGAACTGAAGCTTGAAGAATGCGACACGACAACCTCCAATGGCAGGTTCTGCGAGGAAAATTTTAATAAGCGCCACTCGTATATTATAAATACCGAGAAATAACCATATTAACATGACATTCTTCTCGTACGCTAATGTTATGTTTTATAGCAATACGCTCTCTTGCTAGGGACTGTTCCAAATCCAATTTAGCAGGTTGGCCTCGGGTAGAGCCTATGACATTGCTAGGAGTATGAACCATCCTTTGTAACGAACCATTTTAAGTGCGCGAAGGATTTGGTTTTATCCACAGACGGCTTCGCACAGAACCATCGTAAAATCTTTCCTGCCCTGCATGTATTAGCGCCGGGCGAAGCAGCACAACAAAGTGGTTAACAGTCTGTGGTTCATTTTTCGTGCCTCTTAAGTGGACAGAACTTGCTGGTTTGAAATTTCAAGTGTCGCTCTTTCCTTTCCGTTGTTTCGTAATTTTGAAACTGGAAAGAAAGTTACGGACCATTTGCTGTGTTGGTTTGCCTACCATCGAGCTTGTTTAGTTTTTCTTGTAAGAAAATCCTTTTGAATCGCCTTCGTCGAGTCGCTTCACACGAAAATGTATTAACGGCGCCATCCACCTACATCAGCAACTGTAGCCGAAAAGAGGATCTTACGCCCTTCCTAATGCACAGTCTGTTGGCATGAGGGTCATTTTACGTCTATCATAAAGTGTAGAGATTCTTCAAAAAAGGTTTACACAAAAATCCAACATACTGGAAATGACCCAGAGCACTTGAAGCGAGATGGAATTTAAAATGCAAGGCCAAAAATTGACACATGTACGAGTGTAAAGGTGAACATTATGCAATTGGCGTTGCAATACTCTGTTTTGAATTTAATATGTTGAAATGTTCTATGGAAAATTCATTCATTTCAAACTACTTTTCATATAAATACCAGCAACTAGTATCAGCTTTGTGCATTGCAAGTTTAAAATATGCTTTGGTGTCGTTGCTCAATTTCTTTGGAAAAAAGCTGTTCATTAACATATGACACTTTTGAAAAAAGGAAATCACATAAATAACCCATCGTTTGCCACTTCAATGGCAAGCATCGACTCGCAGCATGGCTGTCACTGTGTAAACGAACTTGTGTGCATCGTAGGCCAAGAACCAAAAATGCAGCTTGTCTGGAGTTCTCGGAAAAATAACCAAGAACACAACTCAAAGTGGTTCTCTAATGTCGGGTTGCATGGCATCATCATGCTTGTAAGCAGATGCTCTCAATTGTTGGAACGACATAGAGATGTAACTAGGATCATATTTGTAAGATCCTTCCGTTGATGCTCATAGCTTACAAGCGCCACGAAAGGATGCACAAATATTGTAGGCGTCAAAGAAGTGCTCGAATTTCGGTATTTTGGTGAAATACGATAGGTCCTTGTGTATGTTTAGCTTGCAGAAGGTTCTAGAGCATGGGTTAGGGCAATAACGTCAACTATAATAAGGTCCTTATGCATGTTTCGGGCATACAATATGGCTTTGCATCCTCTTTCTAGCAAATAAAGCATGACAAAACATTACATAAAAAATTGCATTATTCTAGGCATTTCTTATTAGAACCCAAATAAACTACAGCTTGGCGCGTCAATTTTTGGTTACCGGTGATTTTATAAAAACTCTGATTTTGTCGGTGGTCGGTGTCGGACCGTTGTAGTATCTAAAATTCAAACAATTACTATTAAATTAGTCGTAATAATCTGCAAACTAAATGTTTCAAAAATTAAATATACTTCCTTCTATAGTGCCCTCGCTATCTCTCTTTCGCTCTTTTTCTCTTCTATAAATCCAACTCGCCTTCTATCTCCCTCTGTGATAGGCAGATTACAATCCTTTCAACAGCCTTACAGCTAGGGCTCCTTTTTCGCATACAAGAGGGGTAAATTTATTTATGGTTAAATTCAGGCATGTCATAGCAGCATATGGCATTGTTACATTTAAATTAAGTCCATGTGGTATAATATAAACTAAATTAAGCAAAATGTGTATAAATCCCCTTAAGCGCACAAACCAGCTGTTACCACTTGGTACGCACCTGAAACCCATTCCGCGCTGCCCTTTCGCTAGTCGTTGTAGGGAAGGTACTTTATGTACTTTGACACACTTGTATAATCGTATCCGGTTAATTGCTCAAGGGTACATTAAATTCACACGCCCTAGTGCCAAAGTTTTTCAACACGAATTACTGGCCTCTGGTAATGCTTTCACTGTGGAGAATACCATTACTTTAGCTAGGCGTACGAGATTCGTTCCTTTATTGATAAGCTGACGCTTATGGAAACTTTAGCCACGCTGATATGAGACCCACAGAGGATGACTGATAACGTCAGTAATCGGTGAAGGTTTATTTCATAACATCAGTGTGAACTGTACTATCGCTCGTTCCCGCAGCTGATATTGGGTCCAAACACAATTTCTGCTTTAGTTGTACGAAGGTTCTCAACCACGACCAATTGCACCGAGCCCGCAGTTTAAGCCGTTTCAGATGAGTAACCTATTAAAGTTGGGCTTTCTTGGTGGAGGAAAAATGGCACAAGCTATGGCTAGTGGGTTTTTATCAGCAGGTGAGCAAATTTCGACAGATTAAGGTGCAGGAGTATCAGTGCAAGGTTCGTTCGGTTAACGAAATTCTACACGTTACCGTATTGAATTACAGGTCTGACGAGAGGAGAAAACATGACGGCAAGTTTCCATCCATCAGATACAGCCAACATAGCGGCGTTTAAGACATTAGGAGCTGAAACGTATGTGGAAAATTTGCCGGTTGTGAAAAAGTCGGAGATCATATTCGTTTCTGTCAAACCCTCGGTAGTTTCAGGCGTACTGGACACAGTGCGTCCCGCCAGTTCCGGTAAACTATTCATATCGATCGCGATGGGTGTTACGTTGAGTGAACTGGAAAATGTGACTACCTCTAGAGTTTGACCTGACCCACAGACCAATAATGTTCCCCTCCCGCTCCGTGCCTTACAGTCACTGGCATCCGATGCCCGTGTGATTCGTGTTATGCCAAACACCCCAGCGTTGGTTCGCGCTGGAGCCTCCGTTTTTGTTCGAGGATCTGCAGCTACCGAAGATGATTGCCGAGTGACGCAGGATTTGTTTAAGGCCGTGGGTACATGTGAAGAGGTCACGGAAGCAATGATGGATCCCATAACAGCTCTTTCCGGAAGTGGTCCGGCATACGTATTTGTGATGATCGAAGCACTAGCAGACGGGGCAGTGCGCATGGGGTTACCCCGTGATTTGGCTTATCGATTAGCATCACAAACAGTCCTGGGATCAGGCAAGCTAGTCCGCGAGACTGGTCGCCACCCAGGACAGCTGAAGGATGATGTTACCAGCCCAGCCGGGTCAACTGCAGCCGGACTTTGTTATTTAGAACAGAACGGTATAGTAGCTGCCCGCAACGTGGCATAAGAATGTCTTTCAGAACAAAAAATTAATCACATTTCGTCTGTATTTTCCTGCAGCTTTTAGAAATGCTGTTAGTGGAGCAGTAGAATCGGCCACTGTAAGATGTCGTCAAATTTCTAGCAAATAACGTTCACCGTTCATCACCTCCAAGGCGAGCGACAAACACTTTTCGATATACTTACCTATCTTACAATCGGAGGATAACAATCGTCATCTCATAAAATCCCCAATGTTCGCTCCCCCAATGTTACTTCCTCTATATCCGTTAAGCTAGTAAGCTAAGCAAGTAAGCTTGCATGTTAGTACTAATTTCCCCCAGAACGCATTAATTATAAAACAATTGCTGGCTGTGTGAAGGAAGAGATTCCACTTTGCTTACCCTAACGCGAAACCAAATTTTCCGTCATCACATCATTGAGCCCGTCACCCTTTCCCATAATTCATTATTCATTGTCGCGATTGTCACCTTCACCCACGAGAGGGCGCTAATAATGCATCACTGATGTTTGTTTTCTAAATAAAAGTCTCGGCGTGAAAATCTTCCGACGTTGATGCCTCGGCTTTCCGGTCGGCTAAAAAGGCACGCGCTATCAACCGAAAATCATCTCCTTCTCGCAACCAAACCGTGTAGAAGAATGATAAATTTGCTTCTCCCCCATGCTTTTGATTTGCTTTTATTTTTGTTTTACTTTCCATGTCACCTTCGCACGTAGCGAGGGCCCTATCTCTTCTCTGTGGAAAGAAGATGTTTGACTGCAAGTTCTGAATGGTTTCTATTACCGCCATTGACTGACAAGCTATAACGACGGCAGGGTTGCAGTGTGAAAGAATTAAAGAACCCGAAAGCGGGAGTTCCTAAATTACGGAAGCGCCTTCGTGCACTACGTGCATTTCACAGTCACAGCATTCCCTGCTGTCGTTAGAGGTATCAGCCGACGGCCGCCCTCGTATGACACACCAAAATGCGACGATGGAAGAACCACAGTGGCAAGGCCAGTCAAAGATATGTGGCACACATCTAATTTACGATATGGATACCGCATGGAAATCGTCTGATCGTAGTAAATTAGTGGGATCTCCGCTACTTCTACTTCTAGTTTCCCTGAAAACGGCAGTCATGCGGATGCCGACACCAATCATAGTCATGCTAGACCGTGACAGGTTATTGCGGCGTTGTTTAAATCTTACCAAGCCACAATGTCAAGCACGGCCCGAACTGGCGTTAGCTCCACCAGCCCAGGGAAATATTTACTGCCTAATTTGTGTGACATTGATGGCGTAATGGCTTAGTGACAAAAAGAGTTAATACCAACACACTAGTTTAGGGACCGAGCGACATCGAACGGATAACAATTGGCACTTTAGTAGCGA
Source organism: Anopheles bellator (assembly GCF_943735745.2). Classification (NCBI taxonomy): domain Eukaryota; kingdom Metazoa; phylum Arthropoda; class Insecta; order Diptera; family Culicidae; genus Anopheles; species Anopheles bellator. The sequence goes on from NC_071285.1 coordinate 31,904,735, forward strand.
ACGTATTAAATTTGCACCATTTTTTCCCTTTTTCCGTTTTTTGCATTACTGGGCAAATGATAAAAACGAGAAATAGTTTTGCTGGTAGTCACGCATGCAAAAGTTACATGCGCTGTTTTTCTGAGCATTTGGCATTGCCTATTTCTCTTTTCATCCGGCTAAAACGGCGGAGCGGTCTTGATCTGCATCAGAGACAATATAAATCTCTGTTGCTTTCTGCAACATTGCGTTTTCACCGACTGAGTTGTTGGCCCCGCATTTTTAAAGCACAATGTACATTGAGTACATTTTACATGGTACATCATTTTGTACATTGAGGTTATCATTGAAATAACAGGATCAATGCTATCACTACCAATGGGTCAATTGACCTCAAGTACACAAGTACATAAAAATTACAAGCTTTCACGATCTAGTTTTTCACGGACACGTTTCCTAATGACTTGTCCAACAATTTCATCCTGATATTGGCATTAAAGATACATAATGTTTAATCACAGCACCGTTAATCAATAATCAAATAGTTTGTCAATTGTAGTCATTTAATGAAAAAACCTGATGCTTTTTGTTAAACTATGTCTTCTTCAAATCCATAACACATACCTGCAGCTTTACTAAATTGGGATGTTCATTTGAGAGTTTGGCCAGCGCTTGAAAATCCGATTTGGCAGCGGCGATTAACCATTCCTTGGCCTTTGGATGCTGGAGCTACGAGAACAGTACACATTAAACTAATAGTAGGAAGGTTGAAGCGGAAATACTTGAATGTCTCTACCTACCACATTTTCGGAATTCATTATCTCATCTGAAGCCTGAAACGGAAAATAAATGGTACATAATATTTAGTCACATCACTAAGTATTTCGAATTCAACAACATGTAATAAACAGAACTCCAATAAATGAGTTTAACTTGTAAAAACATACGGAATACTAACATTTAATTGGGCGATGACTGATAAAGATGAATGGCAAAAGTAGCTATTTCATTTTACAATAATACAAATGCTCTTTAAGCAACCGCATATTTGATTGCTTACGGCAGAAGTTTTAAGCTTAATGTCCGTCACTGAATTCAAGGAAGGTACTATGCCTGCGTATCGCAAAATTAGAGGAAATGTTCGTCCAACCATATTGCATTAGAAGCGTCACCTTGTTTAGGTCTTCTAGCTCCTACAGTCAACTTGATAGACTTCTATCGCTCATCGTTTGATGTTACGATGGAAAGCGTACCTGCGTTTAACCCGTGGCTGCTCGTTACCACTACTGTCGATCACCCTCAGAGAGCTGCTTCAACAGAATCTCCACCGTTGAATGTTTTCCTCACTGGAAGCACTATCATCAAGATGAACGTTGCAAAATACAGGTGAGGTGGAAATTGGGCGCTAGTTCATTAGACAAAGGTACCTACAGTGTAATTCCTTGCCATCATGGTAACTAACAACGGGGCATTCGTTCTTCTTTCATCCTACACAAATTTGCCATCGCTCTCCATCATGATAACACTGTGCCTTAGCTCGGGTGCTGCAAGGGAAGACCCTACTTCAAATTTTGTACAACAATATTACCGCGGGGACTAATGAAGAGCATGTCCGGATGAACGACTACAGTTCCGCTGCTATCATCACCATTGGCGCGGCTATCGTTTTGTTATGCTGGAGCACATAACGCACTGAGCAACTGAATATACCCATTGCTAGGATTTTTCGAGCCAATGGAAACATGAACGAAATGCTTGCTTGAGTGTAAAATTTAATACATTTTCTGAAAATTACGAATTGACGAACAAAATACGAACTGACCAAAAAGATGATTAAATGTACATTTTAATAAAATAAACGTTCAAAATCACGAACACAAACATACTTACATACATTTGTGCATTGTGAGCATACAATGTATCAAAATAGTACACACATTGTTCAAATTACATTGCATATAGGCTTTTACGAAAATTTTGCAGCGTTTTGGATGAACTCATTGAACTCTGATTAATTGGGTGATGATTGTCGAAAGGATAACCATGAAGCACAGACCGTTCGGCGAAGAGCAGAACAACAATTTCTATCAGAGAGTTTAATCTACTATAGCGAATAGCTCGATATGGTAAATAGTCTACCTCCTTGTATGGTATACTATGGAATATTTAATCAAAATGTACTTCTTTCGGGGAGGTGGTTTGCAGCCAATGTATCAGTCTGCTCCCTTGTTTGATGCCCGTGTTTTACCATGACAAAATTACAGACATTTTCAAAAGCGACCGAGGTTCCGACGAGTATATCTACAGCTGGATAGACGTTTTGGAGTATCGATTCTAGCCAGGGTGGAAAATCCGGTTAAAAAAAAGGTAAAAGGGTCAAACTCTTACTAATACAGAGCAATTGACAGCTACTCGAACGGTGAACGATGGTACCAGCAGTCCCCAAGCAAACCACTGTTGAAAATTTAGCTTTCGCATGTTTATTCGGTTAGCTTCTTTTGCTGTTTCCAAACAACCCATCACTACGCAGGAGACATCGCTCAACGCCTATGTCTGCTCACTGGCAATCGGGTACCCTACCGTGCTTTGGATAGACTCCCAATCAGAAGAAGAATTTGTTGATTAAGTCAAGGGGTTAATTTGCATACGTCGTATATTGAATCGAAGGCAACACCCATACAAACCAGAAAAGGTTGCCGAATTTAATACACTTCCTACAACCGATGACATTTACATAATCTATGCAAATCGTCAAGATACAAATAATTGTCTTCAGCTTCCTGCCAGTACGTTTTGTGCGCGTTACCTGAAGTAAATTGTAAGTTTTAATCAACACAGAGACTGCGAATGGCTAAATATGGAACACGTAATGGGACTACCGAGCAAGTGCTATGTTGCGCTGTGTGTCTGGTAATTAGGGAATGCTGCACATATTAGTTCATACATTCCATTCAAAGCTTATCGAATAACAGCTCGAACAGAATTTAAAAAGCATTGTCTTGCGCCCAATCCGCGTGCAATCAACTGCTAACGTGGCTTCTTGCGTTCTATAAATTATCCTGCAAGTGCAAAAAATGTAAATTTTATCCAACATGCGTGAATAAAAACATGGCCTACTAATTACACACATTGCATTTAAATTATGGCGTCCGCGTGGAAACGAAAATTAATTTTCGCGGAATATAAATTAACTGCAGTTAGCATCGGTGAGTAAATGCGTAGCGATGTGCCCGGGCATGTCTTCCCCGGGCATTGAGCGGATTATACTATCGTCCAACTTGTGTTTCCAAATGCCAAACCATCGCATCATGGATTGAGGGTGGCCGCGAGAAAGCATGGGGTGCGAGCACACAGCGCTCAGCCCACATCGTTCAAGTACTTGGTTGAGCGTTTTAACAGAGCACACACTTACCACTACACACCGACAAGCACTTTACAATGCACGAAAGAGGATGCGTTAAATGATCTCTGACTGATTGTGCTTAATTAACCGCTAAACATTTCTGCAAGATAATGATAGCCACTCCAAACTTTCAACAGACAAAAGATACATAAACGGATTCTATATACAATGTCTCTAGCTCGCATGCCTTGGACTATACAAAATAAAAGAACCACCTACATTTATAAATGTATGAAAACTAGGACCAGAATTATTAAATTTTTTTTTTCAGTTTAAGGTAATATTTAATCTTATTTTATAAAATGAAAATTCCAGATTTTATTATGGTTTATAAAACTGGTTAAAAGAATACACTTAAAAAGCCATTGAATGAAGCTTGAACATCATTACCAATGCGTACATATGCCGATCTATATTATGACCTCATAGCGTTTGATACAATAAGACTAATTGGGAACATAAATCAACCACTAATGTTGCATGAAGATGATCTCTCGAAAACCCAACTACTGCAGATGTATCGTAACGGCACGCGACAGGCGCTAGATGATGAGAATTTCGAACACAATTTGCCCGGAAGCAATGTAGGGTTCTTTCGTTGTTTGTGTTACAATGTTCCCTATTTTTTTTTTCATGTACTAAATGTTAAGCATAGGATTCAAAAGGACTGGCCCTTTTTTGCTTACACGGGAATATGAGAAAACACCAAGGATAATGGTGCACCCATTATCAATGCGTAAGGTGAGTTTTGTTCAAGTATTTTCGGCAACCGACTGACGTACACAGTGAAAATCACTGTATTTAATTAACGTCAGCAATAGTAATTATACACAAAATATATCTATCACATGCCCAGTATCTGTAGTGAGGCTGTTTCAGATCAATACTGTCAGGACATCCGGGGCATTCGCAAGATTTACAATCCCCTTTTTTGCTCCTTATTAGACTTGCGCTTCACCACGTGACTACACGCGTCATTATAAGTGTACAAAAATACGGTTCACCAGCGTTCGATTATACTTGAAGTTTCTTGAAAGCTTTACCCCGAAGGTCATTTCATAAGTGGTTTATTATAACAACAACTGCGCTGTACAACAGAACAGCTATGTGTGTTCAATCAATAATTATGATTTGAATAATATGGCTCTACTTTCGATATGATTCCATGAATGATGGAAACGCTTATAAGCATACCCTGCAGCATGCCCACAACAACTCTTTGTCTGCTGTCATTCATAGTTGCTTGTCAGAAACCGAGTCTGATGTTTTATAGTATCCCAAAGATATTGGATTTTATTAGTTTTTATTTTTTTATTAATGAATCAATTGTCACGTCGGTCTAGGGAATCGAACCCGGGCTGCCTGATCGTTACCGACTACTCTATCAACGGGTAGGGGTAGTTTGCATATTAGGTTAACGTTGTTATCGTTGTTTTCAGTTTATTAAGCTTGTATTATTGTCACTGTCACTGTGATGTAAGACTAGTTTCAACATCAACAACTTAACGCTCTCAATATTCTTTCCATAGAACTGAAAAAAACAATCATGAAACGAATCCTATGTTGCATCCTGAAGAAATTTATATTATGTTATACATCTTATTTATACTTATATACTTATTGCATACTAGCAGATGTAAAATACAAATAAAAAAAAACATAATTAAACAGAACGTGAGAGCAAAATAACTAGTGAAAACCTACACAATTTATAAGTGACAAGGTAAACATTAATCATTTGTTTTATCTAAAAGTGAAAACTGAAAACTTAAACTGAAAGATATACTTAAAATTCGCATATCAATGTTGCACAGTGTCCTCACATACGTTCTTATTGTATAGTTAAGTAGAGAAAAGGAAAAACCAATACGTTTAGATCAAAATAGATTTCCTACATGACCAGGCGGCTTTTCCCTTCAACGCAGTGACAGCGACGGAAAAACAAAACTAGAGTGGATAATTTTTCATCAAATGGTGGAAGTGAAACTAAGCATCGTGTTGGCAATACGGACGCTGCTTACCGGGTGGGCCGGAGATCGCGTCACAGGCCACATCTAGATGATACCCGATGCATGTCACGGACGAGAGCGTTAAAAGGAGGATGAGAATCGTCAGAAAATCTCTGAAACATGAGTTGCACCAAGCCGTATCCACGGACGGTTGTAACAAATGACATAATTTCCTCAAACTATTGACAGACTCGTGTCAATTGTTGTTTACTCTAGAAGCGATGAAACGCACCTAAGAGATCACAGTTCAATGCTGAAAATGGGGCTATAATTCATAAGACACGATGCTTCAACGGGTCTGAACCAGACGATTACGGTGTCGTTTCCAAAAATAAACCGATGAATTCATCACCCATAAACGGTGTAGTGCGGAGTGCGGCACACTCAAGACAGAACACAGTTCTGACATGCGTCTCGGACATGGGCCCAACCGAAAGGTCCGCAAAGCCAGCTGTTCCGAATTTTCCTGAATCGTGTGACATGCTAACATTTTCTTTACGATGAAACAACGCGACAATATACAATGGCAATTAACCATGGTCTCGATTTTCTCCGACTCTCCTTGGGACTGATCCTGGCTTCACCACGAACTGTGACAATCCGTGGTTTACTTTTTCCAACGCTTCACTAAATGATGCGCGATTTACCTATTCTACAGAATCGAGTCTGCACAAAGAGCGACAGTGCCTTCGCAAGCAAACATCTACAATTGTAGAAAAAACTGTTGTTGTGTCCAAAGAATCTTATATAAAGCATCAAGGCTGTTCACAATTATAGCCTAAGGTAAGGTTAAGTGATAGAAGTTAAGTTCTTAATAAATTATATCGCAAGAAGAAAATTTTAATCCATATAAACTAAGTTCTATGTGAATTGATTTATTTAAAATTAAAGCGACAAAAGCACGTTAAGCACCCTGGCTTCTCTCAAAAATTGCAACTGTTACCTAAATGTGCCAAGCCTATGATTTGTTTTTCAATGTCTATCATTTTTTTTCAATGTCATAAAAGTGAAACGTTAAAACGTTTTATTTTCATAGCACTTTACGTTAAATGCATGCACATTTTGTGGGACAGTTAAATTACTGCTCATTAAGACGGCCGTTGTGTTCCCATGCCAGAGAAAATATTGATCATGCACCGACTTTTTTTAGGGTATTATCTACGCTTTACAGGATTGAGCAGTAAACGGATGAATAACATATTATCCGCAACATTATCTCATGTTCTTGACGCGGTACACAAGAAATTTGTTTTATGATGAAAAAAATATTTTGTCACAACAGAAGCTCTACTTCATATGAGTCAAAGTCAAACATTAGCAATCAAAATAGGTGACGTGACTGAGTTATATTTAAATTGAGTCATTCGTAACAGAATTAGAAAACAACGCACAATGATGTATTTAGATGGTATTTGAATCTATCTGGATCTAGAAATTAATTGTGTTATAAAGGGAAATTCCGTCACTAGGTTTATTTTTTTCTAAAAATGCACCTAGCACCAAGTTTAGCGAGTTTTTACTCAAATTTTAGTGTTTATATTGTTCATCTGTTCTACTCTTTTGCAAACACTACACGAAACAAAACCAATACAAAACGACGCAGGGAGATACTGTCAAAAGATCCTGCCTGTTTTGCTAACTGTGAAAATACATTTCCACCGGCAAAACCGGTCCAGATACAGTCCAATATATTTTATTTATATAAAAATACATGAGTAAGAACGTTGGTAAGAAGTTATGATCTTATTGTAGTAGGTATTACATCATTTGTAGTATTTGGAAGAACACTACCAACATAACAGTCCCATGGCGACTGGTTGAATCGACAACAGCTCATCGGCCAGGGCGAACATTCTCTCAATTTGACCAACGTATTCGTAAATGTCAGCAAAAACCGTCGATAGAACGCCACTGCCGCTGAGAATGATGAATGTGATGTTTCAGTTTTTTAGTAGCCCTTTGCTTTCCTTCGTCGACGATTGAAAGCTTTCGCCCTCTGGCTCTAGCTGACCAACCGTACAGCGTGTGTGGTTCCACGCAAGAAAGAACTGTTTATGGGGTTTCGTTGTATCTCGCTCAGACTACACCTCATTTGTACAGCGCATACATTACTTTGACACTTCGGTGCGCTGAAACTCAAAAAGAAACCTTAACCGATGGATGCAGATGACAAGCTTCACGTGCTTCAAAGTTCAACAAATTACCGTTCCCACTCCACGCAAGATCCTGACGCACACTCATTCAGCAGCCTTCTACGGGCAGCTCGCTTCTTAATGAAGAAGCGTTTGTTTTGCACCGTGTTTACAATCGCAATTAGTTCATGTAAATTCGCAATCATTTGCAATTGACATAATTGAGATTGGACATGCAATTACCAGGAAAGATTGAAGAACTTTCAGGTGAAAGGCCACACGAAATATTACTATAGTGACTTCATCGCACAACCCACATGTCCAAAGTAGGGTCTAAATCGAAGCACGTGTGTGTTCTTGCCCATATGTCCGTTTTGACACCGCCGGCGTTCAAGGCCTTCGAATGGCTCAAGCACCGCCGAGGTACGCTCAATCCCAAATGATGTAATCCTTTTGCAAGAAGCAGGTGAATCCTAAATGCTGCCGGCACATAAACGCTCACGTCAAGTCAGAGGCGATTGTACGCGGCATCCGTACACAAAGATTCCGTCATAAACTAAGACTATGATGATGAAGACGCTTCCGTTAGGAGATGGCTGTACTGAACACAGGAACATCAAAGGTTTCCGGAGAAAAAGAGTCATTATCAACCATTAATAGCCTTTCCTGCTCAAAACGATGAAACAAGCCATGAAGAGAATCATTTAACATCAATAAAAAAACCGTTGCTAAGTATTCAAAATGAACTCTGCTTAAATCTTGTTCATGATGCTGCATGTGGAATACCACCTATCGTTTATTTTTTACTCGCCTTGTGGACGACGAAGAAACTCCCGCGGCTATCGTTCCGAAAGGTATTTTGTTTTCGGCTGCTGCTAATTAGACAACCTTACGATGTGTTCCGTTTTCAACTTTTCCACTTTAGTTCCAAAATCCACAACAAGCAATGGCGCCATTCATCGATGGATCGAGACGACTCAAGGTTCGGTATTTCATGAATGAAACTCTTTTTTCTTGTTTTGTCACTTTTTTTGTAGAGTTTCTGTTTTCTTTAAATATTCAAATACGACTATGTATTGGATATGCTCATTGATTGTTTTCCGCTAGTGCATAATGCATGTGCCTACCACCTAAATTCAATCAATTTGTTAAGTACAAAGTGCACTACGCTGCGCAATATAATATCGTATTTGACTTTGATTGACTGTTTGTCGAAGTCGATTGATTGATTGGTTAATTATCAAAAATTTTAAATTCTTAGTGCTTCTCTTGAAAACAAAAAAATGGGTGAGGTAACAGAATATTTTTATTTTGCTATGAAAAAAAATTATGACAATGGGCCGAACTTTTGCATCAAATTGTTAATATTCACATTCTAACTGTTGAGAAATTCAGTGTTTATGAAAGTTTGATCAAATCGATTAATTATGCGTTGTAAACGATTGATCAAGCGTAAAATTTTTATAAAATTGTAGGTTGTACTTGTAAAACACAAAAGACTAAAGGATTTAACTGTAAGAGACTGATAATTTGGGGTTTACGGAGAATAACGGTACAAGCCAACATCTTAAACATCTTGGAGAATGTAGATATTTTGCATTCAACAGGTTCTGGATATTTGTGTAAATCAATGTTGAGTTTCACAAGCAACGACTCCTGTCACAGTTTTATCGCGCTTGAATAATCTACGCATGTTTCACATGGTTAACAATGCATTGCTCGGTGACTGTGCTGTTTACTAGCATTTATCTATCTTCTATCATATGGGCACATCGTTACTGAATCGTAGCTCTTTAGCGATGGAATCCATAATACCACTGGCCGAACAAAAGCACACGCTGAACATAATACCATTAGCTGGTGATATTACCTATTTGTCTCCAGCTGGTAGTTGAAGCGATGAAAACAACATCCCATGGACTTTCGTGAAACTTTTTAATCCTCTCATAGTGACACGGCAAATTTTTCTGTTCGATTTCGGGGAACCAATGTGGCTTTGCACATCATCCGCGCTGTAAACTAGTTCTTATTGGTAGTTTGAGTGATGATAAATAACCCTAGGAGATGAGGTCAAAAGCAGAACGTGTAAAGACGGAAGGTGATAGCATACAAAATGAAAAAGATTGAATGGTACGCCTAAGGTCCTTGAATGAAACACTCGTTCATCAAAAGAATGATTTTATCAAATAATTAAACTCCCTCATAGTTATAAATTACATCGTGAAGATTTGAATAAAAGCAAATCCAAGGCAGAGGAATAAGCATATCTGATGAGGCATATAACAGGTAGACGAATGACAATCCACCCCCGTTGGGAGGTCAATTTGATTTCGACGGTGGAGGTATTCGGACCTAACTCGTTACAGCTGTTCAGTAAATGGTTCCTCGCCCCATTATTTCGATCAGCTTAATTGAAAATCAATAAATCGTATTCAATTAAACAGAAATTAATCGTGCATCTTATAAGACGAACGATCGCTAACCTCAGCTAACCATTGAAACGGAAGGTCGAGTAATCGTGACGAAGGAAGTTTGATAGCGACCACAGTTTTGGAAGCGACCACAACACTAGTAATAATTTACAGTTTTGACAGCTCGTAAGCTTATTTGTTTTCTGTTTTGGGTGTTCCCTTTATGTTACTTCTTCCGCAAAGCAGTTAACAGCTCACTACGACAAAATAGACGGTGAAGATGGTCAAGCTTGTACGGCATAGAATGTACGGAAAGAAACTGCAAACGAAAATGCAGCGTCACTGCCAAAAAAGATACACCGTTGAAATGTTACTTTCCCACTGTATTTTTTTGAAATTTTTTAATTGGTATTTGGGAAGAATATTGAAAGTTCATACAACAACTAGTTACCACTATAAAAAACTTTGTAATGCAACGCTTCATCCTATTAAATACCATAATCGTGGTACATGATGTGATCAAGTAAATAAAAAAAAATCGAGAATTGTTTTGTGACTTTTGCGTTACTATCCACCGAAGCAGTACATCGACATTAGAAGGGCAGATAAACACCGAATATGTACGATTTGTTATTTCCATCAACCAGGCGCCAGGGCCAGTCGCTGACGCTCGTCGCTGTTAACGAAGCTGGCCTGGGTTTGAATCCCCGCGACCGGTTGTCACACAGCCTGCTCCTGGTTTCGATTCCCGATACCAGTGTGAGGG